>NW_006399880.1:2773453-2790268 GCF_000299155.1 Elephantulus edwardii | reverse complement strand
AAAGAAAAACTCTTTCATTGTTATGCAATCCCTCTCCCCTCTAAGTCCACTCCACTATGCAGCCTTCACTTTGGACTTCTGACAAGAATACCCATTCATATATCCCTTTTAAACAGTTCTCTCCTTCATCTGTTTCAATGCAATATACATCATTCCTCCCCTCCTTTTCTGTCTTCCCGCAAGTCTAATGTCAGTCCCATTTTACAACAGTGGCCCTATGCAATATTTGTCCTTTAGTGGCTGAAATATTTCACTCAGCATAATGTCCTCCAGGGTCATCCATTTCGCATAATATTTCATGAGTCCTTATTTTTCAAAGCTGCATAGTATTCCATTGTGTGACTATACCACAGCTTCTCTATCCATTCGTTTGTTGATGGGCACTTAGGTTGTTTCCAGCTCTCTGCTATTGCGAACAGAGCCACAATAAACATGGGTGTGCATATATCTGCTTGGGTGGCAGTTATGGTCTCTTTGGGGTATATTCCCAGTAGCGGAATTGCTGGGTCAAATGGTATCTCTAGTTGCAACTTTTGGAGGGAGTGCCATTCAACCTTCCACAGTAGTTGCACCATTTTACACTCCCACCAACAGTGAATAAGGGTTCCAGTTTCTCCACAACCTTGCCAACTTTCGATGTTTGCTGTTCTGCTAAATTTTGCTATTCTTACTGGGGTGAGATGATATCTCATAGTTGTTTTGGAAGTTTCTTCTTTAAATCAGTCCCTCGGGCCTAGTGTTAATTTCATTTGGGGAGAACATTGTTCTATATGGTACAGCATTTGTCTGTCAGTTTGCTTTACTGTGATAACTTGGGGTTACTGTGATACTGAAAACTGTACCACTGGTGTATCAAATGCCAGAAAGGTTTGGAATAGCTCCCAGATTAAGAAAGACTAGGAAATCAGGATTGGCATCCACTTCTTAAATAACAGGCCTTTGAAAAACCTATGAACTCTAGAGGAACAAGGATAGTTATAGTGGATTGGGAGATCCCAGATTGGAAGTCAGTTGAAATGAAGAAAACAATAGCAAACATTGTTTAATAATTAGAACATGGAATGTTGGAAAACTGGAAATTGTTAAAAACTAAATGGAACACATGAGCATCATCATACTAGGTAGGCATTAGTGAGATAAGACAGACCAGCTTTGGCCACTTTGAATCAGAAAATGCTTTGTTAGACTATTTTGGGAGTGAGAAACAGAAGAAGAATGGTGTTGTATTCATAGTAAAAAAAAGTAAATTTCAAGTTCTCTCCTCAAATACAATGTTGTGAGTCATTGGATAATATTCATATGTATACAAGGAAGGCCCGTTAAGATGATTGTTAGTTGTTGTTATTGTTGATTGCCGTCGAATGGAGCATGACTCATAGTTAACCTTATGAACCAAAGGCATGAAGCGTTTCTATAACTATCATCCTTTCTCCAGGCTCATAGTTTCCAGAGGCATGTTGTTTAGGAAATGGATGCCACTCCTGCTTCCAAACTTGTCTTAAAGCTGGGAGTTCTACCAAACACTGTCCACCATGGGCAGCTATTATGGCATTTGACCCCCCAGTGATGCAAGGTTCAGCATCACAGCAAATCCAGATTACCTCAGTGCAGCAAGTTGACAGAGAAGTGATGTACAACTTAGAATAATGTTCTTCCAAAATAAAATAACACTAGACCCTTGGGCCCAACCGACTTTTAAATATAAGTGCGCTCTCTCTCTCTCTCTCTCTCTCTCTCTATATATATATATATATATATATATACACACACACACACACATATATATATATATACATATACATATATATATATATACACAAGGCATGAAGTTTTTTGCTTCTCTATGACTATTGTCATTTCTCCAAGTTCATAGAATTTCTAGAGTTATATGGTTTAGGAAGTGGTTGCGACTCCTGCTTTCAAACCTAAATCAATCTGGAAGCTCCACCAAACACTGCCCATACTGGTCGGTTAATAATGATTGGAATCCCTGGGTGAAGCAAATGGCTAACGTCTTAGATAGATCACCAAAGGCTGGTGGTTTGCATCCACTGAGAAGACCTTGAAAGAAAGCCCTGGTGATTTATTTTTTTATTTTTTATTTTTTTTCTGGTGATTTATTTTTAAAAAATCAACCCTCAGAAGTCCAGTGGAGCACTGTTCTGCTCAGACACACTCGGGGGTCATCTAGGATCAGAAATGACTCTTGATGGCAACTAGTTAATAACACCAATGTCTTCCCTACTCTCTGGCAAGTACACCCTCTGCTTGTCAAACTCTCCTTTAATTCTTGTAATGAACCAAAAACATTCTCAGTTTTTATCGAGGAGGTGTCTGGAGTTCAGAGAGGTTAAATAACCCTGCCAGGGTCATACTGAGTGTTAATGGTCCGTGTGGATCCGCTACCTGGGGCTTGCCTCTTGCACCCGAGGCCAGGAGTTGCCCTGGTTTTAGGGAGCTGAGAAGAGCAGAGCCAGTGAGGCGGTGGATGGGAGAAATTTTTTAATTTTTAATTTTTTTATTTTATTATTTTTGTGTGCGTGTACCGTCAAATCAGATCTGACTGGTACAGGAGGAGATTGTCCCTCCTTCCCCGGCAGAGCATCTGGTGGATTCGAACCGTGCGCCTCTGGGATTGTAGTTGCAGCTCCTTGCCACTAGGCCACCAGAGCTCCCCTAGGATGGGAGAAATTAGAGAGTCTGGCTCTTCTCTCTGGGCTGGGGAACTGGACAGTCATGGGGAGCATACAGCAGTGCTTACAAGTGTACATACAAAAGGTTTTAAGGATCAAACAGTACCCCAGAAGAATGAGTGGAGCAGGGCACACAGAGGAAGTGGGAAGAACGTTACTATGCCGTTACAATGTGGGGACTGTACTCCAGAACAAAGTGTGTATGAATTGTTGAGTGAATAACCAATCTGCTCTGTAAACTTCCTCTGAAATCATAGTAAAAATGGGAGGTTTTATTTGTTTTTGTTTTAAATACAACGTTAGCTCACCTCTCAGAGGAAATCACTGTTGTTAATTTTGTGTTTGTTGCCAGAAATCGTTTGCACTTACAAGCAGATTGGTTAGTACATAGAGTTCTTCCCTTGGGTCGCACACCTCGTGCAGGAGCCTTGGGACCAGGTGGAGGGTTATGTGCTGCTTGCATGATAGGTGACAAGAGTGGCCCCGCTCCCTTCAGGGAGAAAAGAGGAAGCTGGAGTTTTAATTTACCAACATTTGCGTCGTTTTGGGCCACTCTTCCTCTGAAAGGATGAGCTGATAGACTATAAGCCCAAACCCATTACCACAAGTGATTTCGACTCTCAGCAACCTGGAAGGACAGAGTAGAACCACGTCATAGGGTTCCAAGGCTTTCAAAGTGTGTAAACAGGCTTCCACATCCTTCTGCAGAGAAGCTAGTTAGCACCTAGCACTTAACTGCTGTGCCGCCAGAACTCCTTGTACGATGTTGTTGTTGTTGTTATGTGCCGTCGAGTCACCTGCGACTCATAGCGACCCTATGTACAACAGCCCTAAACTCCGCTCTGTCCTGTGCCAATCACACTGTCTCTGACACTCCCATCCCAATTATCCCAGTCACTGAATCAATCCACCTCATAGAGGGCCTTCCTCTCCTGTGCCGTCCCTCCACCCTCCCAAGCATGATGTCCCTCTCTAAGGACCGGTCTCTCCTCACAACATGTCCAAAGTAAGTTAGACGGAGCCTCAGAATCCTTGCCTCCAAGGAGCCACCCGATTTAACCCTTTCCAGGACAAATCTGTTTGTTTTCCTAGCAGTCCATGGTATTCTCAATACTCTTCTCCAGCACCACAGCTCAAAGGCATCAATTCTCCTTCTATCCTCCTTGGTCATTGTCCAACTCTCTGATGCATAACAGGTGATTGCGAAGACCATGGCCTGTATCAGAGCACTTTAGTCTCCAGAGAGACCCCATTGCTCTTCAGCACTTTGGAGAGGTCCCTAACAGTAGACTTTCCCATGGCAATGCGCCTTTTAATTTCCTGGCTGCTGGTGCCAAGACTGTTGACTATGGAGCCAAGCAAACTAAAGCTGTGTACAATCTCAATCTCTTCACCATCCATCCTGATGCTGCCGATTGGTCCAGTGGTGAGAATCTTTGTCTTCTTGACATTGAGCCTCAATCCATATTGTAGGATGCAGTCCTTGACACTCTGCAGCAGGTGCTTCAGGTCCTCCTCAGTTTCAGCAAGCAGGGTTGTGTCATCCGCATAACGCAGATTGTTGATAAATCGTCCACCAATCCTGACCCCACATTTCTCCTCATAGAGCCCAACCTCCCGGATAATCTGTTCTGCATATAGGTTGAAAAGGTATGGAGATAGGATGCATCCCTGGCGTACGCCCTTCCCAATTTTGAACCATGCAGTGTTCCCTTGCTCTGTTTTGACGATTGCCTCCTGGTCCAAGTATAAGTTTCGCATTAGAACGATCAAGTGTTCTGGGATTCCCATTCTTCTCAGAGTCAGACACAGTTTGTTATGATCTACACAGTCAAATGCCTTTGCATAGTCAATGAAACACAGATACAGTAATCAAAACAGGGTAGGACAAGTTGCTTCAAGTGTAGACTTGTATTGACTGTGTGACATTTGTCAAGCACTTCATGTCTCTGGGCCTCTGAAGGGCGGGTGCTCCGTGAGGCAGAGCTGGTTCTTGGCACCAACTCCCAAAGTCCCACAGCCAAGCGCGAGGGGTACCAGGATGAGGCTAGTGGCCCTAAAGTCCCAGGTAATCTGGATGCTCAACTTTATTTGGGTTTTCTCCTGGGATCCGTGGGATGGAAGTGGTTGGGGGATCTTGGCTGCTGACAATGACCCCTCTTAATGCACATTGTGTCAAAGGTGGCTTTGCGGTTTTCTTTTGTTTTAGATTGACTTCACAAACCATACATTTTGAAGTGTGGAATTCAGTCCGATATTTTTGTATATTCATAATGTTGTGCAATCATCAACACTATATAATTACAGAACATGCTCATTTCACAGTTAAGTGCCCTGTACTGTTACAGACCTTCCTCATTCTCCCCTCCCCCACCACCTTGGGACCTCCTAAACTCTCTGTCTGAGTTGCCTGGAAATTTTGTCTAATATGTGGTGTTTTGTGTCTAGCTTGTTTCACTTTCTGTTTTCGTAAAGTTCATTCATATCAGTAGCTCATTCTTTCACCTACAGTGTCATTGTTGTTCAAAGCCAAAGATGAAGAAATGGAAGATTTCTACCAGCTTCCATGTTTTGAAATTTCTAGAACATACAGCCAAGACTCATTAATAATAATAATTGGTGACTGGAATGCAAAAGATAGAAGCAAAGGACAAGTAGTTGGAAATTATGAGCCTGATAGAAATGAGACCAGAGATAGCATGATTGAATTTTGTATGAGCAATGATTTACTCGTTGAAAATACCTTTTTTTAAAAAATGGTAACTATACACATGGGCCTCACTTGATGGCCTGCATAGGAATCAGATTGACTACATTTGTGGAAAGAATTGCTGGAGAAGCTCAATATCAGCAGCCAAAATAAGGGCAGATCATCAATTGCTCATATGCAAGTTCAACTTGAACCCGAAAGAAAAAAAAAAATCAAAACAATCCACAAGAACAATATACGATCTTGAGTCTATTCCACCTGAATTTAAAAACTGTCTCAGAATAGGCTTGAGGCCTTGCACAATAATGATCAAAAAAGTTGTGGAATGGCAGCAAGGATAATCCAAGAAGAAAACAGGAAGTCATTACAACCACGAGGAAGAAAGAAAAGATCAAAATGGATGTTATGGCGAGCTCTGGTGGCCTAGTGGCAGGAAACTGCACTGCAATCCCAGAGGTGTGCGGTTCGAATCCACCAGATCCTCTGCTGGAGAAGGAGGAACAATCTTCTCCTGTACCAGTCAGGTTCGATTTGACGGTACACACAAAAAATAATAAGATAAAATGAATGTTAGAAGAGGCTCTCAGAATTGCACTGGAATAGCAAGAAGCCAAAACTAAGGGAAGGCTTACTGAAATGAGGGAGATGAACCTAAGATTTCAAAGGGCAGCTCAAATAAATAAATAAAGCAAAGTATTGTAGCAATACGTGCAAAGACCTAGAGTTATAGGAAAAAAAAATAAGATGAGAGGAATGTACTGAGTCACTGTACCAAAGAGTGAGATGTAATTCATACACCATACCTTCACCCATTTAAAGTGGACAGTTTATTGAGTTTTGGTGTATTCACAGATACATGCTACCTCATCACAGTCAATTTTAAAACATTTTTATCACCAAAAAAAGACCAAACAACCCTCACATACTTTGAGCCTGTTATCAGGAAGGGCAAGTTCTTGAAAAAAGGCATCATGCTAGGAGAAGTGGAGGGCCAGGGAAAGAAAGGAAGATCTTCCACAAGACAGATTGTTACAGTGACTGTGACAGTGAACTAGAGTATAGCAGAGATCCTGACGATGGTGCACAGTAGGGCAGGGGTCAGATCTGTTGTTCATAGGGTCACTATGAGTTGTAGTTGACTCAATGGCACCTAACAACACAACCAAAAAGTGTCACATCCAACTAAGGATGTGATGGGGTTAGGAAGTGCTGTTATTGTTACGTGACATTGAATGGCCCCCTGTTCTTAGAGAACCTATTCGGAATGGCTTTGAACCCTGCTCTGTCCTGAGTCAGTCTCACTGTCTGTGACACACCTGTCCATATTACCCCCGTCACTGTATCGATCCATCTCATTCAAGGTCTTCCTATCCTGCATTGTCCCTCCACCCTTCCAAGCATGCTGTCTTTCTCCAAGGACTGGTCCTTCCCGGCAACATGCCCAAAGCATGTGAGACTGAACTTCAAAATTCTTGCCTCCAAAGAGCAACTTGGTTTCACTTTCTCCAAGTCAGATCTGTTTGCTCTCTTGGCAGTCCATGATATGTTCAATACTCTTTTTCAGCACCACAACTCAAAGACATTGATTTTTCTGTCAACCTTAGCTGTTGTCCAGCTCTCTGATGTATGGCAAGTAATGCAATGATCATGGCCTGAGTCAGGCACACCTTAGTTTCTAGACTGACACTGTGGCTTGTTAGCACTTTGGAGCGGTCCCTGACAGCAGATTTCTCTAAAGCAATTTGTCTTTTGATTTCCTGAGTGTTGGTGCCAAGAGTGTTGATTGTGGACCTGAGCAAGCTGAACTTGTTAACAACCTCAATCCCTTCTCCATCTATCATGGTGCTGCCAATTGGCCCAGTGGTGAGAATCTTTATTTTTCTTGATGATGATCTTTAATCTATATTAAAGACTATATAATACTTCACCTTCTGCAGCAAACTCTTCAGGTCCTCCTCAGTTTCAGCAAGCAAGATTGTGTCATTCTGCATAATACAAGTTGTTGATGAGTCTTCCTCCAATCCTAATGTCACATTCCTCCTCATAAAGTCCAGCCTCCCAAATGATCAGTTAGGCATACAGATTGAAAATGTATGGACACAGGATTCATTCCTGACACACTCCTTTCCTGATTTTGATGACTGCTTCTTGTTCTAAGCATAGGTTTTGCATGAGCACAATCAAGTGTTCTTGGATTCCCATTCTTCTCAAGGTTAGCCACAATTTGTTGTGTTACACACAGTCAAATGCTTTTGCATAATCGGTGTAACACAAATAGACATTTCTCTGGTCCTCTCTGCTTTCTGCTAAGATCCATCTGACATTGGCGATGATGTCTCTAGTGCCACAGCCTCTTCTAAAATCCACCTTGTATTTCTGACAGTTCTCTGTCGATGCACTATTGTTCCAGTTGATTTTGGATAATTTTCAGCAAGATTTAGCTTGCCTGTATTAGCAGTGATGTTGTTTCTTATTTTGGGAATGAGAATAACTATGGATCTCTTCCAGTCAGTTGACCAGGTAGTTATCCTAGAGATTTCTTGGCACAATCCGGTGAGCATGTTCAGGGCAGCACCTGTTTGCTGAAATATTTCAATCATTATTCCCTCAATTACTAGGGTCTTCTTTCTTGCCAATTTTTTCCAGAGCAGATTGAACTTCCTCTTTCATCACTATTGGCTCTTGGTCATACGTTGTTTCATGAAATTCTTTGGTGTCAACCAATTCTTTTTGGTACTGTGGCTCTGTACTCCTTCTATCTTCTTTTCACACTTCCATGATGGTACAATGTTCTGACTACAGCATCTTTAAGTATTCCTCTGCTTAAAAAATACCAAGTGAGTTAGTCCCTTTTGATTCTCTGATTCCAACACACATTTCGTCATAATAGTTTGCTTTATCTTCCTGAGCTGAACTTAGAAATCTTCTGTTCAGATCCTTAATTTCCTTATTTCTTCCCTTCGCTTTGGCTTCTCAGCACTCCAGTGCAATATTTAGAGTCACTTCTGACATCCATCTCAATCTTTTCTTCCTCTGTCTTTGTAATGACTTTTTGTATTCATCATGGGTGTTATTCTTGATATTCTCTCAAAGCTCATCTGGTCTTTGTTCATTAGTATCCAAGGCCTCAAATCTGTTCTTGAGATGGTTTTTAAATTCGGGGGGGATAGATTCAAGGCCAAATTTTGGTTCTTGTGGATTTAATTTTACTTTTTTAGCTTCAGTTTTAACTTGCATATCAGTTTCCACAACTGATATTGAGCTTCTCTAATGATTCTTTCCACAGATGTAATTAATTAATCTGATTCCTGTGTAAACCATCAGGTGAGGTCCATGTGTATAGCTATCATTTGGATTTCTTATAAAAGGTTTTTGCAATGAATAAATCATTGATGGTGCAAAATTCTATCATTCTGTCTTCAGCCTCATTTCAGTTACCAAGTCCATGTTTCCAACTATTAATCCTTCTTCCTTGTCCCCAACTTTTGCAACCCAGTCACCTATTAGTATAAATGCATATTGGTTGCATGTTTGATCAGTTTCCAACTGCTTCTGCCCATCTTTTTCCCAGAGGGAAACTGGTTTCCAAAGATTAAAAGAAAAAAAATACCTAGAAGAAAATTTGGCAGAAGTAGCCCATAATGTATATTCTATACACTAGAAATCATTGTTGAAAGAAATTAAAGGTATCTTAGTGCATTTGATGCTGAAATGTCATCTGACTTATTTTGGATGTGTTGTCTGAGAAGGACACCCTGGGAGAGGTCAGTGTGAGAGGGTCAGCCCCCTCAATGAGCTGGACTGAAACAGTGGCTGCACCAGTGGCCTGACGCACAGCGATGGGTAGGGGATGATGCAGGCCCACGGACGTCTACAGAAGGTTGCTGTGAGGGAGAGCAGACTCAGCGCCACATGAACACAACAGAATAAATGGGCAAAGAGCCCGTGTTATGGGATGGAAGACTTTACATTGCTAAGACGATGTACTCTCCAAACTTATCTGTTATTGGGTGCTTTCAAGTGAATTCCAACTCAGAGCAACCCTGTGTAGGTATAACAGATTGAAGCCTACCTCATCCTGCCGTCCTCACAATCTCTGCTGTGCTTAAGCCCTTTGTTGCAGTCACTGTGTCAATCCATCTCGTTAGGGGGCTGTCCCTCTGCTTTGCCAAACATGATGCCTTCTCCAAGGACTGGCCGCTCTTTTTTTAATTTTTAAAAATTTTATTATTTATTATGTGTGTACCATCAAATTGGATCTGACTGGTACAAGAGGAGATTGTCCCTCCTTTTCCAGCAAAGCATCTTGTGGATTTGAACCATGTACATCTGGGATGGCAGTGCAGCTTCTTGCCACTAGGCCACCAGAGCTCCCTATGATAACACATCCAAAGTATGTGAGACAAAGGAGCACTTTGGCAGCATTTCTTCCAAGACGTTTCTTTTTCCTTTTGGCAGTCTTCAGGACATTTAATACTCTTTACCAATACCATGCTTCAAAGGCATGAATTCTTTTTGCTCTTCTTTATTCGCTGCCCAAATTTCAGATCTATATGAAACAATTGAAAATACTATGACTTGGGTCAGGCTCACCCTAATATTTAAACTGACAACCTCATTCTTTAGCACGTGAAGAGGTCCTTTGTGGTGGTTTTGACCTTTGCAATACCTCTTGATTTCTTGACTGCTGCTACCAGGGATGTTGATTGTGGACCCAAGTTAAATGAAGTTCTTGACAACTTCAAAGCTTTCTCCATCTCTCATGATGCTGCCCATTGGTCCAGTGGTGGGAATTTTTGTTCTCTTGCTACTGAAGGTTCAGTCCATACTGAAGGTTGTAGTCTGAGCTTCTTTAGTAGATGTTTCGTCATCTTCACTCTCAACAAGTAAGGTTATCATCTACATAAAGCAAGTTGTTAGTGAGTCTCAATCCTGATACCACATTCTTCATATATATGTATATATAGTTTAGCTTCTCAAATTATTTGCTCAAAATATCTATTAAGTAGATATGAAAAAAGGATACAAATCTGATACATGCCTTCCATGATTTTAAACCGTGCAGTGTTCCCTTGCTCTGTTTGACTGCCTATGGTCTATCTACAGGTTCTGCATGGGCACAGTTAAGTGTTCTAGAATTCCCATTTTCAATGTTACTCTTAATTTATTATGGTCTGCACAGTTAAATGCCTTTGCATAGGCAGTAAAAGACATGTAAACATCTTGCTGTATTCTCTACTTTCAGCTAAGGTGCCAGGTATTTTTACCTCAGAATCTCCATGACAATTTTTAAAACGTCAAATCCCAGGACCTGCCACCTTGGAGGCTCCTCCAGGAGCCCGGGGAGGGGCCCATGCTGTGTTCTACCAAGTTTCTGGCTATCTGTTGGATAGGCAGTGTGGGCAGCTCCGGGAGCTGGCAAGTATTGGTCACTTAATCAGTGGACTTCATTCCACTGATTAAGTGGTCAGGATTAAATGGTCACACAGACCATTTCAACAATGGAAAATGGACATGGGACCGTTCCGTGGCTAACCCCTCCAAACCACTCTATAACACACACACACACACACACACACACACACACACACACACACACACCGACTCTCCTACTTCCTTCATTGTGACTTTTTGGGAGGTCCCTTTTCACTGCCTGTCAAATTCACAACTTAAATTTCTCTTCCTATGTGAAATCTTCCTGGATTGTGTCCTCACATACCCTCTAACCACAAATGTCCACAGAGATAGTTTAAAAAATGACAATAAAATACTAAAGAAAGATTTATACCCTCTGAAGAGAAACAAGGGACCAGGAGGCAGTCTTCGGAATAGAGCAAGGAAGCACTAAATGATTCAGAATCAGGAAAGGAGTGAGTCAGGGATGTGTCCTGTCTCTATATCTTTTCACTCTATATGTGGAACAGATCAGAGTCCAGGAGGCTGGACTTTATGAGGAGGAATGTAGCATCGGAACTGGGGAAGATTCATCAATAACCTACTTTATGTAGATGATACAATCTTGCTGGTTGAAACTGAGGAGTACCTGAAGTATTTGCTACAGAAGGTCAGTATGGATTGCATTTTAGCAATCTTGTCAAGGAGACAATGATTCTCACCACTGGGCCAACTGACAGCACCATGATAGATGAAGAAAAGATTGAGGTTGTGAACAGTTATTGCTTACTTGGCTCCACAATCAACACTCTTGGCACCAACACTCAGGAAATCAAAAGACAAATTGCATTAGGGAAATCTGCTATCTGAGACCTCTCCAAAGTGCTAACGAGCAACAGTCTCAGTCTAGAGACTAAGGTGTGCCTGATTCAGGCCACGGTCTCTGCAATTACTTGCTATGCATCAGAGAGCTGGACAATGACTAAGGTTGACAGAAGGATCCATGCCTTTGAGTTGTGGTGATGGAGAAGAGTATTGAACATACTATGGACTGCCAGGAGAATAAACAGGTCTGTCTTAGAGAGGGTAAAACCAAGTTTCTTCTCAGAGGCAAGGATTTTGAAGCCCAGTCTCACATACTAGCATGTAGCCAGGTGGCTTGGTGTAAGGAGTCATGCTGCTTAAGGTTCCCCAGTTTGAACCCACCAGCTGCTCCACAGGAGAAAGACCAGCAATCTCCTCCCATGCGATTTACTGCCTCTGAAAACCTGCCAGAGGGTCAGCAATGAGTCAATAGTATGTAACAGCAATATATATGTTACAGAAAGTTTTACTATAGCATATTATTGTTTCATGCCTTCAAATTGCCTGTCACTCTTAGTAACCCTCTGTACAATAGCTCCGAACCCTGCCCTATCCTGAGCCAGTCTCTCTGACTCTGACACACCTAATTCCATTGCCCTAATTACTGTGTCAATCCTTCTCATCCAGAGTCTTCCTCTCCTGCACTGTCCCTCCACCCTTCCAAGGATGATGTCCTTTTCCAAGCATGATGTTCTTTTCTAAGCATGATGTCCTTTTCTAAGCATGATGTCCTTCTCCAAGGACTGGGCCTTCCTGGCCAGCCACATGACCAAAGTATGTGAGACAGAGCTTCAATATCCTTGCCTCCAAGGAGAAATTTGGTTTCATGACATACCTGTTTCCTTTGTGGTCCATAGTACAGTTGATATTCTTCTCCTGCACCACAACTCAGAGGCATCAATTCTTCCATTTTAGGCGTCCCTGGGTAGTACATGTACTCAGCTGCTAACTGAAAGATTGGAGAATTTAGTGTGCTAAGAAGCTCCTTAGAAGAAAGGCTTGAAGAACTACTTGCAAAAAGCATCCCTTGAACACCCTACAGGACACAGTACTACCCAGATACACACAGGTAACTGTAAGTTATTATTCACTTGTCAGCGATTGGTAACTGGCTGTTGTTGTCAAATGTTGTACAGTCAGTTCTGACTTAGAACAACCCTACAAAACACACAACAGCAGGATTCTCCCTGTACCTCCTGTCGCAGCCACTGTCAGCCTGTCTTGTCAACCCTCTGCTTTTTCCAAGCATCATATCCTTTTCCAGACACCAGCCTCTCCTGATAACATGGGCAAAGCCTGTGGACAAAGCCAGGGTGGTTGTACTTTTTCCAGGACAGATTTGTTTGTTTTTCTGGCAGTCCAGCGTATATTCGACATTCTTCACAAACATCACAATTCAAAGGCATCAGTTCATCAGTCTTCCTTATTCATTGTCTAGCTTTCACCTGGATATGAAGCAATTAAAAATCTCATGGTTTGGGTGAGGTGCCCATAGCTCTCAAAGTGACACCTTGATCGTTGGCACTTTAAAAAGGTCCTTTGCAACAGATCATTTGATTTCCTGACTGCTGCTTCCACAGGCATTGATTATGGATTCAAGTAAAATGGGTTTCATTTTCCTTGGTAACTGGTAGGAAAAATGTTATTTTATTACAGAGAAGTACACTGTAGGCTAGCCCCGGTGCATAGATTTATGATGTGGTACAGCTAAGCGGGCCCGTCTAGTCCGTTACTTCTGTCCTCTTCATTTTAGAAATGAGTAAGTTGAAGTCTTGGTGCCTAAGTAACGGGGCTCAGCAAACTTGGCTCCACAGCCCCCTCCCACCTGGACTATAAACTCAGTAGGCTGGCAGAGGCCGTCTCTCATTATCCACTGGTGCCTGGCTGGCTTCATAGCAGCCTGTTCGGGGAGGACGCAGAGGGCAAGTCCTCAGCATTCCCCACCCCACCCCAGCGGTGCACGGGCCCATCCGCACAGCTGGAACCAGTTACCTAGCTGTTTATGGGGTTTTGCCTCTGGTGTTTATAGTTCCGCTCTGTTTACTATCCCCACTAATTAGAACAGTACCCCAGGAGGGGGGAATGGACTCAGAATAGGGAGCTGTGGGCAGGGCCTGTGTTCTGGCTTCTGCCCTGCCTTTTTCCAACAAAGATTTCAGGCCCTTTACAAGGACACCAGGAAGATAGCAAGAAGGCATGAATAAAAAGTGAGTGAGACCTCAACAAGTAAAAGGTAAACAACTCAGTCACAAAAAGTGCCTAGAATATGAATAGACACTTCATCAAAGAAGACATTCAGATGGCACGCCAACAGAGGCAAATCAAGGCAACTATGAGATATCATCTCACTCCGGTAACAATAGCAAAGTTCAACAGAACAGCAAACAACAAATGCTGCTGAAGTTGTGGAGATATTGGAACACTTTGTCACTGTTGATGGGAGTGTAAAATGGTATAGCCACTTTGAAAGGTAGTCTGACGCTTTCTCAGAAAGTTGGAAATAGAAATACCATTTGACCCAGCACTTCCAGTACTGGGAATGTGCCCTAAGGAAACCAGAGGCACAATTCAAATAGATGTATGCACAGTCCTGTTTATTTCTGCGTTATTCACAATAGTAAAGAGATGGAAGCAACCCAAGTCCCCATCAACAAGTGAGTGGATAGAAAAGTATGATCCATTTATACAATGGAATATTACACAGCACTGAAAAACAGTGAACTCATAAAACATTACATCACATGGGGGAGCCTGGAAAACATTAAATTGAATGAAATATCTCAGTCACAAAAGGACAAATGCTGCATAATACCACTATTATAAAATAGGACAGACATAGGGGGATGGGCAGAGAATAGGAAAAGAGTGGCTAGACAAGGAACATTGCATTTGAACAGATGAAGGGCAGAACTGTCTGAAAGGAATATCTGATTAGACATTATATGTATGATAACAATCTGGAACAAGTGGTGCATTGCAGGGTGGATTGGGGGGTAAGCAGATGAGAAGGGGGTGAAGAAAATGTTCAACTATGAAAAAATAATATTACAAAAAATCCCCAACCGAACAAAATTGAGTAGGAAAGATGTAGGAGGGGGAAAGGCTACAAACACAGCCTGCCCTAACTTAGACACTTAATAGAAGCAAAAACTTGGGCCAAGTATTTCCTTTTGAGGCAACACTTTTGAAAAATCACCAAAGTTCTCTGTGTGAAAATTTAGAAAATCCAGAGAAATAAGAAAATAAAAATACCTTATGTCCCACCACTGACAACGAGCCAGTTCATGCTGTAGGGACTTTTGCACCTCATTAAAAGTTTTCTTTATAACTTCAATTCTACAGTTTCTCCATGTGTTTCTCCATTGATCACATCGTCCAAGTGTTTCAGACCTCCTCACCTTTCCTTTCCGAGTTGTTACTCCTCCTCATCAATTCACTGCCCCCTAAGGTTTCTTTCCTAATGTTTTGAGAATCTCTAACAGTTTGATCCCATATAGAGAATTGCTATAAGAGATTAATACTCAAAGCAGACATTTCTTACAAGCTTAACTAAATTACTGTTCAGTTGTAAGAAAACTTCAGGGGATGTTTCAGGTTTAAGCTTTAAAGATCCTCTCAGAACAATAGTTTCAGGGGTTCATTTATCCTCCATGGCTTCAGGAAGTAGAGTTTAGGATAATTTAAGATTCTGTTCAACATTCCCCCTCCCTTTTGAGCTGGAATCTTAGATCAAAATGTTCAGTAATGTTAGCCAGGCACCTTCCAGTTCTAGTTTCATAGAAAATAAGCATTTATTTGTTCATGGAGGTAATTAGCCAGCTACCCATTCCAAATCCTCCTCCTTTTCCTGACTCCTCCTCTGTTCTCCAAAGTGAATAGAGACCACCTGTTGTGTATTGGATGGCTGCTTACAAACTTTAAAGACCCTAGGCATTGTACAAAAAACTAGGGGGTGGAACAGAGGTCACGCTATTAAGCCAATTAACTGGAATATTCCCTGACTGTGACTCTAAACCTCCAAACCACGAAACGAAATCCTGTGAGTTACTGGGTTGTGCATAGCAGCCTCAGCATCTACTCTTACATTTTATAATTGTTGGGAGTATATCTATTGTCCAGTTTTACCAATTTGACTTTTTTAAAGTGTCCAACTTATTGACAGCAATTACAATAACCAGCTGTGCACTCCTAAGTTTAATTAATGTTATTTTCCATCACCATTAACTATTCCTTTCCCTCCTCCCTACCACTTCCATTAACCACTAGTAAGTTTTGTTCTTTATACATTTGCCTTTTTGGTCTTTTTATATGTGAGGTCATATACTATTTATCTTTTTGTGATTGACTTTGCTCAGCATAATCTCTTCAAGTTCCATCCACATGTAGTATGTAATATGACTTCATTTCTCTTACTGGTTGAATAGTAATCTGTGTACCATATTTTGTTTATTCACTCTTCTATTGGTGAATATTCTGACTGCTTCACTGTATGGCTATTGTAACCAGTCCTACAATGGACGTTGGTGTACAGGCCTCTAAGGTCTCTGATTTTAAGTCTTTTGGGTATAGGTGTGGAATTGTTGGGTTCTGTCTAGCAGGTGTGATGGCATACTTTATAGTGTTGTTGTAATGTTAACCACAGGGCTACGTGTCTCAAATGGTTCAGATCTGTCAGTGGCTCTGTGGGAGAAAGATGGCCAGACTCCTCCCATTAAGATTTGCAGCACAGAAACCAAATAGAGGGTTGCTATGAGCCAGAATCAAGTTGATGGCAGTGAGTGAGCAAGATGGTAGTTCTAATTTTTGGTTTTTCATATTTCCCACAAAAGTTTGAATTTTCCCCATTTTGCATGCCCACCAACAATTGAGAAGGGTTCTGACTTCCCCTCATCCTCACCCAATATTTCTTTTTATTTAAAATAATTTTGGGTTTTCATTCCTTCATTGCTGTACCATTCTCTCTACCTTCTTTCCCAGTTTGTTCTTCTTCCCCCGCCTTAAGAATGTCTGTTTTAATTGTCCAATTGCCACAGTGCTTGTCAAAGCCTGTTCTGATTAATCTTTGTCGGTGTGTCCTTTGCCATTCCCTATCACTCCTCCCTGAGAGAGACTTCACCCTGATTCATAAGGGAAAGGGGATGGCGTATTCTCTTA
>NW_006399880.1:2755998-2772203 GCF_000299155.1 Elephantulus edwardii | reverse complement strand
GAAGGTGGTATGGTGCTTTCTCAAAAAGTTGCAAATAGAGATACCATTTGACCCAGCAATTCCACTACTGGGAATATACCCCGAAGAGACCATAACTGACATCCAAGCAGATATATGCACACCCATGTTTTTTGCAGCTTTGTTCACTATAGCAAGTAGTTGGAAACAACCTAAATGCCCATCAACAAACGAATGGATAGAGAAACTGTGGTATATTCACACACTGGGATACTACGCTGCATTAAAAAACAAGGAACTCATGCAATATTATTCAAAGTGGGTGACCCTGGAGGACATTATGCTGAGTGAAGCATCTCAGTCACAAAAGGACAAATACTGTATGGTGCCACTGTTGTAAAACAGGACTGACCTTGGGGTTGGGGGGGAGACTGAGAAAGATGGGTTCAATAATGTATACTGCATTGAAACAGACGAGGGAGGAAACTGTTTAAAAGGGATATGTGATTAGGTATTTTTGTCATGACAGGTGTCTAGAGTGAAGGCTACATGGTAGAGTGGACCTGGGGGAGGGTTTGTAATGAAAGAATTTGTCTTTTACTTTTCCAAGAGGGAGTGTACTACGGGGGAGAGGTGGGAGGGGAGAAAAGGGCAACAATGAATGACTGAATGGAAATCCAAAGTCTCTAAATTTTTACTGAAATTAATAATAAATTAAAAAAAAACCAAAACAAAGTCTCATATTACTGTTGTGGATCTAGTTATCTCTTTAATTCTAGTCATCAACACCTGTGAGTTTTGGGTGTTAAAATGTTGTTGTTAGCTGCCATCGAGTCAAGTATAACCCATAATGACCTTATGAGCAACAGATTTGCACCCATTCCTATCCTGTGTCATCCTCACCAGCTCCGGCACCCTCAGGCCTGTCGCTCGTCCCTGTATCAGTCCACCTGGATGAGACTTCTTCTCTTTCACCAGTGTATCCAATTCCCACTGCTGTCAAGTTGACTCCAACTCTTAGTGATCTTACAGGGAGAGCAGAACTTCCTGATGGGGTTTCCAAGCTGTCATCTCTGTGCAAGAGGCGTTCTGCTGCCATAGCCCATAGCAGCTGTACTGTTAACCAAAAGGCTGCACGTCTGTAGAGGTTCAAACCCACCAGCAGCTCCAAGGCAGAAAGACAGGCTCTTTCCAGTAAGATTTTCAGCCTTAGAAACCTGATGGAGACTTGGAATTGACCTGATGGCAGTGAGGGTTTGTTGTTTTGTTGTTGCTGTTTCGACAATCTTTATGGAAGCAGACTGCCACATCTTCCTTCCAAGGGTCAACTGGCCCTTTGGTTAGCAGCTCAACATTTACCCACTGAGCCTCCAGGGTGCCCTGAGGTTGTTGTATTGTTGTTGTTATGTGTTGAGTTGACTATAACTCATAGCGGCCCTGTGCACGATAGTTCTGCACCATTCTCTATCCTGAGCCAGTCTCACTGACTCCGGCACACCTACCCCCATTACCTCAGTCATTGAATCAACCCATCTCACCCAGGGACTTCTTCTCCTGCGCTGTCCCTCCACCCAAGTATGACGTCCCTCTTCAAGGACTGGTCCCTCCTGGCAACATGTCCAAAGTATGTGAGATGGCGCTTCAACATCCTTGCCAGCAAGGAGCAGCTTGGTTTCACCCTCTCCAAGACAGACCTGGTTGTTCTCTCGACAGTCCATGGTATGTTCAGTACTCATTTGCAGCACCACAACTCAAAGACATCAGTTCCTCTTTTGTCAAAGTGAGGAGCTAGGAAAAATGTCCTCATCAAAAGCCCTCCTCAAGGACAGAGGAGCACAGCCTCCTGGACCCTACAGACAACTGTCTGCAAAGGGGTTGCTGTGTCTCCAACAGAGATAGAGGATCACCTCCTTGAGCATCTCCTTCCTCTGCAGACAGGAGTGCTGAACTAGGACCAGCTCCCAGAAGAGAGACCTGGGCAGCCCGGGGCTCTGCTTCCAGCAGTGGGGCTGAGAGAAGGGGCAGTGTTCAGCCCCTGGGAGGTCAGGCCGAGCACAGGTCCTGTCCCTTTCCCTGGAGCTCAGCAGAGTTCAATCACTGTGGGAGGATGAGAGGCTCCTGGTTGGAGAAAACGCAGACGAAGCCCAGAGGTGGGAGGCGGGGTCAAGGAATGCCAAGAGTCTAGAGGTCTTGGAGGTGGAAGTCAGGGTTAGGGAGCACACAGATGGGCTGGAAGGCTGGAAAGGCTGCATACTTCGGTCTAGTCATAGGGGGGTTGGGAGTCATGTGAGCAGTCTGGAGTTTGTCTGCTCTGTGACAAGCTGCTGCTCTGGTCTGTGCCTCCCTGTGGTTGACTCCTTCCCCCTCCACTCTCCAGGTCAGCCTCAGTGCTGGCTACAGAGTGAGGCAGGAGGATGGGTTCTCAGCCCATCAGGCCTGTGGGAGCTTTGCAGCGAGCCTCAGGGGAGTGAAGAGGGAAGAGCAGGGGAGGCCCAGCACAGAGGCTGAGGACCCCCAAACCTAAGAGACAGTGAGAGAGGTTGAGGAACGGGCAGAGGGGTCAGAGGAAAATGAGGAGGGGGTCTGAGGAGGTCAAGCAGGAGCAGATGCCGACTGCTGGAGAACAGCTTCTAACCCCATCAGGAGGCAGGGCTCCCTCCACAGGGCAGACAAGAGCTTGGGCAGCAGCTGCCCCTCTCCCCAGCTGTGTGGCCTTGGCCTGATTGTCCCCTGTCTCTGAGCTGGTTTTGTTATATCTAAAATAGAAAGAGCAGGAGGAAGAGGACTAAACATGGATTGAATGAGACAGTGCCTAGACTACAGAGTGAGGCCCTTGTGAACGGTCCTTAGCTCCCTGGCTGAGTCCACGTTGGGCTGCCCTGGGCAGTGGGGTCACAGGGCCAGCCTCCCCCCGACCACTCCTTCCTTGAGCTGAGCTCACTTCCGAAGCTCATTTTGTGAGGCCCTTTTGACGTGTGAGAGGAACTGCCACAACCAGCCTGGGAGTGGGTTAACCCACAGTTTTGGTAGTAGCTTCCCATCTGTAAATGTCACCCTGATCCTTTTGGGAATCAGCCCCCTTTCTTCAAGCTGATCCTTCTTCCCTTTCCCCTTGGCCTGGCCCCCTGGAAAGTTGAGTCAGACCCTAGGTGGTGAAGGGCATGCTGTGTGCCAGGCCCTGGACTAAGCTTCTTTACGGTGAGTCCACAGCATTGTGGAAAGAGGGTGCTGTGGGAACCCCTTTTAATGAGGGTGATGCCGAGGCTCAGAGAGGCTCAGTGAGTTGTGCAGACCTAGGTGGTGTGTGGCAGGGCCATGGTCGGACACCCTCTGACCACAGGAACTGCTGTGTAGCTGTGCGGCTGCATCCCCAGCCCACACCCCCTCCTGAGTCCCCCAGGCTACCCCACCTGGCCACCCACCCGCAGGGAGGTGAGCCCTGTGGCACTCTCACAAGGCACCATTCATCCAGCTGATTGAAACCATGTGTGGTGCAGCTGGCCAAGGTGGCGGCAGCTCCGGAAGCCAGGGCTGGCTGGGGGCCCCCAGGAGGGCTGGAGGAGGGGTCCCACTGACCCCCAGGCCAGGGTGCACCTCTGGGCAGGACTGACCTCACTCCAGCCTGGCGTAATCCACAGGGACTTGACTCCAGCTCACCTGGGGATTTAGGAGCCTGAAAGGCCCCTTCCAGGTGAGGTGGGGGCTGGGCCTGGACCACTGCAGGCCCTCCTCCCACTCCCAGCTCTTTCCAAGGTTGTCCGGGAAGAGCAGGCCCCTGGACAAGATTTGGCTAGAAAGGAGGGGGTATGTGTGAAGAAGGGCCTCGCCTCCTCCTAATGTCTATAGGTTCAGTGTTTCAGCATTTGAAGGTCTCCGTGTGTCTTGGCATCAACCTTCTGAGTCTATAAACTTTCTGCCGCTGCCACCACAGCCTGTGTCTACACAGCTCACCACACTGTTTTGAGCCTTGGCCTCTCTCTGTGTATATAACAACAGCATGATGATCTGTGGATTGAGTGAGATGGTGCTTCATTTAGGGCTGGCACTTCGTATCTAGTGTCTGGCTTAACCTTTCAGGGGCCAAAGGAGCAGGCACAGGGGCTGGGGCATCAGCTTGGAGGAGAGGCTGGTGTGGCATGGTAGGGACAATGCTGCAGTCAGCTCTAGTTTCACCAGCTCCTCTGTGCCCTTGGACTCATGACCACTTCAGGGATTTTTGAAGGATAATGCTTGAGCTCCATCTCTGTATTTCCCAACTGTGTGACCGAGGGCAGACCTCCCTCACCCAGCGAGGACTGACTTGCGATCAAGGGCACAGCAGATGGTAGAAACACATGGCCTAAGTGAGGTTTAAAAAGCCCAGGCTGGCCCCTCTGACATGCTGCTATAATGCCCAGTCTCAGGGCCTGCAGATACTTTGGACCTGTCTCTTGACTTCTGACTTGGGCCTTGGGGTGGGAGGGCATTGGGAGGTGCTAAGCTCAAGATGTGTGAGTTTGCTCTGAGATGTGGAGGTGCCAGTTATTGGGAGTAAGCAGGATCCCAGCCCAGCGTGAGGTGTGGCTAAATCAGCCCTCCCCCTCAGGCGAAGAACAGAGAAGAGCATTGTTCATGTGACACCTCTCTTGGCACTGAGGGCTTCACAGGAAGGGGTGGGCAGGCTGGGCAGGCAAGCCAGGCCTCAGCCACACTGGCCACAGACTTGGCTGAGCTGGGATGCTTCAAGGGCTTGGCTGTTTAGAAAGAGGCCCTGGTTTCCCAAATAACACATTCACTGGGTGATTCAGGCCTTGTCCAGCCTCAGGCTGGGGACACAGATGGCTGGAGGGTGTTTGATGTTGTCTGGGTGGGTCTAGCCCTGTATGAGAAGGCCTTTGGGAGCACAGCCGGCCGCCTTGACCTTCACTGCCAGGCCAGGCTCTGGGTGTCAGACCTGAAAATCCCGCCCCTCCTAAGATGGGTAATGCTGAGCCAGAGGGAAATGGAGCCTGCCTCCTTCAAGAGAGGCTGTGTACCCATCACAAAAGAAAAATTTGAACAGATCATAAAGACTTCTCCATAAGAAAATTCCTAGACCAGATGGTGGGACTGACCTCGGAGTAGGGGGGAGACTGAGAAAGATAGAATAAATTATGTATACTACATTGAAACAGATGAGTGAGAGAACTGTTTAAAAGGGATATATGATTAGGTATTATTGTCATGACAGGAGTTCAGAATGAAGGCTGCATAGTGGAGTGGACTTGGGGGGAGGAATTGTATAACAATGAAAGAACTTTTACTTTTCAAAGAGAAGAGTGAATTGGGGGGGAAGTGTGGGCAGGGAGAAAAGTGCAACAACAAATGAATGGAAATCCAAAGTCTCTATAAACTTTCATTAAAATTAATTTAGAAAAAGAAAGAAAAAAATAAAAAAGAGGTAACACAAAGAGTCATTCTATGAAGCAATGAATAAATCTAATACCAACACCAGGCAAAGACATTATCAAGAAAGAAAACTACAGATCGATATTTTTCATACATATTGTTGTTGATTGCTGTCAAGTCAAGAACAACTCATAGTGACCCTATGAACAAAATTCCTGAAGCCTTTCTATAACTATCGACATTTATCAAGTTCATAGAGTTTCTGGACGCATGGTGTTTAGGAAGTGGATGCCACATATAGATATAAAAATCCTTAGCAAAATCCTAGCCAATAGAATCCAAAAGCACATCAAAAAGTAATTAATCAAGATCAAGTGGGATTCGTTACAGGTATGCAAGGATGGCTCAATATAAAAAAAATCAACATAATTCACTACACTTACAAAGCAAATAACAAGAACCAAATGATATTAGCATGATTTGGAAAAGTCAATTGACAAAATTCAACACCTTTTCCTGATTACAACACTTATTAAAACTGGAATAGAAGGGAATTTCCTCAACATAGTGAAAAGTATATATGCAAACCCAAGAGCCAACATCATTCTTAATGGAGAAAGACTAAAAGCATTTTCCTTGCAAACAGGGACCAGACAAGGATGTCCACTATCACCACTTCTATTTGACATTGTACTGGAAATGCTTGCAAGGGCACTACAACAGGAGAAGGAAATAAAAGGCATCCAGATTGGCAAAGAGATGGTTAAACTATAGGTATATGCAGATGATATGGTAGTGTACACAGAGAATCCCAAAGACTAAAAAAATAAAAAAAAACCCCAGTAGGCCAATTTAGTAGAGTGGCTAGATATAAGGTCAATATCCAAATATCAGTGGTATTCCTCTAAAGTAACAAAGAGAACTCAGAGAAGGGAACCAAGAAAGCAATACCATTTACAATAGCCAACCACAATTTGAAATGCTTGAGAGTGAACCTAACTAGAGATACAAAACACCTACACAAAGAAAACCAGAGAACATTTCTGCAAAACACAATAAAAGACCTAAAGAAAAAATGTACCCTGTTCATGGATAGGAAGACTCAATATTGTGAAGATTCTACCAAAAGCAATCAACATGTTCAACACAATACCAATACAGATACCAAAATAATTTTTGAAGAAAAACGGTAATTGTCAAGTTTATTTCAAGAGGAAAGAGACCCCGAAGAAAAGCACTTCTGAAAAACGAGAATGAAGGCATAGCACTCCCTGACCTCAAAACCTACTACACAGCGATAGTAAACAAAACAACATAGTACAGGTACAATGACAGGCATATAAACCAATGGAACAGAATTGAGAACCCAGAAATAGACTCAGATATCTATGGTCAACTGATATTCAACAAGGAAATAAAACCTATCAAATGGGAAAAGGACAACAACAAACAGTGCTGGCAAGACTGGACTTCCACCTGCAGAAAGCTGAAACAGGCCCCACACTCACACCATACACAAAAATCAACTCAAGGTGGATCAGAGGCCTGGGAGTAAAGCCCAGAATAATAAAGTTCGTAAGAGACAAACTTGGATGAAGCTTAGGCAGATGGCCTAGTCTATAGTATAAAGAGATTGCCAAACATAGCCAGAAATGCACAATCTGGAAAGGATAAAATTAATGAATGGGATCTTCTAAAGATTAAATTTCTGTATGCATCAAAAACTTTTTCTAACAGTGAAAAGAAAACCAACTGGGAAAAAACATTTGGCAATGACATAGGGTCGCTATGAGTTGCAGGCGACTTGACGGCTCATAACAACAACAATGACATCTCAGTAAAAGGTCAGGACCTCCACAAGAAAAAAACTGATAACACAATCACAAAATGGGCAAAAGACATGGGAAGAACTTTCACAGAGGAAGATATTCAGATGGCAAGCAGACACATGAAGAAATGCTCCAAATCACTGTCAATAAGAGAGATGCAAATAAAAACCACAATGAGATACCATCTCACTTCAGTAGCAATGACAAAGTTTGACAGGATAGCAAGTCATAAATGTTGGAGAGGATATGGTGAGATAAGGAACTCTTTTACATTACTGGTAGGATTATAGAATGGTACAACCACTTTAGAAGGCAAGTTGGCACTTCCTCAAAAAGCTGAACATAGAAATTCCATATGACTCAGCTATTTCACTGCTTGGAATATACCCAGAGCGAATGAGAACTGAAGCACAGAGACTTGTACAGCAATATTCATAGCAGAGTTATTCACCATTGCAAGGACATGGAAACAAATATCCAACCAAAATTGAATAGATTGAGAAATAATGGTACATTCACACAATGGACTAGTATGCAGCATGCAGGAGCAATGATTTTGTAAATTGCTACCTAACTTGGGCAGGATTGGAGAGCATTATGCTAAGTGAACTAACTCAACACCGTAAGGACAAATACTGTATAGAACCATTATTGTAGAAAGAGTATGAAGTTCCAAGGGGGTAGGGAGGAAGGGTGGAAACAGAGGAGTGAGGATGAGAGGGGGCTGGGGGATGGTTAATTATAGGGTCACATAATTTGATGGGTGGAGGCAGAGGTGAAGGAAATGGGAAGGATCTGTGTGGAAAAACAATGTATTTGAACTTGTAAATAAACCAGTATAAAATAAAAATTTTAAAAAAGAAGAAAAAAGAAAGGCTATGTAAAGAAGGGATTGAGGAAAAGAGTGTGAGTAGATGGTTGTCCTGAGGAGGGGGGCTGAGGGCTCTTAGGTGTGACCTGGGGCAGCACTGAATCTCTCCAAGCCTTTGGGCTCCTTCTAAAGCAAAGCAGGTTCCCCTTTGCCCAGTGCTGTGTGAGGTGCTGGCAGGGCTCAGATCACAGCCACTCCCCTCCCCTCTGTTTCACCCTAGGCAGGTCACTGTCCTCTAGAAAAAGGGGGTAGAAAGCAGTCCTCCTCCTAGAATTGCAGAGGAGAAGAAAGCGAGATGTAGGAATGGGCTTGGCATAATGTTGTGATGGTCATTTTGTGCATATGTTTAAGTGTGTCAATTTGATTAGGCCACAGTCCTCCATTATTCAATGAACTACTAATCTAGGTGTTCCTGCAAAGATATTTTTACATGTGTGTTAAAGTCCATAATCAGTTAACTTTAAGTAAGGGAGAGTATCCTATATAATCAGAGTGGGCCTGCTCAATCAGTTGGAAGCCTTAACAGCAGAGCTGAGGTTTCCCGAAGAGGAAATTCTGCCTGTGGCTTCAGCTTTAGCTCATGTCTAGAGTTCTGACAGCTTTCTGCTGGCCTGCCCCACAGATTTTGGACTTACTTGGCCTAGCCCTTTAATTGTCTAAGCCAGTTCCTTACTAAACTCATTTCATTACCATTGATTTCACAACCTTAAATCTCCAGATTAAGAGCCCAAATTCATGAGGGGCTTCGTCATACAGAAGGAGCCTCAGCAACCCCCACTCCTTTTGTCATTATATATCTTTGCCCAGTTTTTGCCAGTTCCACTTTATCCAGGTATACAACTTCTTCTTTTAAAATTTTTTCAAATCGATCTCATTTTTTTCCTTTGCATGTGCCATTGAGTCAGATCCGACTGGCACAGGAGGAGATTGTCCATCCTTCTCCAGAGGAGCACTGGTGGATTCGAACTGCTTGCCTTTGGTATTGCAAGGCAGCTTCTTGCCACTAGGCCACCAGAGCTCCCTTATTTCATGTATTTTTAAAAAATTTTCTTTTATACTCATTTACATACAAAATTCATACACCTTGTGTTTCATTTATGTACATTGTGTTTTACACATTCCTTTATCTCACACTGTTTCATATAATCATTCCTATACATTTTGTTTTAGAAAATTAATCACTATGGATCTGTGACCACTATCACCCTATCTTTTTAGGTCACCATTGGATCTTTCATAATTCCATAACCTCCTCCCTCCACCCACCAAACTCTAGGACCCTGTGATTTCTCCCATCTTCACCATCAGCTCTTCTGCAATTTTCTTATTTCTTCTTTGGAGTTTTGTACACATCTTACTAATTGTCCTTCTGTTTTTGCAATGTTCTTATGCAATATTTGTCCTTATGAGACTGGTTTAATTCACTTGGCATAACAGTCTCTAGCCTTTCCCATGTATACAGTATTTTTAAAAAATCATTGCTCCTTACTGCTGCATAGTATTCCATCATGTGAATGTACAACAATTTCCCAATCCATTTGTCTGTGGATGAACATTTGGGCTGTTTCCATTTTCTTGCAATTGTGAATAATGCTGCTATGAACATCAGTATTCAAATCTTCATTTGTGTCTCAGTTCTAATTCAAAGTATATTCCTAGTGGTGGAACAGCTGGGTCATTTCTATGTTCAGCTTTTTGAGGAAATATCTAACTACCTTCTATAGTGGTTGCACCATTATACAATCCCACTAATAATGTATAAGAGTCCTTATTTCACTACGTCCTCTCCAACATTTATGACTTGCTGTCCTGTTCAATTTTGTCACTGCTACTGGAGTGAGATGGTACCTCATTGTGGTTTTGATTTGCATCTCTCTTATTGACAGTGATTTGGAGCATTTCTTCATGTACCTGTTGGCCATCTGAATGTCTTCCTCTGTGAAAATTCTGTCCATGTCTTTTGCCCATTTTGTAACGGAGTTATCATTCTTCTTCCTGTAGAAAAAACTTCTGTAAACTTTTGTTATGAGACCCTTGTCTGAGATATCCTTGCCAAATGTATTTTCCCAGTCAGTAGATTTTCTTTTCACCCTAATAGAAATAGTTTTTGATGCACACAGAGACTTAATCTTTAGAAGATCCCATTCATCATTGTATCCTGGTGGTGCACAGCATACAACTTCTTGATAGCAATTCTAATCCTAGCTGTGCCACTCTACCTTTAATCAATATGATTTTTCTTTCACCTTTAAACCATCCGCGCTGTTCCTGAGAACCATCTAGTAAATTTTGAAGGTTTTAATCTCCTATTCCTTTCCTTGTGTTTTATATGAGAGATTCATACAATATTTGTTCTTTCATGATTGACTTATTTCATGTATGCCTTCAGTTCTATCCATATTGTTGGATGAATACTTAATTTTTCCAACTGACGAAGTAATATTCCATTGTATACATGTACCACAGTTTATCCACTCATGTTGATGGTTTCTACCTTTTGGTTCTTGTGAATTATGCTGCAATGGACAATGGTGTACAAGTCTCTGGTTTGATGTCTGCTTTAAGTCTTCTGGGGACATACCTAAATGTGGAATTGCTGGGTTATATGGTAATTCTTCCAGTCCGTAGACTTTTCCAAGGCCTGTTATTTTAGAAGCAGTTGGCAGTCTTGTCTTGGTTTGGAAGCTCCACTGAAATGGTTGGCCCTGCTGGTATTTAAAATATTGGTGGCCTCACTTTCAGCATCACAGAAACACACAGTCTGGCAAGTTGAGTCTGGTGTAAAAAACAGTGCATATGAACCTTATGATTTTTGTGTGTAAACCAGTATAAAATTATTACCTGACTTGAGAGGGACCAAAGAGCCTTATGCTGAGTGAACTCAGTCCCACAAGGGCAAATACTGTATAACAATGGCTTGAGTCAGGAGGGGGGGGGGGGGGGAGGGAGAGGGGTTTGTGCGGGGAGAAGGGTGCAACAATGAATGAATGGAATTCCAAAATCTCTGTAGATGTTCATTGAAATGAAAAATAAACAACCTAAATTTAAAAAAAAAAAAAGAAATCCAGAAATGTGTTGTCTTGGGGAAATCTGCTGTCAAGGACTTCTCCAAAGTGCTAAAGAACAAGGATGTCAGTTTAAAGGCTAAGGTGCACCTGTTCACTTGCTTCCTATGCACCTGAATGATGTCTAAGAAGGAATATATATTGTATGATGAACAAGGATGACAGAAGAACTGATGTCTTTGAATTGTGGAGTTGGTGAAAAGTATTGAATCTTTTGGCTCAGCTTCCAAAAGAACTAACACATATGTTTTGAAGGAAGTGCATCCTGGGTGCTCTTTAGAGGCAAGGATGCTGAAACGTCACCTTACTCCCTTTGGGCATGTTTTCAGGAGGAACCAGGCTTTGGAGATAAACATCAAAACCGGGAAAGGTAGAGAGCCAGAAAAAGAGAGGAAGACCCTCAACAAGAAGGAACAGCGCAGCGATTAGCACAATGGCATGGCAGAGATCAGGAGGACGGCTCAGGAAAGAGCAAGGTTCAGATCTGTCGTTCACAGGATCTTTCTGAGTTGCAGCTGACGCTATGGCACCTAACAACAAGAACATTTTACTCTCTTACATTCTATTATAAATATAGTTGTTTCCCTAGTTTCTTCTTCACATTTCTTATTGATGATATATAGAAACTCAGTTGACTCTGGTTCATAACCTATACCTGGGAACTCCTTACCAGTTCTAGAAGTGTTTATGTGTACTTTTGGGGATTTTCTTTTTTTTAAAAAGTTTTTATTTTTTATTATTTTTGTGTGTGTACCGTCAAATCAGATCTGACTGGTACAGGAGGAAATTGTCCCTCCTTCCCCAGCAGAGCATCTGGTGGATTCAAACTGTGCACCTCTGGGATTGCAGTGCAGCTTCTTGCCACTGACCACCAGAGCTCCCCTGGGACTTTCTATATATAGGATCATGTCATCCAGAATAGAGACAATTTTATATTTTTTCCAGTTTGAAGAACTTTAATTTCTTTTTCTTATTGCTCTGGATGGGGCTTCTCCTTTGATATAGAATAAGAATTGTGAGATCAGGCGCTTGTGCCTTGGTTGAAGTTTCAAGGAGAAAACTGTTTCTGTTGACTGTTGACAGCTAAGTTTGGCTGTTGACTTTCATGTGTTCCCTCCATCATGTTGAGGAATTTCTCTTTGATCCCCTTCTTTAGGGTTTTCATTCGGGAAAGGTGTGGATTTCATCAGGTGCTTTTCTATAGCATAGAAAGTCATATGGTTTCTTTCCTTTGTTCTCTTGATATGGTGCATTACACAGATTGATTTGAATCATAGATGTTGAATCATCTATGCATTGCAGGAATAAATCCTATTTGATCATTATTTATGACTTTTTAAATATGCTGTTGGATTCTGTTTATGAGTATTTTGTTGAAGAGTTTTACATATATTTGCAAGAGATGTTGGCTGTAGTTTTCTTATGACATCTTGTTGGATTTTGCTATTACAGTTATGTTTGCTTCATAGACTTGCTGTTTGTTGTTGTTTAGGTGCCACTGAGTTGAGTATGACTCATAGTGACCCTGTGAACAAAAGATCTGAAACCAGTTCTGTCCTGCGCCATCCTCACACTTCCTGACACACAAAAGCCCATTGCAGCAGTCATCTTGTCAATCCACCTGGTTCGGTGTCTTCCTCTTTCGCTGACCGCTCCCCCAACATCATATCCGTTTCCAAGGAATAGCACCTCCTAGCAATATGTCCAAAGTATGTTATGTGAAGGAAGCCTCATCATTCTTGCCTCTGAAGAGCACTCTGGCTGCACCCCCTCCAAGACATACCTATTTTGTTCTCTTGACCATCCGTGGGATGTTCACTGTTCTTCTCCAACACCACAGCTCAAAGGCATCCATTCTTTTTAGGTCATCCTTATTCATTGTCCAGCTCTTAGATGGATAACTAGTTAATTGGAAAGACTATGGTCTAAATCAGACATACTTTTAAGGAGTATTCCTTTCTAAATTATTTGAAAACGTTTGAACAGCATTGGTGTCAGTTCTTCTCTAAATGGTAGACTTTCTCAATGAAGCTATCTGATTCTGACATTTATTTTTAAATTTTTTAATTAACTGATTTAATGTCTTTACTTGTTATTCATCTGTTTAAACTTCCTATTTTCTCTTGAATCTGTTTGAATAGGCTACACACTTCTAATAATTTGTCCAATATCTCAGTTATCCTCTTTGTTGCCATACATTTGCCATAATTCTCATTATTTCTTTAGGTCAAATTCAGCATCACCTCTGTTGTTGTTGTTATTGTGTGCCATCAAGTCAGTATTGACCCATACCTGGACCTTGAGTGAGTTTTCAGAGGCAATAAAACACACAGGAGACGTTTGCCAAGCCTTCTCCCCCAAAGCATCTAATGGATTCAAACCGTGTATCTCTGGGATTGCAGCACAGCTTCTTACCAGTAGGTCACCTGAGTTCCCTATCCAGTCTTACTTTTATTATGTACATATTCTCTTTCTCCTTTTCTCCTTTGTCAGTCTAACTAAAGATTTGTCAATTTTCCTGATATTGTCAAAGAACTACTTTTCTGGTATTCTTGATTCCCTTTACTGTTTTTCTGTTTTAATTTTATTTTTGCTCAGAGATTTGTTACTCCTTTCTTCTAGTGTATTTAGTCTTGGTTTGTTCTTCTCTTTCTAGTTCCTGGAGTTGTTGAGTTGGGCTGTTAATTTGAGATTGTTTTTCCTAAGTTCCACTAGGCGCACTGGCTGTGCTGCATCCTGTAAGCTATGGTGTAGTGAGCTTTCATTTTGCTTTGATTCCAGGATATTTGTAATTTCTTTCTAGGCAATGGGGGTCAGACCATCAGTTACTCGTGTATAAGTTTAATTAAAGTATATGACACTAAAAATAGATCTACAAGAGCCAAGATATGATCTAAAATTTATTCCATCTGAATTTCCAAGAGCATCGAACACCAATGATGGAAGACTAGATGAGTTGTGGGATGATATCAAACATGAAGAAAGCAAAAGGTCATACAAAGACAGAGGAGAAAGAAAACAGCGAAATGGATGCCAGAAGAGACTCTAAAAATTGCGCTAGAACATCAAGAAGCCAAAAGAAAGGGAAACATGCTGAAGTAAAAGGGCTGAATAGAAAGTTTCAAAGGGCAGTGCAGGAGGACAAAGTAAAGTATTGCAATGGAATGTGCAGACAGCTGGAATTGGAGACTAGAAAGGGAAGAACTCCCTCTGCTGAAAGATGCTGTGGGCAATATACTGAATGATCCAGAAAACACCAATAGAAGATGGAGGGAATACACAGAGCCACTGTACCAAGAAGAACTGACTGACACAGGAAAACTTCAGCGAATACCATATGAGCAGGAGCCAATGGTAATGAAGGAGGAAGTGGAAGCTGCATTGAAGGCATTAGCAAAAAAAAAATAAGGCCCAGGAATTGAAGAGATACCAATTGACTTATTTCAATTAACAGATGCAGCCCTGGATGTGCTCATTAGTCTATACCAGGAAATTTGGAGGACAGCTGGCCAATGGATTGGAAGAGGTCCTTATTTACTACCTTTCCCAAGATAGGTAATCCAACTGAATGTGGAAACTATCAAACAATAACATTAATATCACAGGCAAACAAAATCCTACTGAAGATCATTCAAAACTGGCTAGAATAGTACATAGATAGGTAACTGCCAGAAGTTCAAGCAGGATTTAAAAGAGGCCATGGCACCAGGGATATCATTGCTGATGTCAGATGGATCCTGGTTGAAAGTAAAGAATACCAGAAAAATGTCTATTTGTGTTTCATAAATGATGTAAAGGCATTTGACTGTGTGGATCATAACACGTTATGGATGACATTCAGAAGAATGAGAATCACAGAACACTTGATTGTGTGAAACCTAGACCTAGACCAGGAGGCTCTTTTGAGAACAGAGCAAGGCAACATTACCTGGTTTTAAATTAGGAATGGTGTATGTCAGGATTGTATTCTCTCTCCATTCCTACTCAATCTGTATTGTTGTTGTTGTGTACTGTCAAGTCAGAACCAACCAATAGCTGACCCTCTGGCATGTTTTCAGAGGCAGTTAATCGCACAGGAGGAGATTGCCCATCCTTCTTCTGCGGAGCAGCTGGTGGCCTTGAACCACATATCTTCGGGATTGCAGGGCAGCTTCTTGCCACTAGGCCACCAGAACTACCTTCTCAGTCTGTTTACTGAGCAAATTATTTGAGAAGCTGGTCTCTGTGAAGAGGAATGTGGTATCAGGATCAGAGGGAAACTCATCAATAACCTGCTTATGCAGATGACACAACCTTGCTTGCTGAAAGTGAGGAGACCTTGAAGCACTTGCTACAGAAGATCAAGGAATACAGCCTTCAATATGGATTGCATCTCAATGTGAAGAAAACAAAGATTCTTACCACTGGACCAATAGGCAACATCATGATAGAGAGGTAAAATATTGAAACTGTCAACAACTAAATCTTAACTTGGATCCACAATTAACACCTTTGGTACCAGCAGTCAGGAAATCAGGAGATGTATTACACTAAGAAAGTCTGCAGTTGTTGTTTTTGCTGTTGTTAGGTGCCATGAAGTCGAGTACAACTCATAGCCACCCTTTGAACAAAAGGTTTGAATCCAGTCCTGTCCTGAGCCGTTCTCACACTTCCTAACACTGCCCATTGCAGCAATCACCTTGTCAATCCACCTGGTTGAGGGTCTTACTCTTCTTCGCCAACCCTCCACCCTTCCCAACATCATGTCCCTGTTGAAGGAATAGCACCTCCTAGTAATATATCAAAAGTGTGTGAAGTGAAGTATCATCATTCTTGCCTCCAAAGAAAACTCTGGCTTCACCCTCTCCAAGACATACTTGTTCATTTGCTTGGCTGTTCTAGGAATGTTCAGTGCTCTTCTCCAACACCACAGCTCAAAGTCTGAAGTTAGGGACCTTCAAATTATTGAGAAATAAAGATATTGCTTAGAGGATTATGGTGCATCTAGTTCAACCCATGGTCCTTCTGATTACTTGCTACACATTTGAGATTTGTTGAATAAATAAGAATTAAATAAAAGGACAAATACTATATGGTGCCACTGTTGTAGAATGAGGCTGACATCAGGGTGGGGGT
>NW_006399880.1:2669275-2755638 GCF_000299155.1 Elephantulus edwardii | reverse complement strand
ATAAAGAAATTATTATGAAATAAAAAAATATAAGAATTGATGCTTTTGAGCTGTGGTGTTGGAGAAAAGCACTGAACATTCCATGGACTGCCAGAAGAATAAACAAATAGGTCATGGAGAGGGTGCAGCCAGATAGCTCTCTTGAGGCAAAGGTGAAGAGGCTTCACCTCACATTCTTCGGGCGTGTTGCTAGAAGGGGCTATTTGTTGGAGAGGGACATGGTGCTTGGAAAGGTAAAAGACCCTCTACCATGTATATATACACAGTGACTGATGCAGTGGGCTCTAGTGTGTCACGAGGTATGACAAGATAGGACGACATTCAGACATGTTGTTCATAAAGTTGACTCAACAGCATCTAACAACAACAGCAAATCATGTTGTTTAATTTCCATACAGTTTTGTATTTTCCAGGGTTATTTTCTCTTGTTACTGATGTTTAGCTTCATTCCATTTTGATATGAGAAAATAGTTTTATAATATCAACCTTTATAAATTTATTAAGGTTTGCTTTCTGACCTAAAATGTAGTCTGCTGGAGAATGCTCCATGAGCACTGAATGTGTATTATTATGCTGTTGTGTATAGAATGTTCTGTTTGTCTGTCAAGTCTGGTTGGATGGCAGGGTCATTCAGGATCTCTGTTTCCTTATTGATTCTTTTTGGGTGTCCTGTACAATATTAAGAGTGACATATTGAAATCTCCAAATTTTATAATAGTATTATTTATTTCTCCCTTCAATTTATAACCCTACAGAGGAGTTATTCTGTAAAAGGGGAACTAAGTCCTAGGGAAGCTTGTTTGGCCCTAATCCCATATCTAGGAAGAGAAAGAAGGTGCCCTAACCTGAATCAGACTCTTCCCTTCCTGCCTTCATAACAGCTCTGGACCTGCCCCAAATGTGGGACGAGGTTCTGGAGAGCAGACACAGAGCTCTTTTTATTCCCCACCTCACTTCTACTCTCCTGCCCACTCCGTATACAAGATGGCAGTGTGTTTCCACATTGAACTTTGAGTGCATGGATCTTGGATTGAATTTCATCTTTGACTCACCTTTGTATCCTTTGTACTTGGCATGTAATATATGTTTTATAAGTATTAAAGACCACATTTTCTTTCTGGGCCTCTTTTCTTAATTATGATTGTTGTTATAAGTCATTGAGTTGAGTACAACTCATAGCTACCTCATGAACAACAGATCTGAACCCTGTCCTGTCCTGTACCATCCTCATGCTTGAGCCAGAGTGGCAGTCACTGTGTTAATCCACCCCACAGAGGGTCTTCCTCTCTTTTGCCAATCTTCCACCTTTCCAAGAATAATGTCCCTTGACAAAGACTAGCCTCTTCCAGCAACGTGCCCAAAGTATGTGAGACAAAGTTGTGTCATCTTTGCCTCTAAGAGGCATTCTGGCCACCTTTTTGCCAAGACAACCTTGTTTGTTCTTTTTGCCATCTATGGGATAGTCAGTACTCTTATATGATAGGTCTATTGAGATATTCTTTTCAATGTCCAGTAAATTAATTCCTTTCTTTCTTACTTTGACCTTGCCTCTACCTGGTATGTACATACATATTTTTCATCCTGGTTGAGATGGAAGGAGAGAGAAAAGAAGCTGAAGAAAGGAGGCAGAGCGATACAGACAGAGGGACAAGAAGAGAAGAGTGGGTTTGTCGGAGAAACCATAAATGGAAAAACTGCCTTCTAAACCATAAAAAGTACAAAGCACTGAGAACTGTGTCTAACTACGTATTGTCAGCATATTATCGTATCGATTTTTCTAAAGACATTATATTGAGGAGTTGTTGTTAGGTGCGATTGAGCCTAGTGATCCTAGAACGGTCATACAGCGATCGTCATAGAGATCCTATGAACAACAGAACTGAACCCTGTCCTATCCTGTGTCGTCCTCACTGTCTCTGACACACTTGAGCTGAAATCACTGTGTTGATTCATCTGGCTGAAGGACTTCCTCTCTTCTGTTGGTCCTCCACCTTTCCAAATGTGATGCCCCTCTCTAAGAAATAGACCCTCTTAACAACATGCTCAGGCCTGTTTGTTTGTTTTTTAATTTAATTTTATTAATTCTAATGAACATTTACAGATATTTTGGATTTCCATTCACTCATTATTGCATTGAGAAAAATTGGATAAATTATGTATACTGCATTGAATCAGGCCTGGTTTTAATTGTTTTTGGTCACACATTCTTCTAGGTGGTATAGCACTGGTCTGTCCATGTGCTGTACAGAGGTAACTCGTGGTTGCCTTGATGCTGAACACTGTGACACTGATGTGTCAAAGGTGACAATGGTTACCCATGGCGGACAGTGTTTGGTGGAGCTCCTCGATTAAAACAAGCTTGGAAGGAAGAGTGGCACCCACTTTTGAAATAGCTTGTCTCTGGAAACTCTATGAACTTGGAGAAACTATGTAAGTTATGCAAGTGTTCAGGTCTTCCCTTAATAGGGTCGCTATGAGTTGTCAATGACTCAATGGCACTTAACAACAACAACAACAAGAACAACATGCCCAAAGGATGTGAGATGAACATATCTGATTGTTCTTTTGGCAGTAGTGATGCATTAAAATGCAAAAGTTTTCAATGTATAACATGCTAAAGAGCTGTAATTTATTATTTTGCCTCCTTCTGCTAGAAATCTGAATGTCCTAACAATCAGATTAATCCACAAGCCCCCAGAGGTCCAACAGCCTGTTCTGTTTATAGAATAATCAACTCTTTATTCTATTTTACTGGGTTTGATATTAAATGTGGACAATATGATCAAGTTTCTCTAAATACTCAAAAACATGTAAAATGGACTGCTTTAACTAAGAAATTTTTTTTTTCTTATAGATGATATATAGATGATATTTTGTGCTAAATTGCCTTCTACAGACTGAAAAAAAAAAAATCTCAGTCATAGCTATGGAATTGGAGCCTACCCATATTTGACCCTCCACTGAGTTTTTGGAGACTGTAAATTGCAGGAGAGGAGATTGCCAGTCCTTTTTCTGAGGTAGAGTTGAACCACCAGGTAGGCACTTACTGCTTCAGCAACGCAGTTCTGCGGGGGACTACTGGACAAGTCAGCTCTGCTCCCAGATAGCGACCACCAGTGCGTTTCTGGCCCACTGGCCATCAGTGTGGAGGCTTTTTACATATGAAACGAAATCTTCTACCTACACACCCAGAAGGGAAAGTTGGATCAGGCAACTTCTGCCTCTGTGGTCCCCTGAGCAAGTGACTCTTTCTCTGAGCCCAAGCCCTCTTGCCCATGAGCATGGAGGGAAAATGAGAAAGTACCCGTTTCACGAGCATGAACACGCTGAGACCGCCAATGTGAAGGGCTTAGTCAGAATCTGGCTTCTGGGCAAGTCCATAAGCAGCGCAAGGCCTGCAGTGGGGACCCACGAGCAAGCATTCGGGTCTGACCTCCTCCCCGGTCGCCCAGAACCCTTTTTCCCAGGAAGAGGCCGTGCTGGTGGGGCTTGTGTCTGCAGCCAAGGCGGAGTTCTGCGAGTTGGTAATAAATGAACAGGAAAGGAGATTCCATTACGCAGGAATGTCTGGGGAGGGGGCGGGGAGGAAGCGGCTCCTCTCCAGCACCAGCCAGCCCCGCGGCCTTGATTGATGTGCCTTGCATGGAGGCAGCAGCGGGTCTGGCGGAAGGAGGCCCCACCGCGCACCCCTCCTGGAGCGAGGCCAGCCGCCAGATGTTCCTGGCCTGTGGGGAGCAGCGGGCGTGGGGGCAGGGAAGGCCAGCAGTGGGCTGGGGCAGCTGCCCAGATGTGGAGCCTCAACTCCTTTCCCTAGTGGCTGGACTTCAGGTGGCTTTAGGTTTGCTGTTGACCTTTGGCCAATGTGTGCCTCTCTGGGCTTTGACCCTCCAGAACTGGGGACGGTCATCCTCATCCACCTTGTCCTGCTGCTAGAGAGGAAAATGACCCACTTCCCCAAGTCTCTTGGGTTCCTCCAACCAGAGCCACAGGGCGAAGTGAGTGCCCAGCGCCCAGCCCAGCATGCAGTATGGAGGTGGCTATGGTCACAGGGTCTGAGGTTTGGGAGTTTTTATGAATTATGTACCCCCAAAAATACATGTTGTAGATTCTGACTTTTTTATTTGTGGCTTTAATCCCACTAGAGAAGAGTTTGTTTTGCTTTGTTAATGAGAACATAGCATTGTAGCATGTGTTTTAACTAATCACCTTTGAGGTGAGAAATGAGCAGGCTATGCGCAGATGAGGGATGATAGATAATACCTCACATGAAGGTCACCAGGGACCTGAGGAATAGGAATGGCAGGCTCCCAGAGGTGACACAAGGAGCAAACACTCTCCTAAAGCCTGTGCCCCAAATTCAGCCTTCTAAGTAATACACTTCTGTTCATTAAACCAACTCACTTGTGGTATTTCCACCAGGGAACACTGGACAACGAAGACAAGAGTGAGTCTGAAGGCAGATGCTAGGCAAGAAATGGGTGGTTCCACCAGCAAGTGAGAAGACAGAGGCGTGGTGTATTCTGTTGCTTTATGTGTGCCCCTCTGGCACTGTGATTGAAGCAAGGAATCTCATAGCACCATCTCAGGGTCTTCCAGGAGTTTATTATGATGCAAATAATCATTGGAAGAGTAAAAAAAAAAAAAGTAGAGAACTAAACATCACCCTAAGAATCACTATCTAGAATTTAGTGCACCTTTTCCTGTTATTTATATTCTAGGTCTGTGTCTATAAATATTTACATATGCATGTTTTCTCAGAAAACAGCCGCACCGTCTCTGTCTCATCTGGTGACTGGCCTTCCCCCCTAGTGGAAATGACATCAGCTGTGCCAGGGAGGAGCGTGCCCCCTCCACCCGCTGGTGTTTTTCCCTTGTGGTACCTGGACTGCCAGCCTTTCTCATTATTTTAAAGATGTGCCTAATGTGGACAATGCTGCTCTGATCTTTTTGCACCCATACCTTTGCATGTGTGTGGGTTATCTCCACAGGATAAACCTCAGGAAGTAAAATTGCTGGGTCAGATGGTGTGTTGTAATGAGGGATTTTGGAGACATCTAACTGGCCTCCAGCAAGCCTGAAGCAATTCCTTTCCAAAATGCAGATTACATTCACTCTGGGGCCTGCCCCCAATGTCCCTGCCCTGATGCCCCTCTTGGAGGAAGCCGTCAGGGACACCTCCCTGTGGCTCTAGTGGGCACTCAGCCAAGGTGCTTCTGCCTGCATCCCCATAAACACATCCTCCCCTGTTCCCTAGAGGACACTGCATGAGGAGAGGTTCTGGATTGTAATGTAGGGGCCCTTTGTGCTATCCTCACTTTTCCCATCTGTAAAGTGGGGGAGCTGGTGTCTCAGTTCTCTTCCAGTCTGTGAGTAAGAGCACCTCCTCTGTGCTCCACCGGCCCACAGGGATTTCAGCAGCCCAGTGGGGACTGTGGTGAACATGGGGCAGGACACCCACCTCATGAGAACCCCCTCTCATACCTGCCCCAGTAGTGAGCCCCTGCTGACCACCCAAAGCAGATGAGCCACCAGACAGACATGAGGAAGAACTGACCAGGGTGAAGGCAGCCCAGCCTAGAAGAGAGCCACTTGTACAGGCTGAACTGTATCTCCCAAGCAGCTACGCTGAAGTCCTCACCCTTGTACTGGGGCTGGGACTCTGAAAGTAGGGATTTTTGTGTTATTGTTATGTTGATGAGGTCATGCCAGAGTAGACTGGGCCCTCAACCTGGGCCCTCTGAGAGATGTCTTATGAAACAGCATGGCAGGCACAGGTGCACATGTGAGGAGCACACACACCCCGTGAAGGCTCTTCCCTCATGGCGGCCGGGACTGGCTGGGGCTGCTGACAAGGAAGGACGCTCCCCTGAGCCGACACCTGACTTGGACCTCCAGCCACTAAAATGGTCAGACAATAACAGTTTCTTCTCTAAATTCCTCTATTTGTGATATTTTCTTGCAACTACAGCACTAAGGATGCAAGGCTGTTCTTGTAGAAGGGGATTTATGATAAGGTGGTGCTGTTGTTAGATGTCATCAAGAAGATTATGTACGGCACGTCACAATCTAATTAACAATACGCTGAAGCCCTGCCCTGCCCTGAGCTGTTCTCACTACCTCTGACAAGCCAGGTGATACGGCCGGCCGCTGTGTCAGTCTGTCTTGTGGAAGATCTTCTCTTTCTGACCCTCCACCTTTCCCAGCATGATGCCTTTTTCTAAGGACTGGGAACTCCTAACACATGACCAAAGTGTGAGAGAGAAAATTTCATCTTCCTTGCCTCTAAGAGAACACCCTGGTTGCACTTTCTCCAAGACGGACCTGTTTGTTCTCTTAGCAGTCTGTAGGCGGAATAGTCAGCGTTCTCCAACACCACAATTAAATGGCCAAGCAGTGGGAGCTGGAACTCTCAGAGCAGAACTGGAGGAGGAGGATGGGTTTGGAAGTGACCTCTGCACGTTTCCGGAACCCAAGCATCTTGGGGACTTCAGGGAAACAAGGGCACCTGTCAGTGTTCACAGACACACACTGTCACTTAGCTTCAGACACACCCGTGCAGTCTCCTCTCCACACGCACACACACATTGACATCCACACATGCACACTCGTTCACAGAGACACAACTCAGACACTCACCCTCACTAAAGTCTACCCTTTCATTGCTTCACACACATTCAGTTCATACTTAGTGCACAAGAAGAGTAAGAGTTTTAATAATAGTTCACATTTACTGAGTGTTTGGCATTTGGCTGTCAGTTTGCTGCACACTGTGTTGGCTCACATGTTTCTGTGAGCTATGCCATCAGTATTTCAAATACCAGCAAAGTCAGCTGCAGTGAACAGGTTTTAGAGGTGCTTCAGGATTAAGACTAGGAAGAAAGTTCTGGCGATCTACTTCTGAAAATTCACCAGTGAAAGATCTATTAGGTCACAACAAGCTATTTTCTAATACAGTGCTGAGGGTGAAGATTCTAGGTTGGAAAATGCAGTGGCTCCAAGAATGCACTCAATTGTGGAAATGGTGTAGGACCAGGTGGTGTTATGTTCTGTTGTTCATGGCTCACCTCTCTGTCTTCAACTCTTTGACTACAGCCATGACATTGGTAAGTACTCCCTAGATAACATCTCATCCCCACGGGAGCCTTCAGGAGGCCAGTGCTGTCAGGAGACCCACTCTAGAGATACCTGAGGTCACAGAGGTGGGAGCAGTGAGCCTCACCCTTGATACACATCCCTGCTCCTCTCTCTCCTTGCCAGGCCCACTTTGCCCTGTATTCAGCCTTCCTGCCCAGGTGGCAATGACTCCATGCTGGTCACACTAGTGCCCACAGGGGCTCACCTAGCCCTTGGTACACAGATGAACAGACCCAGCTTGTCCAGATCCAGGCAGCAGGAGACAGAGTTACCTCAGGCTGTCAACCACCATCTTGGCTATTTGTGCAGCCCAGAGCTTTCCCCAGACCTGTGCTTCTGAACTGGGAGAGGCAGCAAGTCACCTCCCTTGGCCAGTCTCTGAGCCTGTTCCTTTGTGTCTCTTTCTCAACCTTCTTGTCATCTTTTCCTCCTCCTGTGCTGCATATATGGTATTGAGGCCAATATTGGACTCCCAGGGGAAGGCGGCTCATCCTGAGCCCAGAGGAAGGGTGCATGGGCTCCGGAGTCAGGCCTGATAGCTGCATCTCTCTACAGTCAGGCCAGGGCTTTTATTTGGGAAGACAGTGCACAAACACAAGGAGTATAATCAGTCAAAGGCCTCTTGTGCTGCATGTCAAACATGGGCTCTCACATGGACCAGTCCAGGACTTCCCAGTGAGGCTGACACTCATTACAGCTCCCATGGAGTGGACTCTGTGTGTGCCAGGCACCGATGCACATAAATTGTTTCATGTTCTTGCTAACCCAGTAAGGAAGGTACTAAAATGGCACACTGCATGAATCGAATGTGGTACAGAAAATCTCTTTAATGCTTTCTAATGCTTTTGAAAGCAAAGATGTCACTATGACTACAGAGGTACTCCTGACTCAAGCCATGGTCATTGCATTTGCCTCTTGGCTGCAAAAGTTGAGCCATAGAAAAGAATAGACATGTCAAAATACAACCAGACTGCTCCTAAGAAACCAGGATGGCTCCACTTTGGTTTGATTACCAAAGACCCAGCATCAGCAAAGACTAATCACTAGAAAGACCCTCATCTTGGGAAAGGAGACTGTCTTAGGCTGGGTTCTCTAGAGAAGAAAAACCAATAAAGCATCTATATATAATTTATATATTATATATGTTGTTGCTGTGTACTGTTGAGTCAGAACCAACCCAAAGCTGACCCTCTGGCTGGTTTTTAGAGGCAGTTAATCACACAGGAGGAGATTGCCCATCCTTCTCCAGCGGAGCAGCTGGTGGCCTCGAACCACATGCCTTCTGGATTGCAGTGCAGTTTCTTGCCACTAGGCCACCAGAGCTCCCTATATGATCTAAACAATATATAATATTGTTGTTGTGTGCCATGGGGTAATAAGCAATTCATAGTTGACCTCCAGTAGGTTTTCAGAGGCAGTAAGTTGCCCCAGAGGAGATGGCCCATCTTTTTGCAGCTGGGGGATCCAAACCATGTTTGGGTTGGCAGCACAGCTCCCTAACAGCCAAGCCACCAGAGTAACCTGTTAACATCATAGAGGTTAGAATTTATACCACATGGAAGAGTTACATTATGCTAAGCATCATGGCTGCATAAGACACATACTAACCACGACAGAGATGTTCATTGAAAATGTGGGACGCCCTCGATGAGGTGGACTGACACACTCACCAACTACAACAATAGAGTCAAACACACCAGTTGCTCATGAAGGTGGTGCAGGTCTGGGCAGTATTTCATTCAGCCAGACACAAGATCATCACAAGTCTGGGCTGACTGGATATCAACTAATGAAATTACTACCATATTTCTTCCCTTTTACAGGGAAAGAGACCGAGCCTCACAGTAAATCTGTGCCAGAACCAGGATTGAAATCAGTTCTTTTTTTCTTGAAGGCCCAATCCTTCCCTTCAGGTTCCACTGCTGTGAATGAGGAAGGGGCTGGGACATCCAATGGGTGAAAGCTTTGATGAGGAGCTGGGGTTTGAGAGGTAGAGAGCATGGGCAAAATGAGAAGAGGGGGCTTGTCCTAGGACGGGGTCCTGCCTGAAGGCTTGCAAGGATCTGGGGAGCTCCAGGACTCATGAGGAGATGCAGAGTCTGAGGGGAAGGATCATGGGTAAAAAAAGTCAGAGGAGATCCTGGTGCTTTTCAATTATTCCTTAAGGTGGGCAGCTAAGCCTGACCTTGGCATTTGGGTCAAGGGGTGTTATTGGAAGCTCTGACAGTGCTGAACCTCACGGAGACACAGGACAGCCTAAGTTAGGCAAAGGTCTCCTTAGCATGCCAACCAAATCTTGCAAAGAGGGACACAGAGAAGGGGGCACTGGGCTATGAAGGCAGCATGCTCCCTGATGGACAGGACAACTGTGGGTGGTACACCGGCTGGAAGAGGCAGACTGATCACTCACTCACTCACTCACTCCCTCCTTCCCTCCCTCCCTCCTCCTGTCCTTGTCAGTCCTGGCTCAAAGTGGCCTTCCACTGTATTTCAGACGCTAGAAATACAAACAGGAGGACAGAAGGGAACTGCTCATCTTTCCGCTCTGAAGCCACTGATTAATTCAGATGGAGGCAGATAAATCTAGCCTCTGAGTTAACATAGAAACTTGTTATGGACTGTGCCTTCAGGGCTCCCTCGGTTGACCTAGGGAGCTAGGTCTGGAAAACAGGGCTGTGAAATAGGAAAGGGAGAAGGAAAGCCATTGTCTCTCTCTAGATGGGATGACGGAAGGAAAGCCATTGTCTCTCTCTAGATGGGATGACGGAGGTCAGTACTGCAATATGCTCAGCTGAATCCTGAAATTGCAGGCATCAGAGTTATATCCTAGTAGTTGTTGGGCACCACTGAGTCGACTATGAATCATAGTGACCGTATGAATGCCAGATAGGAACTTTGCTCTGTGTTGCACCATCCTTTGCTGTGCTCAAGCCTATTGTGAAAAAGTCGACAGCCCCTCAAGGAGGTGGGATGACACGGTGACTGGAACTATAACCTGGCCTAATAGGATCAGTAAATTGTTCAGACGGGAACCTCCTAAACCACAGGCCACGGGATCAGATGGCACCTGGGCATTGAAACTTGACTCTCCTGCTCGACTTATCATGCCTTGTCCTTCATGGCTCAGCACTGTGATGTCTCCTCAAAGAAACCTGCCCTGATACCCACCCCACACACTGGAGGTGTGGTCAGCTTCCTCGAGACTTGATAGGACCATTGTTTCTCCCACCATAGTTTGTAAATTTTTGTTTGTGGGATTAATTTATATATATATTATATCTCCCTTCTAGCTTTGGGCTCTGGAAGGGCAGGAGATGTATCCCCAGGCATATGTTAAGAGCTCAATAGAGATATCTGTTGAACAAAGGGATGGATGGATGGATGGATGGATGGATGGATGGATGGATGGATGGATAAATGGAAGCATGGATGCATAAAACTAATACATGTTAAAATAAATGTGTTTATGATTGGATGGATGGATGGATGGATGGATGGATGGATGGATGGATGTTGTTGTTGTTGTTAGGTGCCATCAAGTCTAGTACAACCCATAGTGACCCTACAAACAACAGATCTGAACCCTGTCCTGTCTGGCACCGTCTTAACAAACTGCACAGCAGAGCCCATTGTGGCAGTCACCGTGTCAATCCACCTGGTTGAGCATCTTCTTCCCTTTTGCTGACCCTCACCTTTCCAAGAATGATGCCCCTCTCCAAGGAGTAGCCTCTCCTAGTGAGATGCCTGGAGTGTGTGAGATGAAGCCTTATCATCTTTGCTTCCAAGTAGCACTCTGACTGTACATTCTCTAGGATGCGCTTGATTGTTCTCTTGGCCATCCGTGGGATGTTCAGTGCCCTTCTCCAACACCACAGTGCAAAGGTGTCCATTTTTCTTCTGTAATCCCTATCGATGGATGAATATGTGGGAGAACAGTGGATGGTTCAGTAAAGGAATGTGTGAACACGTGTAGGTGGATAAATGAACAGGCAGCTGGATACATGCGTAAATAGAAGAGTGTGTGTGGGTAGGTGGAAAGATAGGTTGAAGGACAGATGAACATATAGAATAGATAAATGTGTAGGTGAGATTGTTTTTGTTTTCTTTCTTTTAAAAAAAGCAAACAAAAAATAAACTGCCAAAACCGTGTTCATAAGAGACGAACTGAAATCAAGCTTAGAAGCTCTAGTCCAAGGTATAAAGAGACTGTCAAATACAGCCAGAAATGCACGATCTGAAGAGGACAAAATTGATGAATGGGATCTTCTGAAGATTAAATCCCTGTGAGCATCACAAACTTTTTCCAACTTGGTAAAAAGAAAACATTTCAACTGGGAACAGACATTTGGTAATACCATCTCAGACAAGAGTCTCATAATGAAAGTTTATGGAATATTCCTGGGCTTCCACAAGAAAAAGACTGATAACCCAATTACAAAATGGCAAAAGACATGGAAAGAATTTTCACAGAAGAAGATATTCAAATGGCAAAGAGACACATGAAGAAATCAGTGGCAAGAAGAGAGATGCAAATCAAAACCACAGTGAGGTACTATCTCACTCCAGTAACACTGGCAAAGTTTAACAGGAAAGCAAGTAATAAATGTTGGAGCGGATGTGGCGAGAAAGGAATTCTTATACCTTGTTGGTGGGATTGCACAATGGTACAACCATTCTGGAAGGCAGTTTGGTGCTTCCTCAAAAAGCTGAACATAGAAATACCATATGACCCAGCTATTTCACTACTTGGAAAAACCCTGAGAAAATGAGAACTGAGGCACAAACTAAGACTTGTACACCAATGTTCCTAGTAGCATTATTCACCATCACAAGAACATGAGAATAGCCCAGATGCCCAACTACAAATAAATGGATTGAGAAATTATGGTACATTCACACAATGGAAAACTATACAGCAAGCAGAAGCAATGATTTTGTAAATTATTACCTAACTTGGGAGGGACTGGAGAACATTATGTTGAGTGAACTAACACAATCCCACAAGGACAAATATTGTATAAGACCATTATTGTAGAAAGAGTTTGAACATACAAGGGGCGGGGGAAGGTGGAAGCAGAGGGTTGAGAATGTGCAGGGGATTAATCATGGAGTTGTACAATATGATGGGTTGGGGGTTAGGGAAATTGGAAGAATCTGTTCTAGAAAACAATGTATTTGAATTTTGTAAATAAACTAGTATAATAAAAAAAAACAAAAACGAAAACAAAAAACCGGCCAAAACCTTGGTCCTAAATAAATTCTAGCTCCTGGAGATCTTGGGTGTGTCAGGGGAACTCTGCCACACAGTTTTAATGGGTGATTTATTTTTTTAAAAGAAGGTACCTGGACATTTCTTTCAAGGTGCAAAGATGCCTAGAGCCTCTAACCTATTGACTCTTCATATCATCCAGGGATTCTGCTGTTCTATTAGAATGTTGGTAATAATGAAACTGAAATGCTGAGATCATGCCATTTGTATTTCTTTATGATAGTGTTAGAATAAACCATAACTTTGCACTATGGAGAGGACAACTTTTGAGTTCAACTCCTGTTTATCAGAGATTACCACATGGACCCTGAGAGATAAGAAGATCTGCCCAAGGCCACACAGCAAATTAAGTGACCCCCAAATTTCTGTTTTCTCAGCATCTGGGAAAACATTTGAAGCAACCTTTGGGAAAAGGGTCAAAAGTCCTTTGTACCAGTCCTGTCTCTTGCATATTTCTATAAGACCTTGGACAAGTAATTGAGCTTCATTTTCTCTTTCAAGGAAAAGGTTAGATCATTACAGGGTCACTTCCAGGGCCAAAATCAAGAATTTCACTTACATTCTTGAGAGGAGCAGTCTTTCTGGTTTTTGTCAAGCCTGAGACATTGTCCCCACACCTTTCTCAATGGACACCAGCCTCCAGTGATGAAGTCCCAGCCTGGAATGGAAGGACCAGACACCATCTCTCCCTTGAACCATCCCGGCCACAGTCTTATGTCAGTGTGTGATTTTGTACACTTAAGTATCATGCCAGCAGCTGCAGGTGGTGACAGGGCCCCTGCATGAGCTGTTGGCTCTCATGCCTGCCTGGACCTTTCTAGCTCCTACAGCCTCTTCCCTGAAGATGGAGCGGACAGGGCAGCATGCAGAGGGGTGAGAGCCACAGGAGCCTGTCCCAGCCCAGCGGCAAAGGGTTCTTCTACACACTGTTGGAAGAGAGAGGGCTTCTGTGGCAGGTGGGGAGGAAGGTGAGCTCAGAGGGGCCCCAGACACAGGGCAGAGGGAGTCAGGGGAAGGAGGATACAGTTCTGAGGGGAGGGGGGAGCGAAATGAAAGAGAAGACAAGAGACAAGGAGAAAGAGCCATGTCAGTGATAAAGGTGTGGTGATGGTGGATGGGTGAGGAAGAGGGAGAGGAGAAAGAGGTGGAAGGAGAGAATAAAGAAGAATGGGGGAGGGGAAAGAAGGAGGGGGAGAGCAACGGGGAGGGGGAGGAGCCAGGGGGCCGTAAGATCAGACTGAAGCCTTTGGACTTGATCCTCTAGAAAGCAGGGAAGCTTTTGTCAACTCTTTAACATTTATTTGGCATTTTAAAACTCATGTTGCATGCTAGGAAAAGAAAAAAGCAAACAACACAATTGGAGATTCAAAAGAAAATACGTTTCCCTGTCCCCTCCTGCCCCGTCCCAGCAGCAGCCCGGGGGGGCGGGGGGCATGGCTGGCGCATCCTCTGAGAGGTGCTCCCTGGCTGTGTTTGTTCAGTGCCTCCACCCCTCTTTCCAGACACTGGAGCACGTTGTGCACTTGCTCTTCCCGCTCGCCTGGTCGTAGAACATCTCCTAGCAGCGCATGTAGGTCCCTCGAACTGACTGCCGCTCTGTCTGATGCGCTGCTCTTCGTTAGCCTGCTCCTAGTTAATGGCCATTTAGAGGGTTTCATGCTTTTTATTTCCACAGACAACTCTGCAGTGAATATCTCCTTGTGCATTTCTCTTTGGACACGCAGGCTGGCACCTGAGTTCGATAGGTTCTTAAACTGGTACCGCAGGCTCAGAGGATAGTGCGCTTAGCATTTAATAGATGTCCCTGATTGCCCCCTGGGAGGACTTTGAGCCGGGGGATGACAGGCCTCCATGGTCTGATCGATTGCTACTGATGCATTTGGCAGGAGGTGGAGAAAGTAAAGGATTTGAGTGCACGCCACATAGTCTCCTGGTCTAAGCTAGGCTAAGGAATCTTCCAGTGAGGGACCATTTTAGGTCTGTGAGTCCTTTCAAAGCTGCAGCTCTGGCTCTGACCTCCCCAGCACCTGGAGCCTGGGGATGGGGGCTTTGGGCATATTTCTTTGCTGTGGTGCGTCTGCACACAGCCCAGAGGCGAGAGGACAGGCTGCCAGCAGCTGTGAGGGGCCCCGGGTTCAGCCAAAGCCCGCACTGAGGGCTGCCAAGAGTTTCTTCTTTTCCTTTTTCCAAGTCTTGTGCTTTGGGCTGGGGCACAGTGTCATCCTCATGTTTCCTATTACTTTATAAAGCTCCCATCAAAGCATCAGCTACGCCGGCCCTTTGATGTCTGGCTGAGGCTGCCTCCTCCTCGCCTCAGGAAAAAGCTCTTTGCTGAGGATCAGGAGAAGAGACCATCCCAGGCCTTTCCTGATGTGCTCCCTCTTCACAGCACCAGGACCACCACAGCCTGTCCAAGTAGAAAAGTCCCTATGATAGAACCCAGAGAAGACACAGAGGCCCAGAGAGAGCAAAGGGCTGCCCCAGGCCACACAGTGCACTGGAGGAGTGACCAGAGGCAGCGGAAGGCTGTGGAGAGCACTCTGGTGAGAGTCAACAGCCCCCAAACCTTTGGTTCTCTTGTCCCCTCTGTTTGTCCCCTTCCTTCCTGGAGCTCTTCTGGCTCTGACACCCTGCTGTTGAGAGTGCTATGAAATGTGAGCGTCTGCAGGCATCCTGCCTGGGTTCAAATCCCAGGCTCTGTTCCCTTAGCTGTGAAACCTTGGTCTATGTCAGTTGACTCCTGGGCCTGTACTTTTCCCCTCTCTAAAATGGTTTCACAGCTATTCCTCTTCTGGTGAATGCTATTGCAATGAGGGTACTTACTTCTGGGAAACTTCAAGTTGAGGGAAAAAGTAATTTAGAAATTTGGCTTTAAGCAGTGCCTGGAAGTGAATAGCATAGAGAAGTAGGTAGCCCATGACCTGAATATCTATCGGTGATAATGAAATGAGAAGATGTACAGAAGCCACTAGCAAAGGGCTTGGCACTTCCCGCTGAAGCTCCGTTTACCTTGACTCAATGATACAACTTCTCCACTGGGTTGCCAGGGCTATAATCATTATGGGAGGAAACATTAAGACAACTGATGGATTTGAACCATTGGCCTTTTAGCTAGAAGTTCACCAGGGCCCCTTGCCTGGCACATAGCAAACCAAAGGAAAGACTCCTATTCTCTTTGCTGCTAATAACAATGATGATGATGGTAAAAGAGGATGGAGAAAGAGTTGCAAAGCAGAAGGACCTCGCAAGTTGTCAATAATCAAGGAGATTTTAAAGGTTCCTTACTTCTTAAATCTTGACTAACAGATTTGAAAATTTCCTTGTCTTCCCACCTCGCCCTTGCCATGTTCTAAGGAGGGATGAGACCTAACAATCCGGAGCTTTTGCTCTTCTCTGCTCCGTCTACCACCCTATCTCAAGTATTAACTGCTAAACCTCAGGATTGGAAGGACTTGGGGTGCCAGGCTTGAGAGTAGGGGTGCGAAGGTGCCTGGATGAGGGCCCTCATGGGGGAGGGGTGTCTGGGAGGGCTCTGCCCTGCAGCCCTTGCTCCAGGAGGAGGGAGCCGGAGTGGAAAGGAGGGGATTGTTTCCTGGCACAGCTGAAAAGGTTTGGATTTGACTTGGAAACACACTGAGAAGTCCCTGGCGGCTGCCTCCTCAGAACAGCCTCTCTGAAGTTGAGCCCAGGCAGGGGAGGCTGTTTTATATAAAGGGGCTCTGGGGACCTCAGTGATGGAGAATAGACTGAAATATCTTCCCCCAAATTGCAACACCAGCAGCCAGTTGAGCCTCCTGCCCTTCCTGCCGGCCTGCCCTGGGGCTGGAGAATTCTGACCCTGGGACCAGTGCAGGACCTGGAGATGGGACCAGGGCAGGGAGGAAGGGAGCCTGCCCCCAAGCCCATGTCACAGGCAGGAAGCTGAGAAGTGTTTTCTAAGATGGCCCTAAGTCTTGGTTCCTCTCTCTCCACCTTTCTTTTTTGTCATATTTGTGTTTCGTCTGTCATATTACTTATCACATATTGTTCTTTAAATTGACTCTCTAAATGTGAATACATTTATTTACAAAGGAACTTCAGACTGCAATGATGCATAATCCTGTATCACGTTCATAAATTCCTGTTGTTGTCAAGTCAGTTCTGACACCGGACAACCAGCTAAGTGTCCCAGGTTGTGACATGTTAACAGCTGTGACCTCAGAGAAGCAGACCTCTAGGCTTTCCTCCAAAACTCCAGCGTGGATTTGAACCACCATCTTTTTAGTCAGTAGCCAAGGCAGTTTGCAGCACTTAGAAAACTTTTTGCCAGAAATAGTAATCATGAAGAAAATCTTCACAAACCAGAACCAATATTAAATACCAACTGGACTCCAGACTTGCTCTCTCTTTAGCACAAAAAGACTATTAATGTGAGAACTGGTTAAAATATGCTAGCACCCAACTAAGACTTTCTCCTTGGCTGAAGTTACCAGATATAAGAAAATATTAAATATGAGATATCATCATATTAGAAAATTATTCATTGTTTTATTTGAAATTAAAATGCAGCCAGGAGTGTCTTACTTGTAATCGCTAAATTGGCATTGTTGTTTTTAGGTACTGTTGAGTCAAGAATGACTCATAGCGACCGTATGAACAACAGATCTGAACCCTGTCCTATCCTGTGCTTTCCTGACACATTAGAGCCCATTGTGGCAGTCACTGTGTCAATCCACCTGGGTAAGGGCCTTTCTATCCTTCACTGACCCTTTACCTTTCCAAACATAATGTCCATTTCCAAGGAATAGACCCTCCTCGCAACATACCCAAAGTATGTGAGACGAAGCCTCATCATTCTTGCCTCCAAGAGCACTCTGACTGCACCCTCCCCAAGACATATCTGTTGTTCTTTTGGCCGTCCATGGGATGTTCAGAACTCTTCTCTAACACCACAACTCAAAAGCATCAATTTTTCTTCTGTCATCCTTATCCATTCAACAGTTCTCAGATGTATAGCAAGTGATTAGAAAGATCATGGCCTGAATCAAATGTACCTTAGTCCCCAAACTGACATCATCACTCTTCAATAGTTTGGAAATGTCCCTAACTTCAGACTTTCCATGTGCAATGTGTCTCCTGATTTCCTGATTGTTGTTACCAAGGGTGTTAATTGTGGATCCAAATAAGATGAAGTTGTTGGCAATTTCAATTTTTTTTTCCCTTTCATCATGATGTTGTCTATTGGTTCAGTGGTGAGAATCTTTGTTTTCTTGACATTGAGATGCAGTCCATATTGAAGGCTGCATTCTTTGATCTTATGTAATAAGTGCTTCAAGCCCTCCTCGCTTTCAGGAAGAAAGGTTGTGTCATCTGCATAATGGAGGTTATTTATGAGTCACCCTCCGATCCTGATGCTACATTCCCCGTCATAGAGCTTCTTGAATAATTTGCTCAGTATACAGATTGAACAGGTATGGAGAGAGAATACAACCCTGGCACACTCCTCTCCTAATTTCAAACCATGCAGTGTTCCCTTGCTTTGTCAGCAGAACAGTCTCCTGGTCTAGGTCTAGGTCTCACATGAGCACAATTAAGTGCTCTGGGATTCCCATTCTTCTCAATGTCAGCCATAACTTGTGATGCCTCACATAGTCAAAAGCTTTTGCATAGTCCATAAAGCATAAATGGAAATTCTTCTGGTATTCTTTTATTTTCAGCCAGGATCCATCCGACATCAGCAGTGATAGCTCTAGTGTCATGGCCTTTTCTAAATCCTCCTTGAACTTCTGGCAGTTCCCTATCTATGTACTGTTTCAGCCATTTTGAAGTTCTGTCCTGAAATACAATATTGTGAGTGATAGGATATTACCCACACCCATACAAGGAAGACCTGGTAATATGACCATTATTCAAATATATGCTCCCACATCTAGAGAAAAAGAGAAAGAAATGGAAAAATTTTATCAAATCTTTCAGTCTGAAATTGACCAAACATCCAATCAAGATGCATTAATGATAATTGGTGACTGGAATGCAAATGTTAGAGCCAGTGAAGAAGGAATATTTTTTTTTGTGTTGTGTTGTTATGTGCTGTTGAGTCACTTGCGACTTATAGTGACCCTGTGTAAAACAGCCCTGAAACCTGCTCTATTCTGTCCCAATCTCGCTGTCTCTGATACAGCTACCCTCATTACCCCAGTCACTTATCAATGATTATCATTATCATTATCCCATCTTATCATTACCCCATCTTATCGATGATCTCCCTCTCTTTCTCAGTCACCCCACCGTTCCAAGCATGATATCTCTCTTCAAGGACTGGTTCCTCCTTGCCACATGCCCAAAGTATGTCAGACAGAGCCTTAGAATCCTTGCCTCTAAGGGGCTGGCTGGCTTCATCGTCTCTAGGACAAACTTGTTTGTTCTCCTGGCAGTCTATGGTATATCCAACATTCTTCTCTAGTACCACAGCTCACAGGCATCAATTCTCTATCATCCCTAGTCATTGTCTATCTCTTTGACACATAGTAAGCAATTGTGAAGACTATGGCCTGGATCAGGTGTGCCTTAGTCTTCAGACTGACATTGTACTCTATATATTCTTATAATACTCTAGATATTTATATAGTATACTTGATCATGCTAATGCGAAACCTATACTTGGACCAAGAAGCAGTCATCAGAACAGAGCAAGGAAACACTGCATGGTTCAAAATTGGGAAGGGTGTGTGCCAGGGATGTATCCTATCTCCATACCTTTTCAACCTGTATGCAGAACAGGTTATGCGGGAGGCTGGGCTCTATGAGGAGAAGTGTGGTGTCGGGATTGGTGGAAGATCTATCAACCCTGCTCGCTGAACGTGAGGAGAACCTGAAGCGCTTGCTGCAGAGGGTCAAGGACTGCAGCCTCCAATATGGATTGAGGCTCAATGTCAAGAAGACAGATTCTCACCACTGGGCCAATTGGCAGCATCAGGATGGATGGTAAAGAGATTGAGATTGTTCACAGCTTTAGTTTGCTTGGCTCCACAGTCAACACGCTTGACACCAGTAGCCAGGAAATTAAAAGACGTATTGCGATGGTAAAGTCTGCTGTTAGGGACCTCTCCAAAGTACTGAAGAGCAATGGTGTCTCTCTGGAGACTAAAGTACATCTGATATAGGCCATGGTCTTTGCTATCACTTGTTATGCATCAGAGAGTTGGACAGTGACTAAGGAGGATAGAAGGAGAATTGATGCCTTTGAGCTGTGGTTCTGGAGAAGAGTATTGAGGGTATCATGGACTGCTAGGAAAACAAACAGATTCATCCTGGAAAGGGTTAAACTGGGCGGCACCCTGGAGGCAAGGATTCTGAGTCTCCGTCTAACATACTTTGGACATGTTGTGAGGAGAGACTGGTCCTTGGAGAAGGACATCATGCTTGGGAGGGTGGAGGGACAGCACAGGAGGGGAAGTCCCTCTATGAGGATTGATTCAGTGACTGGGGTAATCGGGATGGGTGTATAGGAGACAGTGCAATAGGCACAGGACAGAACAGGGTTTAGGGCTGTTGTCCATAGGGTCGCTATGAGTTGCAAGTGACTTGACGGCACATAACAACAACAATAACACTCTAGATAGATATTCTTATAGTACTCTAGAGAGGTTCCTGACAGCTGACTCTCCCAATGCAATTCACCTCTTGATTTCCTGGCTGCTGGTACCAAGAATGTTGATTGTGGAGTCAAGCAAACTAAAGCTGTTAACAATCTCAATCTCTTCACTATTTAGCAAAATTATGCCAATTGGCCCAGTGGTGAGAATCTTTGTGAAGGCTGCAGTCTTTGACCTTCTGCAGTAAGCACTTCAGGTCCTCCTAAGTTTTGGTAACCAAGGTTATGTCATCTGCATAATGCAGGTTGTTGAATTTTCCTCCAATCCTGATGCCACATTCCTCCTCATACAGCCCAGCCTTCCAGATGAATACTTAAGGATGCTTTGGGGCAGAATATTAAATGATTCAAGAAGCATTAAGAGAAGATGGAAGGAGTACACAAAGTCACTGTACCAAAAGGAATTGGCTGGCACAGAAGAATTTCATTAAACAATGCATGAGCAAGAGCCTGTGGTGATGAAGGAAGAAGTTCAAGATGCTCTGAAAGAATTGGCAAAAAACAAGGCTCCAGGAATTGGCAGCATACCAGTTGACATATTTCAACAAACAGATACTACCATGTATCTGGAGGACAACCACTTGACCAACTGACTGGAAGAGAGCTATATTTGTTCTCATTCCATAGAAAGGTGACCTGACAGAGTGTGGAAATTATGGAACAATATACTATTATCACATACAAGCAAGATTCTGCTGAAGCTTATGAACTGGAGCAGAACATCAACAGAGAACTCCCAGATGGGCAGGCTGAAGAGGCCATGGTACTTAGGGATATTATAGAGAATGTTAGGTGGATCTTAGCGAAAAGAAGAGAGTACCAGAGGAATGTCTACCTGTGTTTCGTTGACTATGCAAAGATGTTTGACTGTGTGGATTAAAAGAAACTGTGGCTGGGTCTGAGAAGATTGAGAATCCCAGAACATTTGATTGTGCTTATGCAAAACCTATATTGGATGAGTCGTTAGAACAGAGCAAGGAGACACTGCATGGTTCAAAATTAGGAAGGGTGTACACCAGGAATGCATTCTGTCTCCATACCTTTTCAATCTAAATGCGGAAGAAGGAATAGTAGTTGGGAAATATGGGCTTGGTGATAGAAATGAGCCTGGAAATAGAATGATTGAATTTTATATTTTCAATTATTTATTCATTATAAATACCTTTTTAAAAGACTTTACACATGGACCTCACCTGATGTACTGTATAGGAAGCAAATTGATTACATCTGTGGAAGGAATCATTGGAGAAGCTTAATATCAGAAGTCAAAACTAAGGGGACAGATTGTGGGTCAGACCATCAATTACTAAGGTACACGTTCAAATTGAGGCAGAAGAAAATAAAATAAGTCCATGAGAACCAAAATACGATTTTGAATCTATTTCATCTTGAATTTCATGATTGTCTTAAGAATAAGTTTGGAGCATTGAATAGCAGTGATCGAAGACCAGATGAGCAGTGGAATGATATCATCCATGAAGAAATCCAAAGTCTGAGGAGAAAGAAAACATCTAAATGGATGTCAGAAGAGACTCTAGAAATTGCACTAGAGCATCAAGAAGCCAAAATAAAGGGAAAACATGTAAAAGAGCTGAACAGATTTCAAGGGACAACTTGAGAAGACAAAGCAAAGTCTTATAAAGGAATTCAGAGAGCTGGAACTGGAGAATAAAAAGGGATGAACTCACTCTGCATTTCTCAAGCTGAGAGAACTGAAAAACAAATTTAAGCCTTGAGTCGCAATATTGAAAGATGTTGTAGGCAATATATTAAACGACCCAGAAAGCATCAAAAGAAGATAGAGGGAATACCTAAAATCACTGTACCAAAAAGAACTGACTGATACTGAAAAATTTCAGGAAGTACTATATGAGCAGGAGCCAATGGTAATGAAGGAGGAAGCTGCATTGAAGGCACTGGCAAAGAAAATCAGGCCCCAGGAGTCTAGGGGATACCAATTGACTTGCTTCCATTAATAGGTACAGCCCTGGATGTGCTCACCAGCCTATGCCAGGAAATTTGGAGGACTATTGTCTGGTCAACAGATTGGAAGAGGTTCACATTTGTTACCATTCCCAAGAAAGGTGACCCAGCAGAATGTGGCAACTATCGAACAATATAGAAAAATAAAACAGGCATACCTGTCGTTAATGAATGAAAAATCATTTGTTTTCTACACCAGAAGTCTCATATATTTATTGGTGAATCTCTTAAGGTGGATGCATAATAACTTTTTCCATTGAAAGTGATCAGACTATGACATAATTTTCAACTTTATATGGTAGCGTACCAGTCGACTTGATGTGGTGCGATGCCAGTGATCCTAGGGAAATATGTGTGCCATTGTGTGTGAGACTCTTCCCAGCTTGGTTCTTCTCCAAAGTCTCCTCTTGGAATTGTCCCTGGTTTTATTGCCAGTTTTCATTCAAATCCTTAAGACATTAGGTGATGCATTGTCCCTTTTCCACAAAACAAACAAACAAACCCCAAACTACTGAATGGCTGCTCTTATCCAAGGTGGAATTAGACCAATGGGAATGTGGGCATTTGGAGGTAGGGGAGAGCATTCTGTCCAGGGGGATGCTGAGAGGCACCAATAAAGAGGCTCTGGAGCTGGATCCTGTAGGTCAGAGATGAGGAGGCAAGGATTTGGGTGTTCTGTGTACCCTTCTTCCTACCCACTCCATGACCAAAGGGACAGAAGGTATTCCTCAGGGATAAAGTCTGGAGTGAGATTGTGAAGATGACGCAGGATAAGGGCAAGGTTCAGATCTGTTGTTCACAGGGTCACTCACTGTGTGTCATAGTAGACTCAATGTCACCTGTTTTATTCAGTGTCAGACGGGTGAGCTTGTGTCTGTAAGTTCAAGTCCATATTTCTTTACCTCCAATTTTTATGTCACTTTACAACAATAACTCAGAGGACAAGAGCTTATGTCCGAGTGCCCATGGTTTGTGAGCGTGAGTGACTGTGTGAGCCCATTTCACATGCTCTGGGGTCAGGAAGGGCCTCTGGGGTATCTCTTCTAGCATTCTAGCACCTCCCCTGGCCCCTGCTTACCCCTTGCAGACATCTGAAGGGGACTTTCACTTCTCCAATCACGGGTGCCCTCCAGAGAATCTCTTTGCATCAATCACTGAGCAGCTGTGATTATCAGAAAACCCTTCCTCCAGCTGAACTGGAGCTGACTCCAGTCTGACTCCTGGAGCATCTTCATAGATTTTCTTTCTCTCCTCAGTGAACAAAATACTCCCTCTGCTCCAGAACAGTTCTGAGACCTGGCAGCCATAACGATAGCCCACTGCAATCTCAACCAAGCCATTTCTTTGACCTGCTCTTCTCACGGGGTTTTCCGAGTCTGGCTTTCTCATTTGCAGGGTGCTGGACTTGGAGTCCAGGGCTATAGAATGGCCTGGGTGGCCCTGTTGGCCTTCAGACCGGAAGCAGGGAAGAGGCTGGCCACGTGGAATGCTAGGAGCAGAGGCCGCAGCAGAACCAGAACAGAGAAGAAAGTTCTGTTTTGGGGGGACACTCTGCCTATAGGGGTTGCAGGAAGAGGTTTGGGTCCAGGTCTGCAGATGTGGGCTTGGATCTCAGTTCAGGTCTGTCACTAATTAGCAAAACCCCTCTTTTCCTAGAGCTCTGTTCCCTCTCTGTATCTATACCACCTACAGCTACAGCATTTCTATCTGGATATTATCTCAGCAAGAAGCATCATAGTGTAGTGCATTACATACTGGCTTACCAACCAACACTTTGGTGGTTTGAATCTACCAGACACTCTAGAGGAGAAAGATGGACAGTCTTCTCCCATAAAGAAGCAGCTTCAGAAAACTGACGGAGGAGTCCCATAGGCAGAACTGATCGGTTTCTTTTGGTTTCGTTTATACTTAAAGGTAGAATATTGATGCTTATTTGGATTGATTGTTGCTGGTCAGCTAAAGGCTGTGCTTGCTGATGCTCTGTGAGGAGGAGTCTGAGGCTGGGCTCAGGGAAAACGAGGCAGAGTGTGTGCAGCCAGTGGAACAGTAGCCTGGGAGCTGCACACGTGGTCTCAGGGTCTGAAAAGGTGGCCTCTGAGAGTATGTGTTTCTGGAAGGATAAAACAGCATGAGGCAGATATATGATATAACGGGCCCAGTTATATTAAGATTAGACACATGGTGCGGGTACGTGGTAGGGAACTCCGGTGGCCTAGTGCTAAGAAGCTGTGTTACAATAACAAAGGCACATGGTTTGAATCCACCAGCTGCTCCATGGGAGAAGGATGGGCAATCTCCTCCCATTCAATCAACTGCTTCTGAAAACCCACTGGAGGGTCAGCTATGGGTCAGTTCCAACTTGACGGTACACAACAACAACATGGAAATCCCCCTGCTGGGAGGGGGCTACCTCATGCCATATCGACTCCAGCTTGCTGACTGTCACATGTGCCAAAGCACTCCCTGCCACGCAGCTCGCTGGAGGACAGAGGCCCTCTGTGGAGGCTCAGAGCAGGCCAAGGTCTGTGCCTTGAGGGTGGTGTGGAAGGGGCACAGGCGACAGACAGGCTGGGGAGTGGGTATGCAGATGGGGTTCTCTTCCAGTGGTGAGACCTTTAGGAAATGGAAACATGAGTCAGACTGGGGCTCAGTGGGTACACAAAGGGGCTTTCTCCCCATCCCTGCCCTGCAGACCCCGGAAGGCAGGACTCGGAGTATCTCAGAGAGGTCATGTTGAATCCTCAAGCTGAAGGAAATCCCTAAATGTCAGCTCCTTTTCTAGCTTTGAGTCGGGCCTTTCAGAGAGATGACATCTCTTGTTTTGGAGGATGGCCAAAGAAGGAGGTCTGCCACCTCCATGGCACCCTTCTTTTGTCTCTGATACTGCTCCAGTCTCTTCGTGTGGCCTTGTCAAGCCCCTTGCCCTCTCTTTGCGTTTCCCCATTGATGAGCTAATGACTGACAGGCGGTCTCTAAAAGTTCTTTCAAGTATCCTACTCACGGACTCTGAATTCTTTACAACAATAATCTCCTTCTCATCTACTGCTGGGTTTACCTCCTGACAACCTCGGGAGGTGAGCATGCTGAGCATTTTCCCTGATTTTGTTCAGATGCTGCACCACAGCTCAGAGAAGAAAAGGCTCTTCCCAGGTCACTCATCAGGGTAATGATGAGCTGAGACTCGAACTAGCACTCCAGACTTCCATCCACTGTACCCAAGATGGGCAAGGGGCTCGGAGGAGCTCTGCATACTGTGGCTGGGAGGTGCAGAGCCTTGGGGTCACGATTGTTGGGGATGAGGAGAGAAATGGGTTGGAACAGGAATAAACGCTTCACTTTATCTGTTGTCTATAGGAATTTCCATGCAGGATGTATTATGAGGGATGATGATTTATAGTAAAATGATCTGAAAGCCTGTGCTACTCCAGTACTTTTTAGAGTAGTTCACTCCCTTTTCAGCTGCATAGGTTCTGTGTTGTATAGCTCTGGGGTTTAGGTAAGAGATCAATGCATTCAATGAGAATGAAGGGGTTTGCACATTGTAGATCAGAGAAAGTACGAGACGACATTTTGATGGAGATTGGAAAATGTCACAATAGATAGAATCACAAAGTATGAAAATGTCTACAGTCAGAGTTAATGCTGAATGAGTCTTTAGAATCTCTGTGGCCTCGATCTCCTTGCCCTTTACTGAAGGGAAACCGAGACCTGGAGAGGGACAGGAATTTGGCCCAGGTCACACAGCATCAATGGCAGAGGCAGGAGTGGTTTCTCTGATTGCTTCAGCATGGCCAGTGTCTGGAGAGGCAGTGGGGAGTGGGAGGTGGGATGGGCAGACAGCAGCAGGGACAGGGCATAGCGGGGCTGGGGTGCTGGACCAGGGGACCGGCAGACAAGAAGTACATGGGGCCCAGCTACCCGCTGATAAGAGACCTACAATGCCATTCCAAAGGGATATTTTATCAAGATGTGATTTTTCCCGCTGCTGACACTATTTTCTTTCTCGTGCAGACTGCTGGCCTTCGCGATAAGGCGCCTAGACATGTTCACACTAAGGCAGCCAAAACATGAGGCAGGAGGAAAAAAATTCCCCTCTTAATCTCCCCCTACTCGAGTCCCCCCCCCATTTCCTCTCATTCTCTCCAAGTTCTCATGCCCCCCCCTCCCAAGCTGGCTGGCCTCTTCCTGCCTTCCAGTAAGTCCACCCAGAGGAACCAGGAAGGTATGTGGCCTGAGGAGGTCAAGGCAGAGACGCGTGGAGGGGCCTCCCCAGGGACGGGGGCCTGGCCACAGGCTCTCCCACGGCTGCGCGGTGGTCCAGTCGGGTCCAGAGCATGCTGTCTACTGGTTTGCCTTGGAGTGCCTCTCCCTGCACCCCTAGTCCCTGCACTCAGTGTTCAGAGTGCTTTCTGGTTTGGGGGTTTGTGTTGGAGGCAATGAGTGTCTCCCCCAAATGCAAATCCCTTTTGGGGAAGTTCTAGGGAAAGAAGGGTTGTCCTTCCAACTCTACATGAAGCCATACTTCAGAGATGGGAGACCAGACAGGAAATCAGGCAACAGGCCCAACAAACCCACTACTGGACCTTTCTGCTCACTAGCCTGTCCTAGTTTCCCAGTCTGCCACTCAAGATGCTGGACTCAGGAATTCTGACCCGGAAATGCTTTGGGAAGCTTTGGGAAGACCCTGGCTTTAGGAAGATGGGGTTCTTTTCTGGCCTCCTAATACTTGATGTTGGGCTGTGTGGCCCCCACGCACCCGTCCCTGTTCTGCTCAGGAAGTCCACCCCACCCTCCACATCTGGATAGAATTTACCCCCAAAGCAACTCAATTACTGGTGATCTGATCAGGACGGCTCATGTGTCAGAGGGGGCCCTGGAGAAGGTTGCTTTCCCAGAGAGGAGGGATTGTGGGCCTGTGACCCCTCAGTGCACAGCCTTGACCTCCTGCCCAAGGTCCTGGCGAGACAGCACTTGGTGCGCAGTGTCCTCTGAGCAAGGGGGGTGGCACAGGTGGCGGTGCCCCCTGCTATGCGCCAGGCCTCCATGTAGCCAGGAACTGCATCAGGCTCTGGAGGCTGGCAGGGAAGGGCAGATAGATGGTAGAGTGCATTTTGGACCAATTGGCCTGGCCGAATGCCTGGCCATCAGAGTCTGTGAGGACTGGGGGTCCTCATGGTGACCCCGCACATTCCAGCCCCTAAGAAGTGCAGCATGGCTGGAAGAGGCAGACACTTTTCACAATCAGGAGTTTGTGATAATGAGGGTTTGGGAGCCTGGCATTATGTCTTATTATGCCCACCATGGGACATCAAGACAGTGTCTGCCAGCTTCCTGTGGTATCTGCTGAGCTAGTTGGGGACAAGGGCCTTGGAGTTTCCTGATTCTGTAAATCTCCACTTAACAAATCTTACTCTAATCCCATTGTTCAAGAGTTGCTTTCCTGGATATGGTTAGTACCCTTTTGCTACCCCTATAAGTTGTAATCAACTTGATGGCACCTAACAACAACAACACACTTCACCAGAGCCCTGGTGGTGTAGCGACTGAAGCATTCAGCTACTAACATAGATTCAAACCCACAAGCTAGTCGCAGGAGGGAGAAGTGACAGTGCGCTTTCATGAAGACCTTACGCCGTTAGAAATTCTGTGGGCAGTTCTGTTCTGTCCTGCAGGGTCACTGAGTCAAAATTGCCCCAATAACAGTAGATTTGATCTTTTGCTTGGTATGACATACCTCAGCATCCACTTACACAGGACGGTCACTTGAGTCCAAGAGTGCTGGGCTGTGGTGTGCTGTTCCAAATGGGTGTCTACATTGAATCTGGTGTCATTATGATAGCCTCTGAGTTGCTCAAGGAGGGGTGAATGGCTGGATCGGAAGTGGAGCAGGAGGAAAATCTTGATTGCCCCTGTAGTGTAGTTAAGCTGTAAGTACCCACTGTCTCCTGCTGACACCAAGTAAGGCTGGGTGTGGGCCGGCAGGGCTTGCTGGCCTGGGGCAACAGTGTGCTCACTCAAATGCCCACCAACATTTCTGCACACACGTGCACAAACTCACGTGCAAGCACACACATGCACACAACCACACGCATGGGAACGTGCACTACCCCCTTCCACTGGAGAAGCAGCAAGGACTATTGCAGGTTTCAAGTCAGCAAATACGCAGCAGAAACAGTTCAGAACAAAGCACTGGGCTCAGCTCTGCTGTGAGGAGAATGAAAAACATGAGGGGGAAATCTCACCCCTCAGGGGTTTATAATGGCACTGGGGATATAAAACCCTGACAGAAAAGGCAGCCTGCTGAGTGCTTACGAGTCTAGGCTCTGGAGCTGGGAGGGGTTGGGGAGGGGGTGGAAGGAGGGGGCCCTACGTTTGAACATCGACTGAGCCATGAACAGGGGACAGCGAGGTATAGGACTTTGGGCAAACCATTTAGCTTCAGTTATCCTCCTGTGGTTGTAAGCCAACCCCCTCCACCACACACAGAGAGAGAGAGAGAGAGAGAGAGAGAGAGCCACAGAGCAGTCATCAATGAGGACAGCAAGTCCATGCACAGAGCTCCTGGTCTTCCCTTGACAGAGAGCAGGTGACAGGCAAGGAGGGAGGCTGGGCTGATGGGCTGACATGGGCAGAGGAAGAAAGAGGCTCCGGGGGTGGAGGGCAGGCTCACAGGGCCTGGAGTGCTCTCACCACTAGATCCCTGCAAAGGGAGAGGAGGTGGAAGAGCATCCCCGGGAATTGGTTCTGGGATCTGAGGTGAGTTACACCAAGGGGCATCCTGCTAGCAGAAATAGGGGCAGGTAGGGCTGCTGGGTCACAGACAGGACTTGCTGATGGGATCCTCACATAAAACACAAGATAGGTAGGCCATTGCACAACTGACAAAGCCCCCTTTACGTCTGTCACCTCCTGGCATCTTCATAATGCAGCCAAGAGTCCCCTCCATCACACAGATAACAGTCCTCAGTATTGGGAGCTGCAGGGCAAGGCTGAGCCCCAAGTCTCCAGCTCTAGCCTCACAGCCCTTCCCATGGGGCCTGGGGGTGCTGTGCCTTGCTGGAGCCCAGAGAGTGACCGTTACTCAATGTAGAGGCATTCAGGGTAGCATAACACCAGAATGTCTGGGGCAGAGAAGGGCCAAGAGAAAGGTTTAGGGATGTTGCAGTTAATAAAACCTTTTCAGATGGGAATCTAGCTCCATTTCTTACCACTGGTGTGGCCCTGGGGAGCAGTCGGTCTCTCTGAGTCTTAGTTTCTCCTCAATGTGATGCCCAGGGCATGGCCCTCAGAGGAGATCTGTGAGGAGCCCTCACCGGACTGCTCCCTCCTTCCTCTGCCTTTGTGAGCACACAGGGGCCTGTCCTGTCTGGGGGACTGCTGTGCATTCTGGCGTGAGGCGTAGTAGAAGCTCAGTCAGCATCACCCTGTCAGCCATGGTCGTCACGGGCACTGTGCTGACTAAGGGGATGCTTAGATAATTGGTGAAGGTTGATAAATTTCAGTGGCCTTGGAGCACTGAAGTCCCCCCATTGGAGGGTGATTCTACCCCATTGAGGGTAACTGGGCAACACCAAGGCCTATGCAACCAGAGGAAGGGGCCTGGGCTGGGAACAGCTCATGGAAGGACCTGCCCGGCATCTCAGGCTCTGCTGCCTCTCCCTCCTCCCTGTCCTGTCCTGTGACTGACCAAAGCCCAGCCCTCTCTGGGCCTTCTCCTCTCAAAGGACACATGGAGGAGGTGAGGGAGAGGAGCTGTCAGGGAGGAAGCTGCCACACCTGAGGCCTCCAGGCCTGTTGGGATCCGCCGGTCTGAAGGGGATTTCCTGGGGCCGGCCCAGTTCCCAGGCTTGCTGACGTTCCCCTGGATAGGTGCCCAGAGTGGGGGTGCCCTCTGAGCTGCAGTGTGTAGCAGGGAAGGCAGGCGGGCACTCACCCAGCCCACACACAGTCCTTCCTCTAGGGCTCCGGGGGTCTCCCCTCTCCCAGCCCCAGGTGAGGAAATGGGGAACCCCTCCTGTTACAAGAAGAAGGCACTGCCCCTGGGCCCAAGATCCTGATTTGCTGTGTGACCTCAGGCAAGTCCCTGTCCTTTTCTGGGCTGTGGTCCTTCTCTGAAACAAGGAGGGCAGAGACTTGGGGCAGACACTCTGGGATCTTGCTAATCCTGCCTCTCCCCCAGAGACACTGGAGGTCTAGGACAGAGAGTTGGGGTGGGGCCAGACTCCAGGGGCTCAGTTTGCAGTTATGAAGCAAAAGGTACAGAGTAGGGGGAGGGTAGTGGCAAAAAGAACCCCAAGTCCTCCAGGTAGCTGCCGGAGAGGACAGGGCATGCCTGAGGCTTTGGAAATATTTATTTTTTCAAGTGTCCTGTGTCAGTAGGGGCTTTTTCTTTGGGGTTTGAAATGCTCCAGAAGTCTGCACTCTGCATGTGTGTGTTTGTGGAGTGGAATATGGGCTGTATTTATTCATCCCTTCGCCTGAGCCCTTAAAAATATAGACGGCTAATGTCTTCAGTATGTATGAAATATCCCATATGCTCGGAAACAAAAGGGGCTCTGTTATTAAAGTTTCATTTCCACACACCCCCCTCCCCTCTCTCCTGCCCGCCCCCCTGACACCCTGCCCTCCTCCCACCGCTCAGCCTGCTCTGAGACAGAGCTAGTGTGAGGAGGTAGGCGGGCGGGCAGCCGGGCAGCCGTGGACAGAGCCCGGGCACAGCCGCTCTCTGCAGCTGTGGGTGCAGTGTCTGGCTCCAGGTGAGGGGGACAGGACGGACAAGGAGGGTTGGGGCTTCTAGGGGCAATCAGCCTCTGGGGATCAGGGATGGGTAGTGGAGGCATAGGGGCCTAGGTGGCCCTTCTGTGGGGCAGGGCCCCTGGCAGGGCCTGGCTGTCTGGGACGGAAATGCCCGCTCCACTCCTAACTGAAACCACATGTGTCTCCCAGGCAAGGACGGAGATGCCGCCAAGCTGGGGGCTGGGGGTTGGGGGTGCGGAAAAGACACAAGCTGGACCCGCCGCCCACCGTGTGCCCAGGGGTGGATGATAGGGCTGCAGGGGAAGGGCTGGGGAGCTTGCATGAGTGAGTGTGAGAGTGCCAATGTGTGTGAATGGACGTTTGTGCTCTGTGTGTATGTGCAGGTTGCGTGGATGAGCGTGTGTGTGTGTGTGTGTGTGTTCTGCATATTGGTCAGAGTTCCTGTGTCACCGAATGTACATTTTAGCCCATCCACAGAGGGTCTGAGTTCTCACCTAATGATCCACGTCCATGTGACACACACACGTCTGGGCACACAGAGTGTAGTTGAGTGTTTCTCATGGGCCTGTGGATTTGTGGCTACAGAAGTCCTTTGTGAATCTGCTGTTAAGAAAGGGACAGGGACCCCTAGAGAGTGAATGAGTGTGTGTGTGTGTGTGTGTGTGTGTGTGTGTTCACACGTGTGTGTGCATGCATAGGTGGGTTAAGCATCCTGTGTACAGGGCTTAATTGCCCTCCTCTTCATCTCCTGTGGCTCAAACTCTGATCCTCTCTCACCCGGAGCCTGGAAGCCTGCTGACCACCTCCTGGAAGGGGGTAGGTGGGGTAAAAGCCATACCTGCATATGTTGGCATACCTACTATGTTGACATTCCCTTTGGCCACCATCGTCCTCCACTTTTTTTCCCCTCCTGCTCACTTTTGCCACATCTGAAAAACATGTTCCCATTTTCCAAAAGGAAAAGGTAAGGCATAGAGTGAGGAGCTGATTACAATCCCTCTCCCTCATCTGCAGGCATTTTTTCCAGAATACTCACCTCCAGGAGCTTGGTATCTTCAGTGTTGCCCCAGAAGCTGAGGAAACCAGAGGGGACATCGGGCTTGTGGCTCTCAAGGAGGCCGTGAGGGACTGCCTAAACTGGGGAGGGGTCTGAGGATTTCATTGAAGAGAAAAGGCAAAGACTGCCTCTAGAGGGCTGGCAGTCAGGGGGTCTGGGGGCGGGGGCCTGCTGACCTGAGAGCCCTTGTGAGAGTCAGGCGCTTAATTCGGGGAGTGGTCCTGCCACCATGTTTTTGTGGATATTGGACAGGTCCCCTTTCTTCTCTGGGTCTCCATTTCTCATTTCCTCAATGGCAGGTTTGGGTCAGGATCAGGGCTCCCCAAAGCATAGTGTGCACCCCTCCAAGAGCACGGAAGACAGTGCCACGTGGACAGCCAGTTTCTATTTAAACAAGCAGTATTTGCTGCTTTCACCTGTGTCAGGGAAACGTATACCTAACACATAAAAGAAGCAAATGGATTCAAACAAGACTCTAAACACCCCAAGTGAATGAAGACCAGAAACAAGGAGAAGATCCCTGGGGTCCTGTCCAGATGGCAGCGCGCTCTCTTTATGCTTCCATCATGCATTTTAAATGCTCCCGAGAGTGTTGATTCCAGCTGTCTAGCATCCGGAGATGTGATCTGTCTTGTAGACCATCTTTTGGCCTCTACAAATTAGCAACCCTATAATTCTCTGATTACAGAATGCAAAAGTCTAGTTTCCACCTTAGAGAGTGTGTGTGGCATGCATGTGGGGGTGTGTATGTGCACATATGTGGTATATGTATAGATGTGTGATGCATGTACATGGGTCGTGTGCTTGCATGTGTTGTATTGTGTATGCGTGTGCACATAAGTGTCGAATGTGCAGATGAGCATGGTGTGTGCGTGTGTATGTATGTTGTAGGTGCACGAATATGATGTTTGTGTATGGTGCTTGCATATATGTGTTGTGTACACGCACAGGTGATATACGTGCATGTGTGTATGTATGTGTGCATGGGTAAGGAGTGTACGTGTGCACTTGTTGTACCTGCATGACGTGTGTGTGTGTGAACAGGAGCAGAGGATGGAAAGGGCAGAGATGGAGAAAAAAGCAGCCTTTCCCAGGTGGTAGCTGGGTGCGCAAGGTCAAAAGCAGGGATTTGGGAAAGAGATTGTTCCATGACTGACACTTTCAAGTGCTTTGTCCGCCTGGCTTGCTTTCAATTCCCGGGGCGGGCAGGCAAGGGACCACCTTGGCCTCAGCTTTTCCTGCCATTCAGCTTGGCTCCAGGACCACTTGGCTGCATTTTATCTGCCAGCCCAGGAATGACCCAGGAGGGCAGAGGGGTGTGGGGTCCTGTTGGCAATGCCTCCAGGTCACTTTTTCAGGCCAGAGTGGCCTTGTGTACGCTCTCACACCTCTTCCTGTGGGGTTTGCTGTTGTCATTATTCATAGTGATGTTGATTTATGCAAAGATCTTCATTGGTGATTTTTCTAATCTCTGACTATTAGTGAGTGAGACTTTGCTCCACTGCAGGATGTGGAACTACCAGGCCTTTCTTCTGTGTGTCATTCTGATGGGCCGAGGGTCATGAGTCGGCTCAAGGGTGGGGCACTGGCCTCGTCTGGGGATGAAGTCATGCCCCTCACTTGGCTTAAGTAGCAGGTGCAGAGAAAGGGACTGTGTCCATCCCAGCATTGCCACGACCTTGCTGTGTGGCCTTGGACAAGTTATTTGCTCTCCCTGGGCAAAGTATCCCCCTTGATCCCACAGGCATTGTTATCAGTGAGGTGATACGATGCTCCAGTGCTGTCACAGGTTGGGTCACACCTGTCTACTTGTAGAGGGTTCTCATGGCTTCCAGAAAGGTGCTTTCCCCAGGGTCAGCCGCCTGTGGTTTAGGTGCTGACATGAGCCACATGGAGCCATCTTCATTCCTGAGCACAGGTGGGAACAGTTCCCACTTGCAGAACTTATCACATCCTCAGTGGCCTTGTGAGTTCCACCGAAACACAAGTGGCCACAGCCAAGGCCAAGGCTACCGGAGCTGCCGAGGCAGCACAAAGCTGGGCAGCATCGTGAGTGTCATTATAGAGACTCCTGACAAGGGCGTGGGAGGAAGCACCATCAGCGGAGAGGATGTGGGCTTAGGAGTGACTTCTTCCTGAAGAAATATTCTCATTTAGAAGGTGAGACTGTTTGGATAACCATTTGTCACCCTTTGGTGGGCGAAGCGGTGGGTTCGGGAGCAGGCAGAGAATCCTAGCAATTTTTCTCACCCACTGGCAAGGATGCCCTCTGCGCCTCACTTTCTGAGATTACGCGTTACTGAGTTTGCTGGAGTCGGGGTGTGAACATGAGGGCAAAGCAGTTGCTCTGTAGGGTCACACCGATGCGTCCTGGTAACAGCGTCAGCTTCGGGCAAAGGTAAGCTGGAGCTTGCTAGTGGATTACTTTAACTTACTGCTGTTCAGTTGAAGCTGAGTCACAGCCGACCCTCCAGAAAGTCTTCAGAAGCTATAAATCACACAGGAGGAGACTGTCCATTGTTCCTTCTGTGAAGCTTCTGGTTTATAGGGACAGCCTTTAGGTTAACAGTGCAAGTCCCTACCAACTACTCCACCAGAGCTGGTGTGTTAGGAGGAGGGGAAAGGGTCAAGATCAGATGAACCTGTGCTTGGCTCGGGCTGCAGCTGAGAGGTCTGGCTGGATGGCTGCATCTTCCTCAGCCTCAGCTCGACTTTCTTGTGCTGTGACACTGGTTGTCACCAAGAGTAATGAGCTCATGATACGAAAGTCCTGGCCCTGGCATCTGCGTTTGATAAATGTTATTGTTATGTCTACCACACCTCGTAGCAACCTTATTGATAACAGCTCTGAATCTTGCCCTGTCCTGAGCCAACCTCCCATCTCCAACACACCTGACCCTCCCCAGGGCCTGGGAAAGAGTCAGTGCTCTTCCTTCTCCTGGTGTCATGGTCCTCCCATGAGCCACTGTCACAATCCATCCCATCCAGGGTCTTTCTTGCTTGCGCTGACGCAGATGCGGGCCCTGGCAGTGACAACTCCGCAGAGTTAGGAGGGCCGTGACCATCATTTCACACCGGAGAGGACTCCCTCCCAGCTCTAGGCTTCAGCCTTGGCCCTGCCTCTACTGTCCGTGTCATTCAGGTGGGTTACTTAACTCCCAAGGAGCTTCAGGCTTCTCATCTTAAAATGGAATAAGAGTAAGATGTCCCTCATAAAGCTCCTGTGGCTCAAAGGAGCCTTCCTAAAGCAGAGTGTCATTGAGAAAGAACATACCCTCAACAGCATGAATTAAACAGTGGCTACAACAATGGACTTAAGAGCACAGCAGGGCTTGTGGTATTGGGCAGCACGGGGCAGTGTTTCCTTCTGCTGTCGGCATAGGGTCATTATGAGCAGAGTCAACTCAATGTCATCGAACGACAAAGCTCCTGCCACATAGTAGACACTTGATAAAGATTGCTGTAGCTGAGCAGGAACCTGATGGTATGAGTTCTAGCCCTGGGTCTTTGTCCTTCATGTGAAAAGAGAAACCAAAACAAAGCCCTTACAACTGAGTGATTCTGCCTTATGGCAGCCCTGTAGCACAGAGTAGAATGCCCTGTAGGTTTTCCAAAGCTGCAAATCTTCGTGGAAGCAAACCCCACATAATTGTTTGTTTAATGGGCTGGCTCGTGGATTCAAACTGCCAACCTTTTAGTTAGCAGTAGAGAACACTTAACCACTGCACCACCAGAAATCAGCTCTCCTGAAATAGCCAGTAACAATAGGCCAGCAACAGCTACAGCCTTTTGCAGGTACTAGAGCCAGGCCACCAGAAACTGGGAGCCTCAGGATGGGATCTCCTCCAAAAGCTGGGTTCACATCTTGCCCAGGAACCCCGCCTGGAGGCCTGCTCTGCCTCAGGTTGCTCCGTGCTGGGCGGGTAGTGCCAATAGTAGGAGGAAGTGAGAGTGGTTTTATAGCTGAAGGTCCTTTAGAGACAGGAGAAAATTAGAGAAGCAGGACTCAAAGAGGGGAATGTGGCGAGGAGGCAGAGAGCAGAAGAGTGGAGGCGAGAAAGTGGGGAGAAGAGAGAGGAGGGCCCTGGTACCCGAACTGGCAGGGCCTCTGTTCTAGCTCTGCTGCAGGCAGGAAGGGGTTAAGGGGAAACCGGAAAGGAGAGGAAGAAAGCAAACATCAGGAGAGGAGCCTGGAGCTGAGGCTCCGTGGGTTGTTTGGTCTGGCTGAGCCACCTCTGGGCCACTCCCAGCAGCTCTGCAGACAAGATCCAGCAACCCCCCACCACATGTGCACACATGCACACTATCCACAGAGAAACTCACAGGCTTAACACAAACACACACACAGAGGTGTGCACTGACTGGCCTGGACACACACAGGCAGGCAAGCATATCCGCAGAGACACGCACTGACCAGCTCACACAGATGGGCACATAGATCCACAGAGACATACACTTATGAGCTTACACAGACACATATCCACAGAGAGGCACGCAGATGCAGACACAGACATATGCACAGAGATTACACTGACTAACTTACACAAACACACATAGACATAGACACAAATAGGCACATACATACCCAGAAACACGTATACAAACAAACACATCACACAAACAGACATACACACTGAGAAATACAGACACACGCAGATACAGACATAACCACAAACCCAGAACTCACACATGAACGACAGGTATAAACACACATGCACACGTGCAGAGATGCACACGGTGGACCCAGAGCTGGAGGGCAGATGCTTGGTTGGAAGCTTTTGCAGCTCCTTCCAGCTTGGCTTCCTCCTTCCTCCTCCCCCCATATCAACTTAACTCTAGCCCATCCTTCCATTGCAATAAATAGCATCTAAAATACATTAAGCACTAACCAGCTGCCAGGCTTTGTTATAAGTCTTTCATTTTTATGAACTTGTTTAATTTTCACAACAACCTTACGAAGTGGACATTATTCCTAGACTCATTTTATAGAAGGAGAAACACAGTTTTGCCAAGGTCACACTGTGAGCTAAGTGGCTCCTGCAAACCAGGCTGCCATAGTGTAGCGCCTGTTGGCTGACCACCCTACACTGCCCAATCCGGGTACTAGGTCTGGCTAGGCCCTGTTGCTGTTGTTGTTAGGTGCTATCAAGTTGAGGATCTGGACCTGGTCCTATCCCGAGCCATCTTCATCATCTCTGGTATACTTAGCCAATGGCTGCCAGCACTGTGCCAATCCATCTAGTTGAGGGTCTTCTTCTCTTGCTGATCCTCCACCTTTATAAGCATAATGTCCCTTTGCAAGGAATGTCCCTTTGTAGCCACATGCCCAAAGTATGTGAGACCGAGTTTCACCATCCTTGCCTCTAAGGAGCACTTCTAAGACTGCAATTTCTCCAAGACATTTTCTTTTATTTGTTTGCTTATTCTTTTGGCAGACCTTAGGACAGTTAATACTCTTTTCCAACACCATGACTCAAAACTATCAAATCTTTTCCTGTCTTCCTTATTTATTGTCTAGTTCTCACATGCATAGCAAGTGATTAAAAAGACTATGGCTTGGATCAGGCACACCTTAGTCATTAAAGTGACATCATTGCTCCTTAGTACTTTAGAGAGTCTAGGTCTTGCTGCTGCTGCAGCTGCTCCTGATGCTGCTATTATTGTAGGTGACATTGAGTAGAGTACAACTCATAGCCAACTTATGAACAACAGATCTGAATCATGTCCTATCATGTGCCATCCTCACCGTCTCTGATACACTTGAGTCCATTGCTGCAGTCACCCTGTCTATAGCGATAGGGCCCTAGGATCAGCACTTTCACCCCATACTGTATGAATGAGCAACATGATTTCACCATTTCTCAGGCCCAGAAAGGGCATGTGACCTGCCCACAGTCACAATGAGTGCAGGGAACAGAGCTGGGATGTCTAGTACCTGATAAATGAAGTTTTCAGTGGAGAGGAAGGTGGGGACAAGATGGCCAGTGCTCTCCATCCTCCAGCACCTTCTCCAGGCCAAGTTATGTCTTGATATAGGCCTCTCTCCAACACGCACCAATCCCTGACACTGTACTAGAACTATCAAATCTTCCTGTCCATAAACTTACACCCTCACACTTAATTGCTCATCCAGCTGTTGTCTCAACAAGAGTGTCCCAAGCTTCCTTTATAATAGCTTTGTCTTACTGCTGACAAACCACATTTCTCTTTCATTATTTTATTTCATCTCATATGAGATGGGAGAAGGGAGAAGGGAGTCTCTTTCTTCTGATTGGCCCACATCCTGGCTTAACCATTTGTAGAGAGTTCTTGCCAGTAAAGGGGCCAAACTAGATACTTCACAAGTTCTCCATTAGACTTACAATGCCAACTGCACAGGTATAGAATGTGGGAGATGTATCATGAAAGTAAAAGTTGCACAGTGATGTCTTTATGAATCACAAGCATAACACGACCCAGCAGAGATGGAGTTGTTTAAAGAAAAGTTTAAAATGCTAATTCAATCTTTGGTTGCATCAGCAAAAGTATAATGAATGCCCAGGATGAGGGAGGTGACAGACTTGATATTCCCTGTGCTGAACTGTTTCTTCTGGGATATTATGGTCAGTTTACTTTCGAGAAACTGACATTCTGGTCTGAGGATAGAGGAGGATATGCAGGATGACTATCAGAATGGTCTGAGGAGTGTTTTCTTGTGGAAGAGTCTGAAGGGACTGGTGGAGGACAGGGATAGAGAAGAGGAACAGATGTGCCCTCACCAGGTGGAATTAAGATACATGTGGGTTGGAAGAGGTACTTGGAAGGAGAGTTCATCTCTATAAAGAGGTTGCTAAGGAGACCTGAGCTGCCTCTGGCAGAAGCGAGTTCCTGACATTCGGGAATTTGGGATAAGCTGTGACTGAGACTCTAAGCACAAAGGGGATATGGGAATCATACAGAGGATTTTATCTGTTCAGTCCAAACATTTGAGTTAATGGCTCTTGACTCCTGGTCTTCCCACAAATGTTGGTGACAATGAGCCATATACTCCTGGCTTATGTCTGCATACTGCGTGGTTCAACTCCCCTCTCCTACCGTACAGTCCAACAAGGGTAGGACAGAGTTTCTTGAGCAGAGTAAATCCACACACCTATCAGAATAGGAGGGAGCTCTGGTGGCCTAGTGGAAAGGAGTTGCACTGCCAATCCAAAGGCATGTAGTTCAAATCCACCAGCTGCTCTGTGACAGAGAGATGGCTAGTGTCCTCCCATGTGATTTACAGTGTCTAAAAACCAACTGGAAAGTCAGCTATTGGTCAAATCAAACTCAGTGGCGCATAACAGCAACAACCAGAGTGGGAGACCTCTTTCACTCACTTAGGAAGGGGTAAACAAAGCCATTAAGGAGAAGGTGGATGCCTGAAGTTGGTGGCCTTAGAGGAGATGGGAGATTCTATCTGTAGCTTGAGCCCAGCTCTTCAGCCCAGGGACTTTCAGGTCATTGATTATGATTGGATTTTTCCAAACAGACAAAGCTTCCTGGTAAAATCAGTCCTATCTTCCCCATCCCACATACTGGTCTCATTTATATCTGCTCAGTATGCATTTATTGAACACCTTCTGTTGTTAGCTGCTGTGTGATCTGTCTATGACTCCTGGTAATCTCATGAACAACAAATGAAACAGCCCTGGTTCTGTGCCACCCTCTGATCTGTGAATTGGACATTGGTTTTTATCCGTTGAATTTTCAGAAGTGGATTGCAGGGGCTTTCTCCCTCATCCATCTAAGTATGAAAATGTCACTGAGACCTGTTCAGCATAACAACACTGACTGACTGATGGATGATGACTGAGCATCAAGTGCATGGACAGGACTCAAGCCTGGGTCCCCCACGTGGAAAGCAGGAGCTCTACCTTTAAATCACCACTCTTTCTCCTGAGCACCCGCAGGGGGACAGGAAAGGAAACACAGTGGGCCCTGGGCACACAAGGGCCACCACCCTAAAGGGAAACGGGACAGCATCCTCCTGCTCTGTCACCTTCTAAAGCACTTTGCATTTTCTGTAATTACCTGGCATATTTATTTGTCCGTTAGTTTATTGCTGTCTAGTCTGTCCCTTGACCTACTCTCAGTACTTGGGCAGCCAGGCATGTGCCTTGTCGCTGCTGTCCTCCCAGCTCCCAGAATAGTCTCGGTTCACAGTATGCACTGAATGAATGAACAGTGAGCAAAACGTATTCATTGAATACAAGCCAATTGGGGAACTCTGGTGGCTTAGAAGTAAGGAATTGTGCTCGCAACTCAAAGGAACACAGTTCAAATATACCAGCTGCTCTATGGGGAAACAACAGGTAATCTCCCAAATAATGTAAAAGTTAATGTATATGAATGATTGTATGAAACACAATGTAAATGAAAGATTGAATACCAGCCAACCCTTTCTAACTCCATCCATGTGCCTAACACAGTGTCAAGAGCTTCTCCTGCCTCATCTCATTAATCCTCATAGTAACACTCAAGAGGCAGTACCACCACTGACCCCATATTATGGATAGGAAACTGAGGTTCAGAGAGGTTAAAGAACTCTTCACGAGTCTGTGACCTCCAGTTTTATTACAAATATGTAAGCTCCTGTCTCATACCTTTCTGCTCAAAACGGACTCCTTGAAGAAAGGAGCCGTGTCTGTGTAATACTGATCTCTAGTGGTACCTGTAGGGAGCTCTGGTAGCCTAGTGGCGAGAAGCTGCACTGCAATCATGAAGGCACATGGTTCAAGAACACTGGCTGCTCTGCGGAAGAAGGATGGGCAATCTCCTCTTGCGTAATTAACTGCCTCTGAAAACCCACCGGAGGGTCAGCTATGAGTGTGTTCCAACTCTACGGTACACAACAACAACAGTAGTATCTGTAGGTGTTTGTATGTTCATAATTAGAACATAATTCAAATTTGGAGCGAGCAAGCCAAGCAGGATGGGGAAGGGTGGGGAATCTGCAGAATACCACGCCACATCATGCAGTGTTAGTGCAGGAAGCTATCACCAAAACCTACCCACTCCTGTGCTCCCCCAAATCCGCCCACATCCTATTTTTGGACTCTTAGTGACAAGGAGCTCACACCTATTGAGGCATGAGATAATCTAAGGAAATCAGTTATCCCAGTGCCAAATGTTCCCATGATACTCAGGACTTAAGGAGCGCTTCCTCTGTGCCGAGAACATTTAAATTCACACCACATGCACGAGAGGTAGATACTATTGTTATCTTTGCTTAACCTGAGAACGCTGAGGCCTAGAGAACTGTGTAATTGGCTCAAAGTTTTCATGGCTGATAAGTAGCAGAATAGAATTTGAAGGCCAAGATTCTGATACTGGAGAGGGTGTCTCCCAAAGCACTGAAACACAATGCAAACACGTATGTAATTAAAAATTTTCCATTAGCCATATTTTAAAAAATCAAATGAAAACAGCTGAAATTCATTTTCATCAAACATCTATTGGATTCAAAATGATACCGTTTTGCTGCCATGAGCTGCTTTGAGTTGGACCCCTGCTCATGGCAGCTCCATGTACAACGGAAGAAAATAATGTCATTCCCATAGCTGACTGGAAATCATGGCTGATCATAGGACTGTATTGACTGGCTTTTGGATGTAGATTTCCAGGCTTTGCTTCCTAGTTTGCCTTCATCTGGAAGCTCTGCAGAAACCTGGTTAGCACCATAGCACCACAAAAGTTTCCCATACCAGGTGGGTCATGGCTGCACATGAGGTTCATTGGCTGAGGGTTGAACCCCTAATGAGCTCTCCTTTATGGAAGGCGAGTTCACGAATGCAATGGAGTGACATTTTAACCTGGAATGGAGCACATGGGTGGTACAAGCAGGTTGTTGTTGTTGTTGTTATGTGCTGTCAAGTTGCCTATGAGTCATAGTGACTGTGTACAACAGCTCTGAACTCTGCTCTATCCTGTGCCAACATTACTGTCCCTGACACACCCATCCCCATGACCTCAGTCACTGAGTCAATCCATCTCATTGAGGGTCTTTCTCTCCTGCTCTGTCCCTCCACCCTCCCAAGCATGATGTCCCTCTTCAAGAACTGGTTCCTCTTTGCAACATGCCCAAAGTACATTAGACAAAGCTTCAGAATCTTTGCCTCCAAGAAGCAGCCTGGTTTCACCCTCTCCAGGATAAACCTGTTTATTTCTTAGCAGTCTATGGTATATTCAATACTCTTCTCCAGCACCACAGTTCAAAGGTATCCATCCATTCTCCTTCTATCATCCCTGGTTATTGTCCAGTTTTCTGATGCATAGCTCTTCACTATGCTGGCGATGTCACTGACAGCAGGCTTTCCTGATGCAATTCATCTTTTAATTTCCTGACTGTTGGTACCAAGAGTGTTGATTGTGAAGCCAAGCAAACTAAAACTAAGTTGCAATCTCTTCACTGTCTATCATGAGCTGCCAATCAGCCCAGTGGTGAGAATCTGTTTTCTTGATGTTAAGCTTCAATCCATATTGAAAGCTGCAGGCCTTGACCTTCTGCAGCAAATGTTTCAAGTCCTCCTCAATTTTGGCAAGCAATGTTTTGTCATCTGTATAGTGCAGGTTCTTGATGAATCTTCCTCCAATCCTGATGCCACAATCCTCTTCATAGAGCCCAGCCTCCCCGATGATCTATTCTGCATATAGATTGCAACAGTATGGAGATAGGATGCATCCGTGGTGTACACTCTTTCCAATTTTTAACAATCCCATGTTTCCTTGCTCTGTTCTGATGACTGCCTCCTGGTCCAAGTATAGGTTTTGCATAAACACAATCAAGTGTTCTAGGAATCCATTCTTCTCAGAATCAGCAACATTTTATTGTGATCCACACAGTCAAATGCCTTTGCATAGTCAATGAAACACAGACAGACATTCTTCTGGTGCTCTCCCAGTTTTCTGGCAGTTCTCTGTGGATGTGTTATTCCACTTATTTTTGTATAATTTTCAGCAGAATCTTGCTTGCACGTGAAATTGATTATATTGTTTGACAATTTCTGCCAAGTTATTAAGGTGGGAAGCTGAAGTCTACCCAGAAGCACACTGAAAGAAAGGCTTGGCCATCTACTTCTGAAAAAGTCCATCAGTGAAAACCCCGAGGAACACTGATCTGCTCCAACGTGCTGGGACCACTGTGAGCAGACGTCACCTTGGTAGCAATTGGTTTAACATGAAATAGATGCGAGAATATTACTGATGAAACATTTTACATTCTTTATTCCCCTCAATTATTTTTCATTGATATTTTAACAAAAGTTTACAGAAAACTTGGATTTCCATTCATTCATTGTTGCATATCTTCCTCCCTACCCCCCTAGTTTGCTTTTCTCTTTAAAAGGATTCTTTCATTGTTGCATAATTTCCTCCTTCCTCCACACCCCAGTCCACTTTGCTATGCATCTCTTATTCTGGACTGTTGTAGTGCAAATAATACCTAATCATATGGGACCAAATTTTTTAAATCTTGTGTGTATTATTTGCTTAGGGAGCTCTGGTGCCTTAGTGATAATGAATTGAGCCGGTAACCCAAATATACACAGTTCAAATCCACCAGATGCTCTGCAGGAGAAAGATGGGCAGTCTCTTTCCCTGCAATTTACTGTCTCTGAAAACCTGCTGGAGGGTCAGCTATGGGTTGGTTCCAACTTGATAGAACACAAAACCAATAGCACCTCTCAGTTTAAAGTCATCATATTTCAAATGCTCAGTAGTACATGTGCTCGGTGGCTGCTGTATTGGCCATCACAACTCTGAGCTGTCATGCATTTCAAGATGCTTACTTTGATATAGCCTATGCATCGGAAGAATGTAATAAGTATTAGCCACTACTATGATTATTCTTCTTGCTAGTTGCTGTTACTATTGGTTCAGGGGAAAGCTGGACTTAGGTCCCAAGCTCTTGACATAGCTGTGCAATGAGAACTCTATTCTTAAACTGAGTCCTCCCACCCTGCAGTCTGACATTTCCCAGGCTGAGCCAAGCTTCTTGAACCTTTGGTCTGTGGGCTGAGAAGAAGGAGACAGAGAGGGAGGGAGAGGCCAGGGCCCAGGCTTCTTCATCTCCCTGCTGGCCAGCTGGCCAGCGTGAGAATTGAGGTCTGCTTGTGGTTTGTACTCCTGAGCCCATCTGCTCTAAGTTTGTGGGATATCCAGCCACATCCAGAAAGGATGGTGCAAAAGCCCTTCTTGTCCTGAATCTTGGAAGAACACCTTCTACATGTGTCAGGCCAGGCCAGCCTTTAAACAAGGATGACTGGAGCTGCCATGGGTAAAGCATTCCACTGCTAATTAAAAGACCAAAGTTCAAAGCCACGAGGCATTCTGTGGGAGCAGCCTGCTTCCATAAGGAGGACAGCCTTGGAAACCTTGTGGGGCAGTCCTGTGCTATCACATCAGCTTAATCCTAAAAGGTTGCTGTGAACTGGAATCAACTTGATGGAAGTGGGAGATTTTTAGGGGGTTTGTTGATTGGTTGGTTTAGTCTTTAACCAGAGAGGATTTTTTCAAAAAAGACTCTCCTTTTTAAACACAACTTTTCCCATGGAAGTGAAGCTCTGGTGGCATAGTAGTAGGTTGTGCTGTGAACCCCAAGGTCCTGTATTTCCAGAGGTTCATATCCACCAGCAGCTCCACGGAGGGAAAATGGTCAGTCTCCTCCCAATGCGATTTACAGCCTCAGAAGCCCACCGGAGGGTTGCTACAAGTCAGGATCAACTTGACAACAGTGAATTTGCGGTTTTTCTCATGGAACCCCACTAATTTAAAAAGAGAACAAAAATAAAGCATCCGTCCTGCCCTTTCCCCCAACCCTCTGGGGTCCCTGGAGAGTGCTTATCAAATGTTTGCAAAGAAGCAGGTACCATGCTGAGTCAGTGACCCCCAGCCTGTCTGCACACTGGACTTATCTGGGAAGACAAACAGCAATGCCCAGGCCCTACACCCAGAGGCTGAGATGTGAAATTGCTCTGGATTATGATGTGGAGTTTTGGCATTTTTAAAAGATTGTCTAGTAATTACAATGTGCAGACAAGTTATGGAGTTGTTCTTCTAAACTCCTAGGAACACAAGCTCATTTAACCTTTACAGTAACTGTACGGCTCAGGTGTGGCTGGGATTCATTCCCATTTTACAGACAGAAGAGTTGAAGACTCTTGGAGGTAAAGTACCTGGCCCAAATTAAGGTTTTGGAGGGTGTTCTTAACCATGCTGGTTAACGGTTAACATCAGATTGTCTAGAGAATGAAAGCCTTCATGTTTAAAATAAGATTTGCCCATTCCTGTGGCGTAAACCCTCCTACCATGTTGGATTTCAGTGCCCACCAGCATGAAGCCCCTGAGTGCAGAGGTGGGAAGAGGCGTGCACGCTGAGCCCCTGAGTCATCAGGCCTCCAGCTCAGTGCTGGGTTCCTCCGTGCAGTGATGACAGGGCCCAGTGAGTGGGAGGCCCATATGGCTGGTGAATTTCTAGAATTTCAGTCATAGAATCTTTTTTCAAATGAAACTTTTGTCAACCCCAACAGATACACAACATATGAAAAACAGCTATTGGTGCAAGCTTGCTTTATAAGCTTTAATACAGAGCAGCATCATACTCTTCTTCAAACAGCTGTAGCCCCGTTTGATCCTATGGGGACTGAGTGAGGGGGCGTTTGTGAGTGTGGGCACTGGCTGGCAGTGAAGGGCAGCTTCCACCAGAGCAGGACCCTAGTGTCTCAGGCCTCGCTCTGACCCACACTGAGTGTGTGGTCCTGGGCGAGCCCTTTCTCCTCCCTGGACCTCACTTTTCTTGCATTTTCAGGAGGAGACTGGACTAGATGCTAGAATGCCAGGACGCAGTTTTCCAGTCCGGCCTTTGGCCCTTCCTGCACCCTGACCCCAGTATTTATAGCCATGACTTCAGTCTCTCCAGCTCTAATGAAACCAGTTCCCTTGCCCACGTATTTATAAACCAGGAAGGGCCAAAATAGATGTGACGTGCAGGGGACTTGGCAGATTTTGTTGGCAGGCTGGATCCGACAAGTCCACTTGGACGGGCTCGAGTCCACAAGTGATCCACAAGCTGAGTTCCACAGGCGATTCAGAAAGGTGCCCTGGAAACCTTGAGCTAGTCTCTGTCATTGTGCTGGTGAGAGTTCTTGAAGCCCAGAAGTGGAGGGATGCAGCCAAGGTCACAGAGAGGGTGGTGGAGCCAGGCCCAGGATGAAGGGTTCTAGCACTGTGTGACATGGAGTCTTCCAGGGGTCCTCAGTGAAGCCCTCAGTGTCACATCAGGTCAGGCCCCCTCCAGGATGTTTTCTCGCTCTGGGACCATGGGCAGATACTCTCACTGAGCCTCTGTTTCTTCATCTGTTAAATGGAATAATAAAAGATGCCTTTCTTATAAGGGAAAAAGATGATCAGTTACTTCCTTTTAAGATTCACACAGCCTCAGAAATCCAACGGAGAGTTGCTTTGAATTGGAACCAATTTGACAGCAGTGAGCTTGAGTTATTTTAGTATTAGAAAGATATTGTGAGGAATAAATCAGGTAATAATACCAGCAGTCCCTGGCTTACAGTGTATCGGAGTTATGGTGAACCACACTTACTTTAGGTGTTCACTCACAGACATTCAAAGTTATGATTTATAAAGATACTAACCAGTTATTAGTTAAAATCTATCAGCCATTCCATGCAGAAGGATGTAGCATTCTGTGTCTGTAAAGATTTATAGCCTCGAAAACCCTAGGAAGGAGCAATTTTATTCTGTCCCATGGAGTTGCATATGAGAATTGAACATAATTGTGCATTTCAAGTACACAGAACACGTAATAGCATCTGTCAAGGTTACCCACCTTAGCACCACTGCCTTCTCTTAGCGCAGCACTCCCTAGCCCTCTTTTCCTGATTATTTCTCCATCAATATTTTTATCTGCTTATTGTCTGCTCACCTACCTAACGCATGAGCTCCTCATGGACAGGGTTTCTTCCTCTTTTGTTCACTATGTCCTGCCAGCACTTAGAATAGCAGATGACACTTAGCAAGGGGAAAAAGATGCGATGAATGCGCGAATGTGTGGATGACTGAGTCTCTGTTTTACAAAGATGGCAACTAAGATTCACCCAGAAGATAGGTCTGGTCCAAAGTTGCCCATCTCCCTACAGGCTGAAATGAGGTCTGGTTGGTACTTGTTTTTCCACAGAGTAGCTGGCTTGCCCAGGATGGGGAATTCTGGGGCAATCTCAGGCCCTCAAATCTAGCTGTTGCTAAGGGCTGCTTTTCTGATATTCACAGTCTTTCTCCTCTCCTTATAGCTTCATAGCACACTTATCTAAGCCTGTATCCCTCCCTGACCCTGGAGGTGGGCAGGAATTGAGGAGAGGAAAGAAGAGGAGGAGGAAAGGTCAGAGCAGGCTGAGCAGGCCCCAGGGTAGTTGGCTGGAGGCTGCAGACGCAGGCAGGATGGAGGCCGGGACGGGCTTGTCTGCGTGGCCAGGCTGAAGGGGCCATGTGGTATCACAACAGCATATCCCACTGGGATTGGCCTCACCACCTACTAGAAAACACCACATCATGATGGGTTCAGGTGTAGCTTCCACTTTGGCTGCTAGCTACCTCCATCCACACTTTAATGGGTTTTCCAGGGCCTTTAATGCCTAGAAAACTGATGCCTTAGTGGAAGGAAGTAACTCTGACAGCAAAGCAATGGCAGACATAGGACGCCCTCACAGTCCGAGAGACGTGGGCTTCTCCCTCTTGTAGCGAGGCATGGAGAAGGAGCTCCCTGTGTTGGCTCCAGGCCCCATCTTGGCAGGAAAATACTGTCAGCCTAAGTCCTTGAGAATAACAAAAACTCCCTTCTCACACGCAGGTGGATCTCCCCCGGACATCATCTCCCGAGTCACCACTGTGCTGCCAGGCAAGGGCGTCCAGAGGGTGTCTGAGTTGCCTCTTCCCCTAACATCACCCCATCTTTGTGCTCAGGATATACGCCAGTTTAATTCCCAGGCCATCCTCATTTGTTATTCCATTTGATAAATATTTATTGAGTGTTTACTACATGTCAGGCACCCTCCCTCCCCTTCTCCTATCCTTTCTTTTCTTTTCTTTCATTCATCCTTTCACTCATTCAGTAGTTGTTATCCAGACAGTACAACCTCATGGATAACTAACCGTGTGAATTTAGCTAGTCACGTAAGCTGTTTCCTTATCTGTGAAATGGGGATAATAATGGCACCTATCCTGTAGTGTTTTAACGAGAATAAAATGAGTTCATCCTTGCCAAGTGTCTGGAATAGCATCTGATATAGTAAGCACTTCATAAATATAAGCTGTTATCATTGTTATTGCTATTACGTGCCTGGCACCGTTCCCAAGTCTGAGGACACGGCTTTCGAATGCTCCTCTCACTGGGATCCCTGCGGGCCAGCCCAGCATGGCCCTCACCTTCTGCTCTGGCCTCGCTGCTTCCAGCCACCTCCTATTTGATCACTGGCCTTGCACCAGCTCCACTAGTCCTTACGCCACAGCCTCCATTGTCTCTTCAGTCAGCAGGAGAGTCCAACCAATTGAAATCTCACAATCTGGCTACCTCCTCTTCCAGCCTGGTCTCCCACCACCCTTCCACATACATCCTGACCTCAGACTCTCTAAGCCCATTAATTCCCCAGAGTCATCTCCAAAATCTCCTGTCTCCTTGCTTGATCTGAACTGCCTCCTGTTCATCACAATCCTGAGCTCTTTCTGTCAAAAGCCGTCAAACCCAGCTGAAGTATCACCACCTCCAGGAAGCCCTCCTTCACTCCTTCCTCTCAGCCAAGAATCATAGGCTCCTCCTCTGAACCTGCATCACCCTTTGTTCACAACTTTGCTTTGTCCTGTGAGCGATGGGGAACCGTGTGATATTCTCGAGCAGAAGGGCATGGCCAGGGTTACATATAGGAAATTTCAGAAGACCTGTGTATCATGGTGAGACAGCAGTGGGAAGGTCAGGTAGAGAGGCTTCGGGGCAGAATGGCCTTCAGAGGAATGTGGGTCTGCTCTTCCTAGAGCTGCTTTTTCGCTAAGCCTATCTCAGTTCAAAAAATCATATCCTGTCAAAATCACTCCCTAGCATAGATCAATGAATGAGGCAGTAACAAAGTCAAAACCAGGACCCTGTGTCCTCTTGCTGGTGCAGTCTGCCCGCATGAACTCTGTGGCTCTCTGCCTTGCTCATTCCCTTTACTTCCCCCGAGGATTAGGAAAGTTGTGCCTCAGGGTTTATCCTTTTGCTGTACCTATCTAATCTGTATGCTGAGAAGAGTATTTGAGAAGCTGGACTCTATGAAGAAGAATGTGGCATCAGGAGTGGAGAGAGACTCATCAACAGTCTGTTACGGAGATGACACAACCTTGCTTGTTGAAAGTGAAGAGGACCTAAAACACTTGACAGAAGATCAAAGGCTGCAGCCTTCACTATGAATTGATTGTCAGTGTTAAGAAAACAAAAATCCTAGCCCCCGGACTGAAAGGCAAAATCCCGATGTTGTTGTTATGTGCCGTCAAGTTATCTACAACTGATAGCAACCCTATGAACAACAGCTCTGAAACCTGCCCTATCCTGAGCCAGTCTCGCCACATCTGCTCCCATTACCTCATTACCCTGTCAATCCATGTCCTCCAGGGTCTTCCATTCCTGTGCTAACCTTCCACCCTTCCAAGTATGATGTCTTTCTCCAAGAACTGGTTGAACCTGGTCACATGCCCAAAATATGTGAGACAGAGTCTCAAAATCCTTGCCTCCAAGCTAGCAGCCTGGTTTCACCTTCTCCAGGACAGACCTGTTTGTTCTCTTAGCAGTCCATGGTGTGTTCAAATACTTCTCCAGCACTGCAACTAAAAGGTATTGATTCTCTTTCTGTCATTCCTAATCACTGTCTGGCTCTCTGATGCATAACAAGTAGAAGACCATGGCTTGGATTGGGTGCACCTTAGTCTCTGGACTGACATCATTGTTCCTTAGCACTCTGGAAAGGTCTTTGACAGCAGATTTCTCCTAAGCAACTCTTGTCTTGATTTCCTGACTGCTGGAGCCAAGAGTGTTGATTGTGGAAGTGAGCAAAACGAAACAGTTAACAGTTTCAATCTCTTCTCCATCATGATGTTGCCAGTTGACCTGGTGTTAAAAATCTTTGTTTTCTGCAGTTTGAGATGCAATCCACATTGAAGACTGTAGTCTTTGACCTTCTGCAGCAAACTCCTCAAGTCCTCCTCAGTTTTGTCAAAGTTGTGTCATCTGCATAACATAGGTTGCTGATGAGTCTTCCTCCAATCCCAGTGCCATAGTCTTCTTCATGAAGTCCAGTCTTTTGAATGATCTATTCCACATATAGATTGAAAAAGTATGGAGGACAAAGGATACACCTCTGATGCACTCCTTTCTTGATTTTGAACCATGACATTTTCCTTGTTGTGTTCATGAGACTGTTTCCTGGTCTAAGTGTAGATTTCACAAATCAAGAGATGAGCATAATCAAGTGTTCTGGGATTCCCATTCCTGAAATGTCAGCCATAACTTGTGATCCACAGTCAAATGCCTTTACATAGTTTATAAAACACAAACAGACATCCTTCTCATACTCTGCTTTCAGCCAAGAGCCATCTGACATTGGTGATGTTATCTCTAGTGTCACAGCCTCTTCTAAACCCAGCTTGTATTTATGCTAGTTTCCAGTCTCTTTGGGATAATCTTCCCCAAGATTTTGCTTACGAGTGATATTATTTTATAATTTCCACCCTCTGTTTGGATCACCTTTTTTGAGGATGGGAGTAAATAGGATCTCTTCCAGCTAGTTGGCCAGGTAATTGTCTGCTAGATTTCATGACACAACCTAGAGAGCATGTCCAAGGCTGCATCTTTTTGTTGAAATATATCCATTGATATTTCATCAATTTCAATCAATTATTTTTTCCAGTTCCTCCAGAGTGGCTTTCATTTCCTCCATCACTGTTGCCTCTTTTTTTCTTTCTTTCACCATTTTGATCATATGTTGTTTCATTAAATTCTTGTAGCACCAGTGTTAGCTAGTTCTTTTTGTATAATGACTTTGTGTACACTTTCTAGCTTCTTTGGATCCTTTCTGGATTATTCCGTATTCTGCCCATAGCGTCTTTAAATATTGCAACTTAAGGCTTGAATTTGTTCTTCAGTTTCTTCAGTTTAAGAAATACTGACTGAATTTGTCCTTTTTGATTTTTCTAACTCCAGCTCTTTAAAGATTGAGACCAAGAATGATATCCTTCTACTTGAATCAACAATCAATGAACTTAGTACTAGCAGTCAGAATATCAGGGAAAGCCTGCAGGCAGGGGCCTCTCCAAATTATTAAGGAGCAATGATGTCAGTTCAAGGACTAAGGTGTGCCTGCCCGATTTAGTCTATGGTCTTTTCAATCATTTGCTATGCATCTGAGAGCTGGACAGTGACTAAGAATGACAGAAGAAAAATTGATGCCTTTGAATTGAATTGTGATGTTAGAGAAGAGTGCTGAATATTCCATGGACTGACAAAAGAACAGATATATCTAGTGGCAAGACGCTGCACTGCAATCCCAGAGGTACGTGGTTCAAACCCACCAGGTGCTCTGCTGGAGAAGGAGGGGGCAATCTCCTCCTGTACCAGTCAGATCTGATTTGACGGTACATGTAAAAATAATACAATAAAAATTAAAAAAATTTGAAAAGAAAAAAAATGTATAAAAAACCCCAGATATATCTTGGAGAATGTGCAGCCAGATTATTCCATGGAGGCAAAGATGATAACGTTTCATCTCACATACTTTGGACATGTTGTTAGAAGTTATTCCTTCAAGTGGGACATGATGCTTGGGAAGGTGGAGGGACAACGAAGGAGAAGCAGACTTTCAAGCAGGTGGGCGGACATAGTGACTGCAGCAATGGGCTTGAGGGTGTTGGAGATTGTTAGGATGGCACAGGATAGAACAGGGTTCAGATCTGTTTTTCTTAGAGTTACTATAAGTTATACTTAACAGTGGGCATCCAACAACAAGAAGACCATACAAAGCTCATAATTCAGATTGCCTGTGGGAGATTCAACTGGACTTCATGTCAGGTACTCAGCGCTCAAGGCCTGGGCACAATCAAGCATCCTCAGCCCTCAGGAGGCAGCCAACATGCAGCAGTCATTCACTTACGAATGGCAGGTGAGCCTGTGTGTCCTCAATGAATCCCTGTAACAGTGAGTCACTGCTTTAGCTCCCATGTTGCAGACAGGGAAAGTAATGCTCAGAAAGATGCACTTGCCCAGAGGTTAGGAAAACACTGAGGGTGGAGGCGTTATTCCAGCCAAGCTCTTATCCCAAAGCTGTGCCTGGCCCTTTCCACACAGGGAGCAGCAGAAGAGATTCCAGGGTCCCAAAACCACCTCTTCCAGGCCCTCCTATCTCGGAAGCCACAGTAGGAGGAGCCCAGCATGGCCAGCAACTATGAACATCCGATGCCAAGAGAGGGCTCAGCTTGGCCTGCAGGGTATGTGGAGAGGCAGGGTACAGGACAGGGGAGCTGATCCCTCTGGGGAGTGGGGCTCCTTTGTGGAGCTGGAGTTGGTGTTTTGGTGCCCAAGCCTTCTGGTGCTGTCCAGCACTGGGTAAATCCCTCATCCTCTCTGTGCTCACTGTTCCCGTGAGATATAGGCACTGGGCTGGGTGCACTCCATCACCTGTGTCTTATTGAAACTCAGTTGCTCCAGAACCTTGTGTCCAGATGAATAACAGAGATTTGAGGGAGATGGAATAAAAGCATATTAGGAGCTGAAGCTGGAGGGGACTGGCTCCTTGTTGCCATGGAGACCTGACCACGCTGTCAGGTCTTTGTGATTTGAAGGCAGCAACCTCAGCAGGGGCTCAGGGGTCTCTGGGGTCAGAGTCTACAGACATTGGGAGCAAAGACAGAGCCCAAGTCTAGCAACCTTGACTTACATGCTACCCTGCACCACCTGACTCTGGACACAATACTTTATGTCTTGTGACTCAGTTTCCTCATCTGTAAACTGCACATGTATCCTTACCTCAAGGGAGCACTAGTCATAGTCTTGGACCAGCATATAGTGGGTGCTTGTGCAGTGGCAGCATCACTTCTGTAGCGGGTCCCCATACCCATGGCCCCCGGATGGGGGGTGTTCCAGCCTCCCTGCACACTGCCCATGGCTGGGCTTGGACAGTGACTCCTAGGGAGGGATTCTTGAATTGAAGCTCTTCTGCCAACCCCTCCCTCCTGGCTTGGCAGCCTGAAGACAACGCCAGCCAAAAATATTTGTGTGGGTGGCGGAAAGTTAACTTTTCCGCCTCTCTCTTCTTTCCTGGAAACCGTGGCCACTGTCAAATACAGCAAAACAGAAGCAGGAATAAAGGAAGGCGAGGCCCCTGCGGGAGTCAGAGGGAGCCCTGCCCCCTCCCCACACCCACTCCTGCCTCCTGCCATCTGGCTCAGGGGTGGGTATGAGGTGCGGAGTAGGGGTGGCTCAGTGCATAGGGTCTGCAAGACAGCCGTAGATGGACCCCGGTTCAACCTTTCTTAGACAAACTGGCTCTGAGGGTACCTGTCCAAAGCCACACAGCAGGTAGGACCAGACATGCCTCTGGAATTCTAGGGCTCTGCCTGAGAGCCGAGGTGTCTTTGAAACATCTATGGTAGAAATGGCAGGCAGCAGCTGGTGAGCAAGGAAGACCCTGGAGAGGAAGAAAAGCCTGGAGCTGTCTCTCCTCTACATCTCCGTGTTCACTCTCAGGCTCACGGTATTAAGAGCTAACTTCCTTGTTGTTCTGAGCTACCTGACTTGGGCAAGAATTCCCTTCACTCATTTGAGCCTCGATTTTCTCATTTTTGAAGTGGGATAATACCTAGCACATCCCTGAGCAGTGTCAATTGTTAATCGTTTGGCTACTAACCAAGAGATGTTTTTATCATCAGGTCAGAACCAACCCATAGCTCACCCTCCAGTGGGTTTTCAGAGGCAATTAATCGCATAGGAGGAGATTGGCCAGCCTTCTCCCACCAAGCGACTGGTGGCCTCGAACAGCATAGCATGTCTTCTGGGTTGCAGTGCAGCTTCTTGCCACTTGGCCACCAGCGCTCCCTAACCAAGATTAGCCATTCAAATCCTCTCAGATATGCCTCAGAAGAAAGGCCTGGAGATCCTCTTCCAAAAGTCAGCCATTGGAAACCCTGTGGAGCACAGCCCCAGCCTGATGCTCATGGAGTCACCTTGAGTCAGAATCCACTCAACAGCAACCAGATTAATTCCCATAGGCGGCACCAACTGTTTACACTCAGATTGGCAATTTAGAGCCATCCGGTGGCACAGAAGAATAAAGGCCTGGTCTTTCACCTCCATAAGACTAAACAAACAAGCAAAACTCAGTGGCCACTGAGTCGATTCTGGTCACTGAAAACCCTAGAGAGTACAGTTCTTCTCTGACACATATGGAGTCATCCTGAGTCAGAGTCAATCAGGAACAATGAGCTTAATGTGTTCTATGCTGTGAGCTGCCCTTCATCCTCCTGACAGAAGGTAGCTTCTTTTGCCTGATTTCCCTGCTGATGAGGCTGTAACAGCAGGTGCCTAGTTATCTCTCAGCTCCTGATGTTTGCCTTTCCCCTGTTTGGCTCAGACTTGCCCTGAGCCTGCAGTGCACTTGTCTCTGCAGTCCTCCTGTGTCTCCTGGTGCTGCCCAGCCACACGCCACGGCCTGGCTTGGAGCAGGGTCAGAGCAGCTGGGGTCAGTCCTGGCCCTGAGGTCACAGGTGTCCATAGTTTACCGGATTTTCACTGGCCCTGGGTGGCCAGCATGGGTCAATCACCTCCTTTTGCAATAGGATAGATGAGAGAAACGAGGTAACTCACTCAAGAGCACAGAGCTAAGGAGCAGCAGAATGGAACCTCCTTTAAGATCTATTCATTCCAAGGGTTTTCTCTCAGATGTGATTGGCCATCAGCCCCCCTGAGCCCTGTCTCAGGTTCTCTTTGCACATCCTGAGCCATCCCACCTATCTTTGCCCTGAGTCTGCACAGTTCATTTCCAAGCATTTGTCCCCAGTCCTATCCTCCAGGGTGTCTAAGGCTCATCTTTCCAGCTCATCTCTGCCGGAAGTTTAAAAAAAATTCTAACTCTCTTCTTCTCTTGCTCTTTCTCATTTATTCCTGATCTCTATTAACAAAATCACTGTCACTAGACCTAGGAATGGGACTGCATCCTGACTCCTCCCTCTTCCTCCACACCCACTCTCCATCTGCCTCCCAGCCCTGCCAGCTCAGCCGCCCAGTATCTCTCCCATCCATCCCCTCCTCGCCGCCTCCTGCAGGAGACCTCCATTCCCTCTCCTGAATGATCATCCTTTTTGGTTTCTATTTTTTTTTCCCATTCATTGATGCATATTTTCTCCCACCCGCCCCCTGCCTCTGAATGATCATCCTTGGTGGGGCTCATAAACAATCACACTATTATTGTGGTTGTTCTTGTTAACACTCACAGCTCCCCTCGCCAGATTTCATGGCTTCAGGAGCCAGGACACCCAGTCTTCTTTAGCCCCCTCTGTCTGCCTGAGACCTTTGATGGCACTGGAACCATTCTAACAGCTTGAGATATTTTTATGGAATGAATGCACTGAGTTATGTTGCAGAAGTGGTACTAAGTCTCCTGGCTAGGTTTCAGTAGCCTTTCCAAAGGAAGACAGAAATTTTCCCACTCAATCCTCAATGCACCACCAAGCCAGAGATATCAGTGTGGTTCTTAGTTGTCGTTGAGTCAGCTCCGACTCATAGCAACCCCATGCTCAACAGGACAGAATGTTCTCCACATTGTCAGGAGACACCCACTAGTCCATGGAAAAAGGGATCATGCTTAGAAAAGCAAAGGGGTCCATGAAAGAGCAGAGGACCTTGACGATTGACACAGTGGCTGTAACTAGAGCGTGAGCATATCAGAGAGCTGGAGGATGGTGCAGGATAGGGCAGAGTTCATAAGGTTGCTGTGAGTCATAGTCCACTGGAGGGCATTTAACAGGAAGTACAGATAGGGCGCTCCTTAGAGACAAAGGCGGTGAAACTTCTTCTCACGTACTTTGGGCATGCTGCCAGGAGGCACCAGTCCTTGGTGACATCATGCTGGGGAAATGTGGAGGGTCAAAGAAAGAGAAGAAGACCTCAGCAAGATAGGTTGACACAGTGACTATAACAGTGGCTCTGTCATATCAGATATCATGAGGATGGCGCATGAGAGGGCAAGGTTCATAGGGTCGCTAAGAGTCAAAATCAACTCAACAGTACCTAACAACAACCACCACCACAACCGTGTGCTCACTGGTAGACTCAAGACCACTATTGTGATTATTGGGTATTTTGAAACCTTTCCACTTGTGAGGCCCATCTTTCAGCTCTATACCAGACAATAATCTGTCATGATGCATAGTTTTCATCAGCTATTTTTTTAAATTTTATACAGATTTATTTATAAAGTTTGAATACATTGTTTTTCACCAAAGATCTTTCCCATTTCCTTCAAGCCCCCATCCATCAAATTGTGCAACCATATGATTAACTCCCCCCCATGCTCACCCCTCTATTTCCACCCCCTCTTGGACCCTCATACTCATTCTACACTAATGGTTTTCTACAGTATTTGTCCTTGTGGGACTGAGGTAGTTCACTCAGCATAAGCATCAGCAAATTATTGAAAATAAATCATCAGGCCTTTCCACCTGATCCTTTTTAGTCTGAAAGCCCTACTGACACCTGTCCATGACTCATGAGTGATCCTGCTGGCATTTGTATCAGCAAGGGCATAGCGTCTGCTAGCATTCAAATCACTACTGAGACAGGTGGTGGAGTCAGAGAGAGTGAAATCCCCATTTTACAGAGGGGGAATTTGGGAACCAGAGAGGTCCCATGACTCGCTGACCGCCACACAGGTGACACGACAAGGATGAAAAGACAAAGCCTGGGCGTAGAAGTCTATCTCTCCAGTCTCCTGTTGTTGCCTTAGCATCTTGGGGAGGGGGAGGCGGAGGGGAGCCACCATTCTTTTTTTTTAAATTTTTTTTTTACTTTATTATTTTGTGTGCGTGTGCCGTCAAATCAGATCTGACTGGTACAGGAGGAGATTGCCCCTCCTTCCCCGGCAGAGCATCTGGTGGATTCGAACCGTGCACCTCTGAGATTGTAGTTGCACCTTCTTGTCACTAGGCCACCAGAGCTCCCCGGGAGCCACCATTCTTGTGACCTCTGCCCCATTTTCCCTGTGATTCCTAAAGTCACATATCTTTGGTGACACGTGAGACGACTAACTTATTTTGGATACATATTTTTAAACAATTAGATGTGTATTTAATGTGTATTGAGGAAAAAATATAACTTTGCACAACATACTTGTGGTTTTCCAATTGTTGCTTAAGAATAAGTCTCAGGTATCTAAAGTAAAGTATTTAAAGTCAGTTTAAGGAAATGTGTTAAGTAAATAAAGCTTCAGATGGCATGAGATAATAGCGAAAATTTGGATGGCCAGTAGCTGAAGTTTGGGAAACACTTTCCCATGGATGTGTGGGACTATGAGTGGGACTATGAGTGACTATGTGTGGGAGTTGAAGGTAAGCCAAAAACCAGTCACTTGTCTGGTTGGCTCTCCCGCCTCATGGCGACTCCGTGCGTGTCAGGGAGCCGTTGTTCTCCATGGAAGTTCCAATGTCTGACTTTTCCAATGGAGATCACGGATCTTTCTTCTGAGTTGCTTCTGAGCGGACTCAAACCTCCAAACGTTTTGCTAGCTGCCAAACGTGTTAACCATTTGCACTACTCAGGGATTCCCCACAATAAGCCTTTCTTGGAAATCCAGCTGGGAACAGCCAGCAAGCTAGCTCATCTGCTGTTTCTTTCCTCCTTGTGCAGGCGATCACCTTGAGGGGGCCTCACAGACCGCAGAAGGGAAGAAGGCCTTGGGCTCCACCACCCCACCCAGCCCTGAAAGGACTTTTCTCCTCAGCCAGCCAGACCTCACTCCAGCTCTCAGTCAACTGAGGAAGACAAAGCTTTAGAAAGCCCAGGAGGCCCCAGAGGAGTGGAGGTCAGTGGGCATACAGGTGGGCCCACTCCAGCCAGCTTCTCTGTAAGTTGAAAGCAGGCTGTGCCATGCTGGGCCCCCACCTCCCATCTCCACCCCTTGGGCTCAGCGGAGGCGGGCCCACTCCCTGTACCTTTGGGATCCCAGATGGGAGCTACAGGTGTCTGGCCCTGGAGACTGAAGAGAGTGGTGGCGAGGAGGGCCCTCAAGGTGACACAGGGCTCACAGACCTGGAAGAGGATGAGGCAGCCAGTAGGAGTGAAGACAAGCCTGCCTGCAGGACCGCGCAAGGGCCACTGCAGCTGTCCACAGTCCCGGGCATCCAACCACCTAACTGCTTCCAGGAAGCACGAGGGAGGTCCCAGCGTGAGCACAGGGCCAGGCAGGACTGGGATGCAGTGAAGGCCCCACAGGTGATGGCAGCTGGCCACAGCACCGGCCCCAAGGTGGCCCAGAAACCAGGTAAGTTTGCATCGTTTCTCTCTGCGTGAGCGGCTTCTGACCATATCTTTTCCATTGAATGTACATCCCGCATGCAGCCCCGCGAGCTGTGGAGAGATAGGAGAGGCTGTGAGTTATGTACGGTCCAGCTGTGCCACATCTAACCCCACTCTTTTTTCTGCCAGAGGACATGTGAGAAGGCAGTGAGAGAAAGCCACGTTATCAGGCTTGGTTCAAAAAGAGTGCATTCCTCATTCCTGCCTGCCCTTTAATCACAATGCTAACAAGTGGCTGTGGAGTGATGAACGCCCTTGTGGACACAGAGTGTCAGCTATGTGCTGGGTGCTGGGAAGGCAGTCCTAAACGAGTCAGACTTGGTCACTGCCCCCAGGAGTGCACGAGGAGACAGATCAAAGCCTCTACTCCAGTCTAACCTCCTAATTTCATGGGAGGTGAAGCGGTGGGGACAGGCCCAGAGTGAGGAAGATTGCTGGGGTCGCTGGGTGTCAGTGGCTGATGGGAAACCACATTCCTCGCTGAGGCCTCATATCCCCTCTGATAGAAAGAACCAAAAGAGGTGCTGGTAGAGTACCAGTGATACGATTGCCTGCTAACTGAAAGGTTAGTCGTGTGAACCCATGCAGGCACTCCATGGGAGAAAGGCTTGGCAATCTGCTCTAACAGAGATTGCTGCCTAGAAAACCCTATGCAGCAGCTCGACTCTGTCACACAGGGTCACTGTGAGTGAGAATTGACTCAGCCACACCCAATGATGACGGAGGTAGAACCACCTGGGCGGAGATGCGGCTCCAAGGATGCTTGTCAGGAAATCTCCCTGAGCTCTCTGCACGGAAGGATGGTGTGGTGATCACTCTCCTGCAGGCGTCTGTTTAGGCTGCAAGGGGCAGAGCCGGGACAGGGAAACTCCAATAAGTCACCTCCCGGGCTTAGGGCTGTGGAAACGTTGAAGTGTGTCCAGATGGAGAGGACGTGAGCTGGGCCGTGCTCAGTTGGAGTGGGAGCCCCTGCCAGCAGATCCTAGAGCACAGTGTGTGGGGGGAAGCGCAGGCCTGGGACGGCGCCTGCATCAGGAAACCAAAGAACACTTCATTTCTCTGCGGGTGTTGCTGACGCCCTGATTGGCATCGCATCAGCCACCTCGCCCACTTTCTGTCTGAAATAATTCTCTCCAGGCTCTGACCACCATCTCTCCCCCTCCCTGTGCCCATCGAATTAGTCTTGGGCTAGGTGGTGAGGGTCGCTTCAATTCTAGGACAGGTAGCTGGAGCCTTGGGGATCCCAGGGAAGGCCCAGCAGTCTTGAACTTGGAGGTGGGTCCTTATACCAGAGTCAGCTGTAAATCTAGGTGCCCTAGGGCCAAAAGCACGTGAGAGGTGTGGATACTAATTAAAATGATCACCAGCTTAACAATATAACTGCCGTTCCATCTGGGTGGTCTTGGGTGAGCCCACACTGGTCTTTTTGCTCCCTTGGGAAAAGGAGTGGCCAGAGTCCCCTCTCTCTGCCCGAGATCCAGAGGGAAGAGGCCTGTGGGGCTGCCAGGTTATTAGTGGATTAGAGCTTCCTTTGAAAGCTTCCCGCATTATTGCCAGAGGATTATAAGCACCTTTAGACAATTACACTCATCCTTCCGCAATTACGCTTCCCTTTTCTGGAGTGCTCCCTGGCAGGTTAAAGTATGGGCCATGACATCTGCTTTGGGCACTGAAAGGCCCTCATTTCTAGGGGGCTGTCGTGAATACTTTTCTCTAAGGCCTGAGTACCAGCTGCCAGAACTGGGTCCATGGCAGACTGAAGGGGTTGGGGGGTAGAAACATGAAGAGGGCATCAGTTTGCAACTCAAGTCTCCTGCTACCAGCTGCAGCCCACAGGGGGTGTGTACATGGGAAGGCACACCTAACGTAGAGCTCATGGTCAAACCTCAGGCCCACAGCTCACAAATTGCTGCAGCCATCCTCTTTCCACTAGCTCTCAGCTCCATAACTTGCAAGCCTCCTGGAGAGTATCGTGCAGTCTGAGCCCTGAAGCCTTGCGATGGCGGGTTTTCCTAACTCGGTTCAGCTGCCAAGCCCTGAGCTAAATGTTTCTCATGGATTACTTCATTCCATCCTCAGTGAACCTGTGGAAAGGCATAGAAACCTCTAAAGTGAATACTTTGAAGATGAGGAAACGAAGGCATATGGAATTCATGTAATTTGTCAAAGTATCCTGGCTTGTGGGTGGAAGAGTAGGGATTTGAACTCTGGGCTGTTTGAGCCCATGCTCCTAACCTCCCTCTGTGCTGTCTTGTTTCCATGGAGACAAAGCAGCAGGCTGTGTTCTTCCACCCACCTGGGGCTGGAAAAAGGTTGTTTAGACTTTGGAGGATGGTAGGGGATTCTGCCAGGCTCATTTCCTGGCCCTAAAACATGCTTGGGGAGACCTGGGGCCTATTGCTCATCCAGCCTCTCCTTGGCCAGGGACTTTGGAGAAGCTGTTTTCCTCATCTCAGCCATTTGTTATTGGGGGAGGGATTATCTAGAAGATCTGGAGGCCCTTTCTTACTCGAGTAGACATTGTTTGGAGCCTCTGGGGTAGGCTGGTTTGTCAGATGATCCTATCCTTGGTCATGTCTGTCTGGTTGAGGCAATGGAACACATGTCCATGATGAGAGCTGACTACAGCTGCCAGGCCAAGGATACGGCTCTGCCTCAGGCTGTGAGGGTGACAAAGCAGGAGGCTAGGCAGAAAAGCTACTCCATCCACCTCCCACTCCCCCACGCCACAATGACTTTAATAGAAATCGTATAGAAACACTTCCCACAGGCCCATACACACCTCACATGTACACTCATGTGCATACAGACTTTCACATACACATAGTCACTCAGGTATACACACACACATGATATGTATAAATGCTGTTCTTACACAACACTCTCATGTTTACACAAATTTGCACACAGATGCACTCACACACCGATGTATGGGACATATAATGGTACCCTCCCCAATCCCACTCTCACCCATGCACCTCTAACTCTCACAGGTGCACCTGGGCCTCACACTTGCCTACATAGCTACCCTGTCACCTGTAAACGTGCCAGTAGACATGGGCACACTCTTTCACACAAACACCTCTCCTGGAATGGTTTAAAGCATGGTCTTGCTTCCATTTCCATTTGCTGTCACACCTACATTTGAAATTTCTCTCCTCCAGGCACATCCACTCTTGCACATCCACCGTCACACACCTACATACAGATTGAACCACTTTCTCTCCTTCCTCCTTTTCCCCATCTCCTTCCCTTTGGTCCCCACCCACACAGTAATCCCAGCATCTCTCTCTCCATCTCACCCACACAGTTTGTTTCCCCGCAGGCCAGCTGCAGCCACTCTCCTTGCACACGCACTCACAGGGAAGTTGATAAGCTCCCTGATGCCAGTCCCCAGGACTCCTTCTCTGTGGCAGTCCCATCCTATGGCCACTGCAGAACAAGAAAAGCAGCAGAGTCAGAAGGACGCTGTGGGGCCCATGAGGTAAGGCATTCCGGTGTGTGCGCTGGTGTGTGCTCTGGAAGGGCTTGTCTCTTTTGTCCCCTGACCTCCCACACTCTGAGCCAGCAGGGAACGTCCTAAACCAAGGCCACCTGCAGCTCTGCATTTCACAGAGCCTTGGGTGGGGTGGGTTTAGATCAATGTTGTTTTTAACTCCCTTTAGTAGAAATCTAAACACAGAGTGGTGATACATAAGAGAGATGAAAGTGGAACTTCCCTGGTTGGAGGGGTGGAGTCCTTGGAACCCAGGGAAACTTTGGTGAAAACCCTGGGCCAGCATTTTTCCAAATGTGGTTCTGCTTTGAAATCTTAGGGGTATGGAGGATGCTTGCTGTTTCCAAGGCTTCCACCCCTGCCACCCCCAACCTTAACCCAGAGGGAGGCTGGAATCTGGGCACCTGGGCTTTGAACAACATCTCTGTCTATCTGATGCACGCTGACGCAGGCAGCAGGGCCTCATGGAGCTCGGAAGGAATTTCATTTGTTTCATTGTAGATGGGTAACTGAAGCACCAAAGAGACCACAAACATCTCCGTCCTTCTTGTTGCTGGCCCACTAGTTAAGTCGGGAACTAGTGGCGAGTTGGGGGACTTTGCTAGATCCTACTGGTGGAAACAGGGTTGCTTTAGTTACTGGGACTCAGAAGGGGGAGATTGTCCTGAGGAGGTTCTTGAACAGTGACCTGCATCTGGAAACAGCTCAAGAAGTATCAGTTCTAAAAAAAAAAGAAGTATCAGTTCTGGAGTCAAAAATCACAAAGACAGATCTAGAAGGGGGTGATGGGAGTGACAGAGAAAAGAAAGGGAGACAAGACAGGGAGCTATGTGTTAGTGGGGGTGGGGTGGAGCGGGAGCTGTCTGATTTAGGATTGAGAGATACAGAAAGGGATGAGGTAACGGAAAGATAGATGCCCAGGCAGACATCCAGGCAGCATGGTACAATGAGAGGAAAGGGAGAGACAGGGACAGGCTCTGAGATGGAGGCCGAGTTGGTCGGTGGGAATCGCATCACATCCCAGGGCGGGGCACGGCGGGAGCGCCGGGGCGGCGCTAGGGCCCAGGGGAGAGGCGGCGGGAGCCGCTTGCCGCCCTGCCTGCGCTCCCGCTCGGGTCGGAGCAGCCGGCTGAGCTGAGCCGCGGAGCCTCGAGGAGGGGGCACCAGGCGGGGTCCCTGGGCGGGCGGGGCTTGTGGAGCAGGCGAGGCTGGCGTGGTGACCCACCCGGCCAGGTGTGCTGAGGCGGCAGTGACCGGAGCGCGGGGACCGCGACGAGGTGAGTAAGGGACGGGGTTGGGTGCGTGCAGGCGCCTAGCGAGCCTCGCCCCTTCCCACCTGCTCTGGTGCTGGCGCCGCTGGGCAAAGTGACACATCTGGGCTCCAGCTCCCACAGCCGGGGTGTCCTTGGCCAAGTCATTTCTATACTTTGGATCTCAGTTTCCCCGTCTGTACTGGGGCGGGGGAGAAGGGTGCGGTGTGCGGAAGAAGGAGGTGGGTGCTGGAAGCATCTTGGAGTAAGAGGACGCCCCAGTACCTGGGAGCAGCACCCTGGGGCTGCGTGATTGCGCCAGCTGTCCTACCCCTCCTGCTCCGCAATCTGGAGCCTGCAGAAGCCCCAAGCTCACCGGTAGACTCTGTCCCCCCACCCCCCACCCCCAGCTCTGGAACAGCCGCACTGGCTGATCCTAGGAACTGGGTTCTGGCTGGGGTTGGCGAAAATGGGCGCTTGTGGGGCAGCGGGAACAGCGTGTGCCGGGCCCACGTCCCCCCTTCCACGCAGGCGGGGCTGCTTGGCACCTAGGGGCTGGCTTTGCAGGTGGGGCTGCCAAACCCTCTCACCGAGGGTGCTACCAATCCCAAAACCCACGTAGGGAAACAGATCTGTCCTAAATGCCAAGGCAAAGGGGGTGGTGGTGTCCCAGTTCTAAGTGCTCCACATCGAATTCTTACATCTCTACTATTGTTCCATTTTCTACCAAGAGAACTAAGGTCCTAGAGGCGAAGGTACCACCCAGGTAGCAGGTAAAGGATGGCCTTCTCCTTAGTCCCTGCGGGACTAAGACTTCTATCCTGGACCTTCTTCCTACAACTTTTGTGAGGACTCTGAAGGAAAATGGTCTCCTTTACTCATCTTATCTTGATCCCAAGTTATAAGTTAATTCTACATGGGAACAGGGACCCCGTATGTTCTATTTGAGTTGTCTAGAAGGGGAGAAGGAAATGTAGCAAGCAAATCATTCTACCCCCTATCTCCAGTCCTCTCTCCTGAGTGGCAGGTGACATCACACTAAATCAATTTACCTCTGACCTTGAGCAAGCCCCTGGCCCTCTTTGGGTCCCATTGAGAGGTTTGGCAAGGGACTCGTGTGGCAATAGTAGTAATGGTGGCCGAAGAGACAATTGGCATGTATCTTAACCCCCATTACTTGGAAAGGTGAAGAGTGAGGTAGGATACGGGTCTCAGGTCTTAGGACTGGGGACTGGAAGCCTTGTAGATGTCAGCTTGCCCTGTCACAGCACGCACGGGACTGTTGAAGGACTGAACCAACAAGCAGTTAACTCCTCCCCCCCCCACCTCTGCATTACCTCACAGGAGATTTGAAAATACCTTGTTTGCTTGAGGGGAGGCCTCTGCCTTTTGCTTCTTGTGAGATTTTAGGATAATCCCTCCTTCTCTCTCTGGTCCTTCGTTTCCTCCTCTGTACAATGAGGGGAGTGGATTAGAATTACTCTAGGGGGTAGCCACAGAAGTTTCCCCAGGTAAACTTCTAGGTACTGTGTCAGCCTGGCTCCTGGCCCACACTTTTCTAGCTGTGAGCCATCTCCCCACCGCAATTCCACTATTCTCTAAATCAAGTTGTGTTTGGAATTGGCATTTACATGGTGAAAAGGAGATCTTTCAGGTCGGCCCTACCCTTCTCCACCTTCCTTCCCTGAGGTGTCAAAATAAGCAAATGAGAAAACCCTTTGGTGTGCTTGATGCCTACCTGGTTCTTGAATGATTCCTAGACTTTTGAGCTAGTGTTTTACTCAATGCCCCATTTTAGAACTGGAAACACGGAGGCCAGGGAGAGCAAGAGCTTTGCCCAGAGTGGTTCTGTAAGTAGCAAAGCCCCTTTTCTCTGGTTAAGAACAGCCCCTTGGTAAGAGGAGGGAGCACAGGTGGCAGTGGAGTAGCTGGTGAGGTGGAGAAGCACCCAAGGAGCCTTCTCTCCATCCTTTCTCCATCCTTGGTCAGACCTCATCTCTGGTTGCCATCAGTCCCCCTTAGCCTACTTTGCAGCTCTGGGAGGTAGGGCGTTTGCATACTCCTTCCCTCCACCTGTCAGTGTCCTCCCACAGGCCAGTACACCTCTGGCCTCAGGGCCTGCCCTGGGAGGCACCTTTTCCTTCAGGGCAGTTCCCAGGCTTCTAGACATGAGCTCATCAGAGCCACTGATGCCAGGAAGGGAGGGACCAAGGGGGAAGCAGGCAGGGCTGCCCAGATCGGGGCATGACATCCCCTGGGGAAGTGGAAGTGCTGCTGGTGAAGACCTGCTGGTTCTGGGCTTGTCAGAGTGAAGGGTGAGGGCAAGATAGGCCAGCAGGTTAACCAGGAGACAGGCCAAGTGCCCTGGGCTGCTGCGTAGAGACTGGGCCCTCGGCCCACCTCTACCACTCACTTGCTGTGTATCATTGGAAGGATCCCTTCTCCTATATGGATCTTCTGGCTGGTATTAGGACACTGTGTAGTTAGGGCCTGAACTTCCAGTGGGAAACCAAACAGAGAGGTTCCTGCCCTCAAGGAGCTTGCATTTTAATTGGGGAGCTAGGCAAGACAGAAACAAATAAGTATCACCATTTCAGAAAGATAAAATGAAACAGAGACATAAACAAGCCATGCTGCTGAGGTGGAGAGCAAGTAGGAGGACTGCTTGAGGTTGGTGGTCAGGGAAGGCCTCTTGTGAGAGGTGACACTGGAGGGAAGACATAATCACTATTTGAAGGCATGGTTAAGGATGCTTTCCTGGAGGAGGCATGGTCAGGCTGAGGCCTAAAAGATAGAGAGAGACTTGGTTGGGAGATAGGATGTGCCAGAGGATAGGTTCTTTTAAAAAAAACCCAACAAATAGGCAGAAGGCCAAGCCTATTGCTATCAAGTCAGTTCTGACTGATGATGACCTATGAGTTATGGAAGAGCTCTACTCCGGTTTACTTAGCAGTTCTCTTTAAAGATACAGATATCTGGGTCTTTCTTCCACAATGGGAAGACCGGGTGGGTTCAGACTGCAAGCCACCAGGTTAGCAGTTGAGTACTATATTTGTGCCACCCAGGAACCTTCAGGATTGATGAATGATCTCAGCTATGCAGGACGGGGATTGGTATAGATCGTGAAATACGTTCATCCTCAGGGATTATAGTCTGCAGATCCAAGGGAGCCCTGGGCCTGTGATCTGGGTGGAGAGGTGGCTGGGCCTTCCTGTTTGTGCTGATTTAAGTCAGTATATGCGTGAGCTCAGAGTCCTTATATGAACTGTCCCTGAACACTGGACCTCAGTGGCTACCCAGTGTGACCAGAGGAGGTGTGAGCACAGGGGTGGGCTCCAGGCCCTGTCATTCCAGAGGCTTATAAGAGCCCTCTCTCTGGAATAAAATAGTTACCCATGGCTGCTGTCTGAAATGCCACCGTCCTAGCCTCATCTTTTCTACTCAATAAGGCACTGCCATACAGTTCTGTACTAACGAACACCGTCGTACGGGGCCATCCCTCCAGGGCTGCTGCAGTGAAGCAGAATTCCTCTATTTGCATGTTATCTGCTTCCTGAGTGGGGAATCCATAGATCCAAATTTGAGTATGTTACATAATTTCTCTGCATCTTTGTTCCTCGTCTATAAAATAGAAATGATAATAAGCCCTATCTTATAATGTTATGAAAAACTAAATCAGATGAAGGTTAATGCGAAAAGCCAAAAAAATCCTATAGTATGTTGTTAGGTACCATTGAGTTGATAGTGGTTTGAAGTAATATTATGTTTGATCCCTATGAAATAATGAGCCCTTGAGGGGATGAAATCTGTTCAAGATTTGTCATAGTATAAACTACTTTTTGTCACTTTGCCAAGAACTGGTTTTGTTGGTGGTTGAGTGGACACCAAAACCCACTGCTGGAATGTCATCATTTCCACTCTGAGCAACCTGAAGACAGAGTAGAGCTGCCCATAGGGTTCTGTGACTGTATTCTCTATGGAAGACGACTATGTATATTTCTCCCGAGGATTGGCTAGTGGGTTCAAACTGCTAACCTTCTGTTTAACAGCCAAGTGTTTTCACTACTGAGCCTCCAGGGCTCTTTGATGGGCACCGCACAGTGGAAAAGGTCCTGGACTGAGATGTAAAAACCTGTGCTTGCTTTGGTCTTCTCTAACTCACTGGTTAATGTCTCACAAATCACTTACTTGCTCTGGGCCTTAAGCCCCATTTCTGAGGTGCTGTGAAATGGGCTGGTGAGAATCAGAGAGGATCAGGGGTGTGTAATGGCTCAGTGGCCACCAAAAACATGTGGCCAGCAAGACGGGCTGGATGAGCTCTGCAGACAAGAGAGTAGACTGACCCTGGGGGCAGGTGCTGCTCCACTGAGGAGGAGAAGGGTGGCCACTATAGCAGGTGCCAAGGGTGGTGTGCCAGGCTGCCGGGCTGCCTTAAAGGCAGTAAGGCCTTGCACCCAGCTAACAGAGCACACACCTGATCCCACTTGGTTCTTCCCAGTGACTCTGCCCTGTGTGACGGGCTCCCAGGGGCATAGGTCAGATACGGACTGTGATCAGTTGCAGAACTGCCTAGGGGTTGGGAGTTGTGAGTGGTCTGACTCAGCTGGTCATTTCCAGTGTGCTCAGTGCTCCTTGGACAAGGAAGGGGAGGTATGAACCTGAGACCTTTGCTTCTAGTCCTTCAGAAGAAATCTCTTGAAAACTTGAGAGAACTGTCCTTGACTGATAAAAGCCAAAGGCCTTGGGAGATAGTTATTGGTATTATGATACACCAGGGGTTTTCTACATTCCTTATATTAACAATTGTAGAAGCTAAGTGCTGTTGTTATCATTCCATAGATGAAGAAACTGAGGCACAAAGAAGTGTATTGAGTTTTCCAGGATTACACAGCTTAGAAGTGGCTAGATTCAAATCTGATCCCCCAAGACCATGTGTTTAACTGCTATACAAGATAGGCTGAATGACTTTAAATTGAGCTCAGAGGGGCCAAGACATCTGCCCAAGAACACACAGCATTCTTCTTGAACCTGGTCATCTCGATCCTTCAGGTCCTGGGAGAGGGAACGTTACAGGGTGTAGAGTCTAAGCCTCTAAGGTTGGCCCATGAGCCATTTCAGGCTCTTTTCTTCCCCTTCCTTGGCAGTAGGTCTTGGGGAGTAGGTCAAGTGATGAGTGGTCTTCATCAAGGTCATGGATTCTGAGTGGAGCCCCCAAATACCTGAATGTAATGAGCTCCTGAGAAGCCTAGCACATGACCATCATTGCGCAGGTACGGGAAACTGATGCCAGAGGAGTTCAGAAACTGGTTGGGTTCATACAGGCATGAAGGAGGCTCAGTTCTTGTCTGTTTTGGCTTCTTCTATGCTCCTGGGATGTTTCTCCTCCCTCCCTGGCCCTCTTCTCTGGTTTTCTGAGCTGCTGGATGCCTGTGGGCTCAATAGGGAGATGGGACGTTGAGAACCTTCCCACTAATCCCCAAGGTGGCCTTTGCCCCAGCCAGGACACAATTCCTAATATGGGGCCCTTTTGGAGGGCACATGGAGTGGGGGGAAGGGAGAGGGGAGGGTGCTGATTAAAAAATAGACTGTCACGCGCATGGGAACAAACATGCCACCACCCAGCCTGCGCCAGTTGGCTCCTCCATGCCCAGCTGCCAAGCCCCACTCCGGCGCCCACAGGGGCCCCTGCCCACCCACCTGGCTCTGGGCCTGAGGCCCAATCCTCCCCAGCCACCCTCTGCCTCCTCCACCCTGCCAGCCTCCAGGCAAATGGTGCTGTCACAGAGCCTGGGTGGGCCTGGGGCTCAGCGGCGACTTTAAGGGTGCCAGGAGGATCTGGCATCCCCACAAGGTGCCTGTGCAGCCTTGAATGAAGCCCTTTCCCTATCTGGGCCTTACAGATAGAGGAGTGCTGTCACATAGAGGTCTTTATGGCTTCCAAAAGCCTTTCTCGAATTCCTCTCTCATTTGGACTGCACTGGGAGGGGTGGTCACAGAGGTGTGTGATCTTGCAAAGGCCGTGCAGCTGGGTAGTGGCAAGCACAGACATAATGGCCAGCTCATCTTGTACATTCTAGTCCTGTACAGCACTGTGTGGGGGCAGGTGAGGTCATGTGGCAGCACAGAGGAGGGCTCGCAGCACTGATGGGAGCAGTGTTTGCATTCATTTAGTCTTTCATTCGGTCAACAGATGCTTATTGAGCCCTAGTCATGGAGAGAGCAGGGGAAACCACTGACCAGCAGCCAAGGTCCCTGCCCTGCGGGGGCTGCTTACCCTCCGACAGTACAAATAATGAAGGGATTACGAATCTGACAAGAATTTGGAGGAGAGGTGGAGAGTGCTGTGTCAGGGGAATGTGACCTGACCTCCCGAGGGCAGAGAGGCCCTCCCTGAGACCTGTAAGGGCGCGCGAGAGAGGGTGAGGATCTGAGGGTGCCAAGTAGAAGAGGCAGCAGGTGCAAAGGTCTGGGGGTGATAAAGCCCTCAGCACCTCAATATACCTGGAAACTCACCTCGAAGGAAGGCCATTGTCGCTAGGAGACAAGAAAGGAGGTATATACCATCAAATGTGTGCTGCATCTGGGACAGTGAGTTTAGAAAGGAGAGACTTCCTTTCTGGTGATGTACTGGAACTCTAATATTGCTCCCTCTCTTCTTTTTCTTGGATGTCCATTCTATAATGCTGCTATTGAGATTCTTCACAACTCGTCAGGGAAACAATGTGATGACTGAATGCAGAGGGGATGGGACAACAAAACTATTTGCATTTTTATGATGACCCTATTCACGCAGTGTTGGTGGAACAGGCCTCAGACATAGGCCAGAGAGGGGCGTGCTCTTGGGCAGGGCCCCAGCTCAGGTGAGACTTTGTATTCTCTCTTGATTCTTGTGAAAGCCTGTCACAGTGGACCCCAGAATGCTCAGCTTGGGCTGAAGGAACCCTGGCCCCTGAACTTGAACTGCTGCCTGCTCCTGCCTTGTTTAGGCACCTCCGTAATCCCAGAGCCCCTCCAGACTCATATATGGGCCTGGCAGTTGGCAGGCTTGTGTTCTGAGTCTGGTTCTGCTGTGTGCTCTTGAACACATCCTGGCTCTTTGCTGAACCTCTATTTCTCCACCTGTGTTTAGTGGTAAGGTTTAGTGCTGCGAGCACAAAGGTACGTGGTTTGAATCCACCAGGCAACTCCATAGAAAAAGATGGGCAATATCCTCTCCAGTGATTTACTGCCTAGGGTCAGCTGTGTGCCAATTCCAACTCGGTACACAGCTACATTACAGGAAAGTACTCTAGTTTTTCTGTATGCAGAGGTTTGGCTGTGGTTTATCACACAGAAACTATTAGACATGCAGGATCTCGGGGTCTATCCCAGACCCCCTGAATCAGAATCTGATGTTATCAGCATCACTGAGCAATCCCTACACACATTAAAGATTTACTAGTCAGTCAGTTCCAAGCTTAAAATAAAAACAGTTGAAAACTATAGAATTTGACTGGCTCAGGATAGGGCAGAGTTCAGAGCTGTTCTGCATAGGATCACTATGAATCACAAACAACTTGATGGCATATTACAACAACAAAAAAGTTCTACATAGAAAACATGCAAGAGGCACTGCCCTTTCTATACTTAGGGGCACTTTGAGCTCTCACCAGAAAGTCATTGGTTTGGATCCATCAGCTGCTGTGTGATAAAAAGATGGACGGTTTCCTCTCGTAGAGCTTTCCGGCCTCAGAGCTCTATTGGAGGGTCACCATGAGCCAGAATCTATTTGACATTAGTGGTGTCGGTTTGGGGTTTTGGTGTATAGTAGGAACTGGACAGCTGTGAAGGTGTGGGGGAGAAGTACAGGTTTTATTAGAATGGATATTTAGAGAAGAAGAAAGAAAACTGTTCTAGTGGAAGGGAGTGGGTTCCTGTTTCTCCTGAGAGTTCCTGACCAGGAATGAAGAGCCCTTTCAGCTCTGACCCCTGGGGTATGGAGCAACTCTGTTATAGGGGTTTGGAAAGGTGGGCATGGAGGAGAGATGCGTAATGGCCCACGACTTGGTGACATCTTTCTTTGTTGCTGTCTTGAGGTCCTGCCCTCTGCTCCCTGGACTCCCTGAAAGAGTAGTGGGTGCTATTTTTAGCGTGACATGGTAGTGAGAAGAGAACATCCTAGTGCATTATTTATGCCTCTGAGTCAACGGGATTACATTCACAGCTCCCGGAATGAGGCCTTGGCCATGTGGCCTTCGTCACTTCATAGCTGACGTGCCCACTACGTGCAGACAGAAGGGTGGCTTCTCTGGACCTACAGCCCGCTTCTGACCATGGGTCATGAAGTATCATGTAAAGCTAGACTAGAACAACAACAACAACAACAAAATTTTTTAAAAAAAGCTAGACTAGAAGAGAGTTAGTTACCTTGATGATAGAATGTTTTTTTCTTTCAACAATTATTTATTGAGCATTTTGCATGCCGTAGGTATAGGTACATTGATGAACTAAATCGAAGCTTTGCCTCCAAGGGGTTCGCACATGACCCTGGTCATCCATCATTGCAATCACTGCTGTTAGGCGGCTGCCAAGTGCCTGGCCACTTGAGAGCTGTTCCTCTAAGTAACCCTGCAAGGGAGGAATTAGGAGACCCTTTTGCAGAGGCTGAGCCCCTGATTGGTGCAAATTGTAAACAAACTCGACTGCTAACCAAAACGTTGGAAGTTTGAGTCTATCCATGTACTTGGAAGAAAAACTTGGTGGTCTACTTCTGGGGGAAAAAAACCAGCTGCTGAAAACCCATGGAACAAAGTCCTGCTCTGACACACACAGGCTCGCCGTAAGTTGGAGCTAACATGAAGGCATCTAGTTGGTATTTAAGGGCAGGAAACCGAGGCCAAGCATATACACCACCTGCCATCACTTCTGACTCATAGCAACCCTCCATAGTGTCTCTGAGGCTGTCAATTTTTACAAGAGGCAACTGCCCATTTTTATCTGCGGAAGGGCTGATGAACTCAAACCACTCACCTTTCAGTTTGAAGTACAGGACATACCACACTAGGCTACCAGGGCTCCCTCAGCATTCACAAGCCTTGCTAGAGATCACCATAGTCGGTGATTAGCTTGTCTGGATTTGACCTTGGATTGGCTAGAACAAAAGGATGATTTTAGAGCAGTAAGTGATAGACTCTCGAGACCCTGGCACTGTCTGGTGAGAGGGACTTAGAGCTGGAGGGAAATCAGCGGTGGAGGTTATCTGTTCTCAGTGAACTCCAAGTCATTGGGGAAGTCATGTATGTGTACAGTTATCATAAACCTGGAGCCGAAGGACAGGATTACTGTGGGCAAGAATTCTGAATCACACAGAAACAAATGATACGTCCCAGGGTGGCACATCTCAGGAATCTGGCCAGAGGTTTCTGTCTGGGGGGATGAGGGGGTCCTTCATGCTGGCCCTAGCTTTGTCGTTCCTTGCTTCCTCAAAACCTGGGCTTTTCTCTGTCTCAGTTTTCTCATCTGTAAAATATAAAACGGCCTTTGCTTTGCCTGTCTCTGTCTCCGCTAAGAGGCAATGATGCTGTGAAAACTTCAAGGAAATAGTGATAAGTTTTAGATAGATAGATTTCTTGTATTTTTTTGTTAATGTTGTAGAGTTTTACTATGTGCCAGGCAACGTCCAGGCATTTCCCTGGGTATTAGCTCACTCAGGAACACATTTATAAAATAATGGACTGTCGAGCCCTATCGATCTCGAAGCTGCTGTACCTGAGAACCCCTCAGGAATCCTGGGGGAAGTGCATTTTCTGTAGCCCCACACCTGAGGCAGGGCCGGGAAACCTGCATCTTGAACATATTCCCTGAGGGATTCTGAGGAGCCTGAAGTTTTTGCATAGAGCCTGGAGAAGGAACTTTGGGTCAGTAAAAGAGAGGAAGATAGATGCTCAATGAGATGCAGTTACTGTAGCACTGGGCTCAAAAATGGCAGAGATGGCAAGGATAGTGCAGGTCATGTCAAGGTTCTGATCTGTTGATCATAGGGTCGCTATGAGCCATATCGACTTAATGGAACCTACCAACAATCAGAGAAGGCTGAGGCCTCATGGTGAGGTGGAGAAGTGTCAAGAAGCTCTGCTGCAATCTTGAAGGCACACGGTTCAAATCTCCCCAGCTGCTCTGCGGGAGAATGATGGACAATCTCCTCCCATATGATTAACGGCCTCTGAAAATCCACCAGAGAGTCAGCAATGGGTTGGTTCCAGGTCAGCGTACACAACAACAACAGGCTGAGAAGAAAATTAGTCTTCCTAATCCCAGCAGGGTCTTTCTCACTCCCTAGGAACTCTATAGAAATGAAACTGGAGGTGACAACAACAATGAGCATGAGGCTGTTGGTGGCATCATGGCAGAGTGGTGCAGCTGCTAACGTTAAGGGCACCATGCTAGAGATTTTACATGGTCCATCTGTGTTCCCGATGGGTCAGAATACAGAATAGATGACAGTGGGGATCCTGGGTAATTGCAGTAGGAGTACAAAAGGGACATTCTCCACAGCAACATTATCCTCTGGGACACATGAGCATCAGATGGCAGATTTAAAGTACCCCTGGAAACAGGAAGGCAGGAGGACAGTGCTAAGATATAGAGAAGTGAATTCGAAACCACACCTTTGGTGCATGTCCTGTTCTTGAGTAGGATGTGCCCTGGAGGCAGGGTTGTCTGGTACCTCGGCTACCTGGATCCAGGGCAGGCTGGCAGGAGAGAAGCAGGTGCCCGCCCACAGGGCGTGTGTATCTGACACACGCACATCTGTGCCAGCTGGCCACGTGAGTACTGTGTGTGCCCTGTATGTGTGGATCTCCACGTGCTTACCTGCATGTGCCCAGTGTGTGCACATTCACATGGGTGTCCTGCTCTCTCTGTGGCACCCCTGCACCCCTTGTCCACCGAGGGTGCATGCCTGATTGTACACACTCTGCTTTCCATTGCAGGTTGGAAGTAACGTGGATGCACTGTTGCCTTAGGAAGGTTCTGTGTGTAAGTGTGTGTGAGTGTGTGTGCGCGCACGCGCGTGTGTGTGAGTGTGTGTGCACGCACACGCGTGCGTGTGCGCGCATGTGAAGGGTTGAAATGTAGTAGGATCTCTGAGATCACAGAGGGCAGAAGTAGAGGGATTCTTAGAGAACCTACTTTCTTCATTTGTGTCTGACCTTCTCATCCTCAAACCTGCCAAGAACATGCCTGCTGTAGGGCCTTAGTGCTAGCTGTTCCCACTGCCTGCTCATTCCTCCCCCGGGTATCACACGCCTCACACCTTCTTCAGCTCTTTCCTAATGAGGCTCATTGTCAGCATCATATTTACATTACCATATATTTCCATATAAGAAGCTCTGGTGGCATAGCGCATAATGTGTTAGGGCTGCTACTGAAAGGTTAGGAAGCACTGGTGGCTTATTGTTGATTGCCATCGAGTTGAGGGATCACAAGTGTCCAGAATTAAGGTTGCATAGTGGAGTGCACTCGGGGTCGGGGATGGGGTGGGCAGGGGAGCGGGGGGGGGTGGTTATATACCAATGAAGGAATTTTTCTTTTGCTTTTCAAAGAAAGGAGCGAACTGGGGGGGTGGGGTAGGAAGAAAAGTGCAACAGTGAGTGAAGGGAAATCCAAAGTCTCTGTAAATGTTCATTAAAATTAATAAAATAATAAAAATATAAGACCTAATACCTTTCCATAGCTATCATTGTTTCTCCAAGTTCATAGAGGCATGTGGTTTAGGAAGTGGATGCCACTCCTGCTTCCAAACCTGTCTTACAGCTGGGAGTTCCAGCAAACACTGTCCACACTGGGAAACCATTCTGGTATGTGATATCCCCATGGCACAAGGTTCAGCATCACAGCAAACCCAGTTTACTTCATACTGCACATTGACTAAGAGTGATGTGCAAAGCGGAAGAGTGTTCCTCGGATATAACAGCACTAATCTCATTTAGTGTGGGAAGAAATTGGCCTGACAGTGCAAAGGTACACTGTTCGAATCCAACAGCTATTCTGCTGTGAGAAGATGGGCAGTCAACTCCTGTGTGATTTACTTCCTCTGAAAACCCACTGGAGGGTCAGCTATGGGTTGCCTTAAACGTTGTGTTACACAACCACAACAACAACTGAACAATTAGTAGCTCAAATCTACCAACTGCTCCTCAGAATAACAATAGGAAATCTCCTTCCATAAAGACTTATCGCTTTAAAAACTCAATAGAGGGTCACTCTGAGTTGGAAATGACTCAACAGCAGTGGGGTTTGACAAGTGCCTTCAACAATGGGTTTGAACGTGACAGAGAGTGACTGTAGCGCAGGACAGGGCAGGGTTCAGAGCTGCTGTTCACAGGGTCACGGTGAGTCATAGCTGACTCCACAGCCCTTAACGACAATGTCACGTATCATGTCTTTATTTTTCCCTACAGAATTGACTCTCTTCTTACTTGTATATTTACCCATATATCTACTGTCTTGCTCCCTTAAGAAGATGCAAGTAAGGATGTTTGTGTTTGTGGCTGTGAACATGTTTAGCCTTTAGTTAAAACCCCAAACCCACGGCCTCCGGGTCACGTCTGGCTCAGAACGGCTCTCCATCAGATTTCAGACTTTGTAAATCTTATGGGAGGAGACTTCTCATATTTCTCCTTTAAAACAGTTGATAGATTTGAACCACTGACCTTTCAGTTAGCAACCCTTCAGGGCCTCTTGGCATTTAGATGGTGTACAGAAAATATCTTGAGTGAATACACATACCACTTACACATACTTAATTCTTTTATTTAAACAGTGTAACTAAGAAATCATTTATTTGAGATCACAGGTTTGGCCTCCTGTTTATTACACTCATTCCTAATAAACTTTTTAAACTAACAATAGAGATTGTTTGTTGTTGGTGTGTGCTGTAAAGTCAGAATTGACCCATGGCTGGCCCTCCAATAGGTTTTCAGAGGCTGCTATCACACGGGAGGAGATTGTCCATCTTTCTCCCGTGGGGCAGCTGGTGGATTAGAACCAAGTGCCTTTGGGATTGCCACATAGCTTCTTGCCACTAGTCTACCAGAGCTCCCTATATAGAGATTAATATTTAAAATACCGAGGTGGGTGGTATGTGCTTTCAAGTCGACTGCATCCATAGCAACCCTCTAAATAACCTGGCTGAACCCTGCCCTCTCCCAAGCCATCCTCACCATTTCCAGTATACCTGAGCCCATTGTTACAGTCACTCCCAATCCACCTAGTTGAGAGTCTGCCTTTCCCAAGCTGACCTTCCACCTTTCTAAGCATGATATCCTTCTCCAAGGACCAGCCCCCTGGACAACATGTCCAGAGTTTGTGAAATGAAACTTCACCAACCTTGCCTCCGAAGAGCACTTTGGTTGTACATATCTGTTTGTTCTTTTGGCAGTCCATGGGATATTTAGTTGTCTTCTTCAACACCACAACTCAGAGGCATCAATTCTTCTGTCAGCCTTAGTCAACTTTCAGATAAATATTAGGGTTACTGTTGTATACCATTGACTCGGAACTGGCCCATAGCTAACCCTCAGAACTGATGCATAGCTGGCTCTTCAGCAAGTTTTCAGAAGCACTAAATCACAGGATGAGATACCTCTCCTGCAGAGTAGCTGCTGGATTCAAACCACATGCCTTTGAGTTAGCAGTTGAGCTCCTTACCACTAGGCTATGCGAGCTCCCTCTGGTATTGAGGGAGTACCTAAATGTAGATTTTTTATGTTGTTATTGTTAAGTGTTGTTAAGTTGGAGCTGACCTCCAGGAGATTTTCAGAGGCAGTAAATCAGACTGAAGGAGGTTGCCCATCATTCTCCCACAGAGCAACTATTAGGTAGTACCTAAAATTCTGCTCCCTTGCAAAGGATAGGGTGTTGTTGTTATGTGCAAGTACAGCAGCTCTGAACCCTGCTCTATCTTGAGCCAATTTCATTGTCTCTGACACACCTTCCCCCATTACCCCAGTTACTGAGTCAGTCCATCTCATCCAGGGTCTTCCTCTCCTGCGCTGTCCCTCCACCCTTCCAAGCATAATGTTCCTCTCCAAGGACCGGTCCCTCCTGGCAGCAGGGGGGGTTGCTAATGTCTGGAAATCACCGATCAAGTCCAACCACCCCTTTAAACAGATGAGCCAACTGAGGCCCATAATAGAGGATGAAAGTTTAACCTAATGTCTCGCCTACATCATGGCAGAACAAACGCTGAAGGCAAGCTGTCTGACCTCTGGTCTTCTTCTCTTTTGTAGTTTGAGGGGAAAGAGGAGCCAGGGGGAAGGTGGTTGACTCAGCCTTTCCTCTGGCAGGAGACTCCTCCCGCTGAGAGGAGCCAGACCCGCCTGGTAATTGGTGAGTGGCGGCAGCTGCACCGTGGGGTCAGCAGCGGTAGCAGTGACTGGTCTTTGCTCCAGCACACCCGGGGCCATGGCCCTCTTGGCTGCCGGGCTGAGGATGAGCTGTGTGGTGGGTGCAGTGCAGGCTGTATCTTCTCTTCCAGAATTCTTGATTCTCAGGACCCCTAAGTGGACTGGGTTCTTCTAAGACCTGATGGCAAGTTGGGGATAAAAAGGTCTTTGCTCTGCCACCTCGCTGTAAGCCCTGGGCCCCACAAGCCTACTTGGAGGGTAAAGATCACAGGCCAGTCTTACTGTTGAGAAGGTGGAAGTTAGAGAGGTTTTGCAATTTACTCCAAGTCACTTGTAGTAAGGAAATGTCTTAGTTTCCTGGTACCTCTATGAAAGAAATAATACAAGTGAATGACCTTAAACAGAAATTTGTTTTGAATTCAGGGAGCTGGTTCTATCTTCTCCTGTCCATGCGGGAAGAAAACCCTTGCCACAACTTCTCCAGCGTTCTTCTTGGCATTCCTTGGTGATTTCCCAGGACATGTATTCACTCCTCTATTTTTTACTTCTCTATGCCAATGTGCCCTTTTTAGACCTTTAAAGTGAGAAGGTTTAAGATATATATGACACTAACTTGGCCTCATTCATTACCCTAACACCAATAAAAAATCACCTAATTTCCAAATGAGATTCCCTCCACAGATGTAAAAGTTAGGATAATAACACGTGTTTGGGGGGCACACAATCCAATTTCTAACACCAAGGTCACACATCTTGTTAAGAGGTGGTGGTTGTTGTTGTTAATTGCCTGTGAGTCGGGCATGACTCATAGTGACCCTATGAACAAAAGGCTTGAAGCCCCTCTACAACTATTAACATTTATCAAAGTTCATAGTGTTTCCAGAGCCATGTTGTTTAGAAAGTGGATGCCACTGTTGTAAAACGGGACTGACATTGGGGTTAGGGGGAGACTGAGAAGGACAAGATAAATTATGTATGCTGCTTTGAAACAGATGAGGGAGAGAACTGTTTAAAAGGGATGTATGATTAGTTTTTGTCATGACAGGAGTCCAGAAGGAAGGCTGCATAGTGGAGTGGACTTGGGGGGAGGGATTGTGTAACAATGAAATAATTTTTATTTTATTTTTCAAAGAGAAGAGCAAACTGGAAGGTAGGGGTGGGTAGGGAGAAAAGTGCAACAATGAATGAATGGAAATCCAAAGTCTCTGTAAACTTTCATTAAAATTAACAAGAAAAACAAAAAGAAAGTGGATGCCAGTCCTACTGGAATTCAAACTCAGTTCTTCTTAATATGGCACCTTGGCTAGAACTGGATGCTGGTGTGTCCTGTGCAGAGAGGATGCTGGGAACTAGGGGCTTGGTCTGTGCCTGACTGTGGACAAGGAGAGGGAGCTGCTGGGAGACCAGACCTAGAGGTGGCTGGTGAAGATATGGAGAGAGGAAGAGAGACAGCCAACCCAGGCTGGGAGACGTATGCGAAGATGAGTTTGTGCAGAAGTTGTGAGGGGCCATCAAGTTGATTCTAACTCTTAGTGATCCTGAGTACAACAGAACAAAACCCCTGAATCATTGTCACAAACCCTGTGAGTCAGCCCACTCCCACCCAGTTGCTGTATTGATCCATCTTGCTAACCCTCTTTTTTTCCACTGGCCCTCTGCTTTACAAATATGATGCTTGTCCAGGTACTGGTCCTTCCTGCAGAGGGTAGAGTTAAATCTGCCTCTCCATGTGCACGGAGTTTCTAAGAAACTTCTGCATCTCCTTAGCCCAATAGCTATTCTGCAACCTCAGTAATATCATTCCCATTGTATTTAAGGGGAAGTGGAAGCTCAGAGAGGTGACCTGTTTTGCTAAAGGGAGGCCAGCAAGTTAGAACCTCAGATGCATCCTTGAGCAGGAGGTGGGAGAGGAATTAGTCGACCCCTATGGAGGAATCGGTAAAGGAGGGTTACCAGGGAGAGAAGTGCTGGAAACCGCTGTTCACTTACCAAACCACCTTGGTGAATCACGGGCCATAGGTGAACCTCGATTTTCTCACCTGTGAAATGGAGATAATGGCACTCCCTACTACACATGTTGTAAGGTTAAAAGAAAACATCCTAAGATGGTGAGAATACAGAATGTCCGGCACGTATGAGGGCTCATAAAGTGGCCGCTTCAGCAACACAGGCAGCGTGCCTCCAGCCTGGGACACGTCTGCCTGCAGTGACCACTCGCCATGAATGAGGGATTCTTTGTGCCTTCTCTGGCCGATATGAGTGAAGCTGGAACTCAAGGGGGTTTATTTAGCAGAGTCTGAGGTACAAGGAAGGGGCTGGGGGTGTGTTTGCTGTCTCCCAGCTGGGGAATCCGTCTATCCCAGGACAGCTTGGCGGCTCAGCCCAGGACTATGACTCCAGTGTGCTTCGGCTGACATTATCATTCCTCCTGCATTTTCTCCCTTGGCTATTTATTTTTCTGTGAAGAAGGAATGTGGGGAATTTACCACAGGGCGCTGGCCTTCACTTTCGGCTGCTTGGCAGCCTCTTCTGTAAGAGGGAAGCTGTGGAGACAGATGACAGAGGAGGCGGAGGGGGTGACAGAGGGTCCCGGCTGATCTGTGGCTGTGAGGAGATTATGTAACCACCCAGAGGCCCAGGGCAGACGTTGTTTCTGTTCTCTGTACATGCGCCTTGTGATGTACATAGCTCCTATGGAATTATGCCAGGATCACCCATTCACCTCAGTCGGGTTCCTTCCTCTCTGTCACTCCCAGTGGAGTAACTCATTGTTTCACCCCCCCGGCTCCATGGGCTTCTTCCCGTATCAGACCATAGAGAATCCTTGTTGTTGTTTTGTACATTCAAGTTGGAGCTGACTCATAACTGGTCCAGGAGGTTTTCAGAGACTGTAAATCACATGGAGGGAGATTTCCCATCTTTCTCCCATGGAGCAGCTCGTGAATCCGAACTGTGTGCCTTTTGGTTGACAGTGCAATTCCTTACCACTAGGCCACCAGTGTTCCCTACAGACTCCTTGTTGTCATTATTGTTTGCTGTTGAGTCAGAACCAATGCATAGCTGAGCCTCTAGCAGACTTTCAGAAGCGGTAAATGTTACAGGAGGAGAGTGTCCGTCCTTCTCCCATGGAGCAGCTGCTGCATTTGAACCGCATGCCTTTGGGACTGCAGCGCAGCTTCTTACCACTAACTCCCTACGGAATCCTTAGTAATGTTTATTATCCATTTTAATCACAGTGTAACGTATGACACAGTTGTAAAGTGCCCACACTTGCTGTTTTGTAGAGTATATGAATGTTGTTGTGTCGCTAAATGCCATCGAGCCACTTCCATCTCCTCGTGGGCCTGTGTACAATAGAACCCATTGCCCAGCCCCACACTATCCTCAAATTCATTGTTGCAGACATTGCATTAGTCCGTCTCGCTGAGAGTCTTCCACTTTTTTACTAACCTTCTGCTTTACCAAGCATAATGTGTTTCTCCAGGAACTAATCCCTCCAGACTTCATGGAAGAAGATATCCTGCCTTGAAAGGTGGAGGGTCAGTGAAAGAGAGGAAGGCCCTCAACAAGATGGAGTGACACAGTGACTGCAGCAATGGGCCCACGTGTGTCAGATGATGAGGATGGCACAGGACAGGGCAGGGTTCCGATCTGTTGTTCAATCTGTTGGGTCACTGTAAGTTGTAGTTGACTCAACAGCACCTAACAACAATGGTCCCTCCTGATACGTGATATGTGCCCCAAGTTATGGGAAACAAAGTCTCACCATCTTTGCTTCTAAGGACCATTCTAGCTTCTTCCAAGACAGATTTAGTCATTTTTCTGGGAGTTCATGGTATATGTTCAGGATTCTCCACCTATACCATAATTGGACAGTGACTAAGAATGTACGAAAAAGAACTGATGCCTTCAAACTGTGGTGTTGGAGAAGAGTGCTGAGTACCCCGTGGATGGCCAAAAGAACAAACAGATATGGCTTGGAGAAGGTGCAGCCAGAGTGGTCCTTGGAGACAAAAATGATGACGCTTCCTCTCCCATACTTTAGATATGTGGCTAGGAGAGGTTCTTCCTTGGAGAAGGACATCATGCTTGGGAAGCTGGAGGAGTGGTGAAAGAGGGAAAGACTCTCGACCAGGTGGGTTTACATGATGACTGCGGAGATGAGCTGGAGCATGTCAGGAATTGTGAGATGCGTACAGGATCGTTGTTAGGACAGCGTTCACATCTGTTGTTCTTGGAGTCGCTATGAGTCGTCCTCACCTCGACAGCACCTAACAATAGCAACAGCACCATAATTCAAGGACATCAATTCTTCCTTAGTTTTTCCTAACTCCCCATCCGGATTCCACAAGCAGATGAGGCAACTAAAAGTACCGTGGCTTGGATCTGGCACACCTTAGTTGTCAAAGAGATGTCTTTGCTTTTTAAAACTTTCAAGAGATCTTTTGCAACATATTTTCCAAAAGTAGTACATCATTTGGTTCCTTGACTGCTGCTTCCTGGGCATTGTTTGTGGATTCAGGTTAAATGAAATCTTTGATGACTTTGCTTTTCCCTCTTCATTTATCATGATTTGCTTTTTGGTCTAGTTGTGAGAATTGTTAGCATTTTAGTTATAATAATACTTAGATTATTAGAATACTAACAAAAAAGCAGAGAACCCAGACAGAGGTTACTTCTGTTTTATTGACTGTGCAAAGACACTTAATTGTGTGGAGATCTTAATAAATCATGGATAACATTGAAAAGAATCATAATTCTAGAACACTTAATTGTGTTTATCCGAAACCGGTACCTAGACCAAAAAGCTGTCATTGAAATCAAGAGAGATATGTCAGGATTGTATCTTTTTACATTACTTAGTCAATCTTTATACTAAGCAAATAATCTGAGAAGCTACATCATAAAGAAGAAAAGTGTGACATCAGAATTGGAGGAAGTCTCATCAACAACCTGCATTCTTTATGCAGATGATGCATCCTTGTTGCTGAAAGTGACAAGGACTCGAAGCTTTTACTGAAGAAGATCAAAGACTTCAGTACAGACTCTTGTTGTTGTGATATGCCATTGAGTCATCTGTGACTCATAGTGACCTTACACACAGTAGCTCTGAACCCTGTCCTATCTTGAGCCAATCTCCCCATCTCTGACACACTGGCCTCATCACCCCAGTCACTCTGTCAATCCATCTCCTCCAGGGTCTTCCACTTGTGCCACCGCTCTATTCTCCCAAGCATGATGTCCTTCTCCAAGGACTGGTTCCTCCTGGAAACATTTATGTCAGATGTAACTTTAAAATTCTTGCCTCCAAGGAACAGCTTGATTTTACCCCCTCCAGGACAAACCTATTTGTTCTCTTGGCAGTCCATGATATATTCAGGACTTTTCTCCAGCAACACAACTCAAAGGCATCAATTCTTCTTCTGTCATCTTTAATCATTATTCAGTTTTCTGATGCATAGCAAGCAATTGCAAAGACCATGGCCTAGATCAAGTGCACCTTAGTCTCTAGACTGACATCTTTGTTCTTTAGCACTCTGGAGAAGCCCTTGATGGCAGACTTTCTTAACACAATTAATCTTTTGATTTCCTGACTGCTGGTGCCAAGAGTGTTGATTGTAGAGCAGAGCTAGCTGTGATTGTTAGCAATCTCAGTCTCTTTTCCATCTATCATGGTGCTGCCAATTGGTCCAGTGGTGAATATCTTTATCTTCTTGATGTTGAGCTTCAATCTTTATTGAAGACTACAGTCCTTGGCCTTTTGCAACCATAAACACTTCAGGTCATCCTCAATTTCAGTGAGTGTGTGAGGTGTGTCATCTGCGTACACCTTCACATAAAGAAAACAAAACGCCTCACAGCTAGACCAATAGGCAACATTATGATGATGAGTGGAGAAAGTATTTGAAGTTATCAAGTGTTTCATTTTACTTGGATCCACAATCAACACCCATTGAAGCAGCAGTCAGAAAATCAAATGACTGACTACATTGGGCAAATCTACTGCCCAGGATCTCCTTACCTGAAAGGGTTAAAGGGTGCCGGTTTAAAAATGACAGTAACACTTGACACAAGCTGTGGTATTTCCAATCACCTCATGCATGTGAATATTGGATAATGAGTAAGAAGACTAAAGAAGTGTTACCTTTAAATGGTGGTGCTGGCGGAGAATATCGAATAAGCTATAGACTGTCAAAAGAACAAAACATCTGTCTCAGATGAACTGCAACCAGAGTGCTCTTCAGAAGCAAAGAGGTGAGATTTCATCTCACATACTCCGGGCATCTTATCAGGAAGGGACAGGCTCTGGGGAGGAACATCATACTTGGAAAAGTAGAGGATCCTCAAAAGAGAAGAAACCTCTCATCCAGATGGATCAGCAGTGACCGAAACAAATAGGTTTAGCGTGGCCGAGACCATGAGGCTGGCGTAGAATCAGGCCTGGATTCGTTCTGGCATGCGTGGTGCTGCCCTGAGTGAGAGCCGACTCAGCCACACCAAACAGCAAACTGGCTTTGTGAAATCTCTCTGCACCGAATTACAACTTTATTAGTTATGCCATTATTAATAATGATGTTGAAGTTCTTTTTCTTTTTCTCCTTTTCCTTTATTGGGAACTCTGGTGGCCTCATCCGTAAAGAGCTGTGTTGCTGACCCAAAGCTGGCTTGGGTGGTGCTTTGATAGGCAACCTCCTCCCATTCAATTTACAGCCTCCCAAAACCCACTGGAGGGTCAGCTATGAGTTGATTACAACTTTGTTGAAATGAGTTTGAGTTTCCCTTAGTTGCTGTTTCAGGGGTTTGGGGTATTATTATTATTATTAATATTATTATTATTATTATTATTATTAACTTAAGTTCACAAATAGCAACTAACTCATGATTGTAGCTAAAACACCAGAAAAATTTGACAAAATCTGCAACTGTAAAAACATTTGCAGCAACGCAATAGTAGTGCATGCTCATAAATACATGCAGAAGAAACCACATGATTCAAAGCCTCATTGTAATTGGGTAGCAATGACAGCTCTGACCTGAGCACATTGTTGCTGATTGCCCTCAAGTCGAGCATGACTCATAGTGACCCTATGAACAAAAGGCCTAAAGCCCCTCTGCAACTATCGACATTTATCATAGTTCATAGAGTTTCTGGAGGCATATCGTTTAGGAAGTGGATGCCACTCCTGCTTTCAAACCTGTCATAGTATGTTATTTTTGTTATGTGCCTTGAGTCTCCTGCGATGCATAGTGACCCTCTGTATGCAGCTCTGAACCCTTCCCTGTCCTGAGCCAGTCTCATTAATTCCAGACATGCCAACCCACATTTCCCTAGTTACTGTATCAATCCATCTCATCTGGAGTCTTCCTCTCCTGCGCTGTCCATCCACCCTTCCGAGCTTGATGTCCTTCTCTAAGGACCGATCTCTCCTGGCCACGTGCCCTAAGTCAGTCAGGCAGAGCTTCAAAACCTTAGCCTCCAAGGAAAGACTTGGTGTCATCCTCTCCAAGACAGACCTATTTGTTTTCTTGGCAGTTCATGGTATGTTCAAGACTCTTTGAGCACATTAGGAAGTTCAAAAGGTAAATTAGCACAAAACATGATGTATATGAAAGCATATGCAAACAAACAAAATATAAAACAAAGAAAAGACTTTTTAAAAAGTAAATTAGCATAGAGCTTTAAGCTTGTAGGTATATTGATAAGGGGAAGCAAGGCTGATGTTCTTATTTTAACTATCAAAAATGTCTTTGTTTTGTTTTTAACTATTAAAAATCAAAGTTACTGGAGCAAGGACACATATTCTGTTTCAATGCAACATTGAGTCTTCAGAATAGGCAAAATGGGCAAATCTCACCTGCCAGAGTTGAAAAAATTTGTAGACAAGGAGTTATCATTGAAGTTAAGTGGTGGCAGGCATGTCCAAGGAATATTGCGAGGATTTGATCCCTTTATGAATCTTGTAATAGACAAATGTGTGCAGATGGCAACTAGTGGACAAAACAACGTTGGAATGGTGTAATATGAGGAAATAGTATCATCATGTTAGAAACTTTGGAACGTATATAAATGATGACTGCCTACCAGAGACATCCTTACTTCCACATTTCCCTTTTTCCAAGGATATTATTTTCCCTGTTTCCCTATGATTAAAAAAAAATCAAGCTTTTTATGTTCTTCATCTTAAGTTTTTGTTCAATAAACTTTTGTAGTAGTAAGAAAAGAAAAATCAAAGTCATAGCCAGCAAGTTGGTGCCGTCTCATAGCTCCTGCAAAGGGTTCCCAGCTCTGTGAGTCACACAGGAGGAGACTGCCCATCTTTCTCCCGTGGAGCCACGGGAGGATGCACACGGCCAGAGAGGTGTAGGCTTGGCGTTAGCAGCTCAATTCCCTGAGCACCACCAGAGCACCTCTAACCACTGCAGGGGGATTTTAATTAAAAAACTGAAATACTACACAGAACTTTGTAGGCTGTCCTTTTGGCCTCACCCCTCTGACAGTGCCACCCACAGTGCTCTGTACCTCCCTAGTGACAGTTCTGCTCCTCTCCAGCTGGTCGTTTGAGGCATGGATGGTAGAGGGAGGGAAGTGGGGACTCAAAGGATTCCCTTGAGTCTTCCAACTTGTGCTAAGTCTTCTCATTGTTTGAAATGCAGCCTCATTTCCATCTTTTAAGACTTAGGACCTGTGCTACCCACTCCAGAAAGACTTATTTTGTTGTTGTTGTTGCCGCTCTTCTTCTTCTTCTTCTTCTTCTTCTTCTTCTTCTTCTTCTTCTTCTTCTTCT
>NW_006399880.1:2651242-2669175 GCF_000299155.1 Elephantulus edwardii | reverse complement strand
TTCTCCTTCTCCTTCTCCTTCTCCTTCTCCTTCTCCTTCTCCTTCTCCTTCTCCTTCTCCTTCTCCTTCTCCTTCTCCTTCTCCTTCTCCTTCTTCGCCATGGAATCATATGTGACTCACAGCAATCCTATGAACCCTGTCCTATTCTGTGCCCTCATCTCTGACACACTCAAGCCCTTTGCTGTATAGTCACTGTGTCAATTCATTTTGCTGAGGGTCTTCCTCTCCTTTGCTGACCCTCCACCTTTCCAAGCATGATATCCCTTTCCAAAGAGTAACTCCTCCTAACAACCTGCCCAAAATATGTGAGATGAAACTACACCCTGGTTGCACTTTCTACAAAACATCTTGTTCATTCTTTTTGCAGTTCATAGGATACTTAGTACTCTTCTTCAACAACACAACTCAAAAATCATAGATTCTTCTCTGTCATCTGTAGTCATATTGTCCAGCTCTCAGATGCATGGCAAGTAATTGTAAAGACAATGGCCTGAATCAGGCACACCTTAGTCCTCAAGTTGACATCACTGGGTCTTAGTATTTTGGAGAGGCCCTTGACAGCAGACCTTCCTAATGCAACATGTCTTTTGCTTTCTTGACTGCTGATACCAAGGGTATTGTTTGTAGATCCAAGTAAGATGAAATCATTGACAATTTCAGTCTTTTCTCCATCTATCAAAATGCTGCCTATCAGCCCAGTTGTGAGGTTTCTGTCTTCTTCAGGTTGAGATATAATCCATCTTGAATACTGTTGTTGTTGTTGTCGTTGATTGCTGTTGAGTCAGGCACGACTCATAGTGACTCTATGAGAAAAAGATCTAATGCCTTTCCATAGCTATTGTCATTTCTCTAAGTTCATAGAGTTTTCAGAGGCATGCGGTTTAGGAAGTGAATGCCACTCCTGCTTCCAAACCTGTTTTACAGCTGGGAGCTCCACCAAACACTGTCCACATTGGGAAACCATTCTGGTATTTAATACCCTAAGTCTTTGATTTTGTGCAACAAGTCTTTCTCATTTCCACAAACAAGGTTGTGTCATCAGCATAAGGTAGGTTGTTCCTAGATTACTTCATCCTAACTCAGTTATCTCTGAGATCCTGTGTCCTGTGCTCTTGGGACACTCCCTGGATTGTTCTCTTAGGTCTAACACAGTGATTTCTGGTTTAATCTCCATCTTCACTCACAGACTGGTTGCTGCCCCCTCCCTCTCTCACCCCAACTCTCCCTTTCTCTTAGGAACCACCGTTCAGATACTAGCTCTCTGGGGAGAATCTGTGGAGCAAAATGTGTAGTTGAGACTTCAGATTGTGTGACGGCTTGTCTCACAATTATTTATTCAGTCAACACTGACTGAACTCCTCCTGGGTGATGGCCTTTGCTCGGCCTGGATGCATGAAGTGAGGATGGAGACCTACTCTGGCCCGAGGCTGACTCAGAGCTAGGAGGAAAGAACTCCCCTCGGTGGACAACCCTCACTGTTCTGGGCCTGGGCGAGGCCCTGAAGACCCTCAGTCATTTAGGTCCAGCCCCACCCTGGCATTGGTACAGCCCAGGAATGCCAGCCTCTTGTGTATCCTGGCCCAGCACCCTTTTTTTCCTGTTGGATTATGGATTTTCTCTGGAAGGGTGTGGTGCAGCCATCCTCTGTGCAACCCAAGAATTCCAAGGAAGCTGGGGTGGAAGGTGACGAAGCAGGAAGAAGCTCAAGAAATGGACTGCTGGACCTGGAATGGGAGATGGTCTGGGTTCTGATCTTGGCTCCGTCTGAACAAGGCCTTTCCAGTTTGTTGTACATCTGAGAGTGAATCTTGTCCCTCTCTGGGTCACACTTTCCAAATCTTTTAAGACCTACTGATTGTGGATTAGCAGTTAGGCCCAGTAGGGAAGGGAGGCAGAGATAAGGATGCTGTCTGTAACAACACCCTGGCCAGCCAGCAGGGATTGGAGCTTGTGGTCTGCAGAAATAGCTGCCACATGAGGCCTGAGCTGACAGGAGGCTTTGTCTAACGTCCCCCAGGCCGCCCATCCCTGCCCTGTCTAAGCCCAACTCATTGTCAGGATGGATACTGGCCAGATGCAGCCTCCTTCCCCTACAGTCTTGGCTTCTGAGCTTTCTCAACCTGCTGTTTCCTCTGAGCCTCCTTCCTGCTCTGAGGCATTTGGACCTGCTGAGCAGAGGAACATGGGTCTCTGAGCTCAGTGTCTGAATGGATTGATGAGGGCTTCCTGGAGGAAGTGGCATTTGGGTTGGGCTGGGACAGTGGGTGGAGAAAGTGAGGTAGGATGTGGGAGTAGGCTTTGTGGGGAGAGTTCTTCAGAAGGAAGGGCCCTAAGGCTCCAGACCTGCCAGACTGCTGGGTCCTCACGCTGCTGTCCTACATGTTAGCTGTGGAACCTGGGGGTGAGTTTTCCCATTCTCTATGCCTCGTATTCCTCATCTGTGAAGCAGGATTAGGGAAATGCCTGTATGAGCTGAGGTGGAGATTAAGTGAGAAAATAGATGTTAAGCCCTTAGCTTGACAGTACGCGGTTCTCAGAAAGGATTGTCATCCTTGTCACCTTCATCTTTATTCTTACCAGCACTTGTGGAAAATGTGGAGGAAAGGAGGAATACAAAGGAAAAAACAGTTGAGGCTCCTACCCTCGAGGCTTTTGTAGACTATGGAGGGACAAGAATGTCCAGACCCTAATTATTGAAAAGCAAAGCAATAGGCAGGGGCATCGCCCAGTGAGGGACCCTGGGCTGCATCGACCCCACTCTGTCTCTGTGCAGCTTGGAGCCATTCCATCTCTCTGAGCCCATTTCTCCTCCAACGCAGAGATGTTGGCACAGCTAGTCTCATGGCTCACTGAGCGAGAAGTGAAGCAAGGGCCAGTCGTGATGCCTGGCACAGGGAGAGAACTGCCTACGAGCAATTTCTGTAGAAATGAATCATTTACAAAGTGATGACATCATTTCATGGGACAGAGGAGAGATACTCTGTCGGTGGATCAAGGAAGGTTTTTTTGAGAAGTGGTGGCTTTGGGGAATCCCTAGATGATTACGAATGGTTAATCAGTCACCTGCTAGCAGAAAGGTTGGTAGTTTGACCCCCAGCTAGAGGTGCCTCAGAAAATAGTCCTGGCAACCTGCTTTGAAAGATGGCATCCTTGAAAATCATCTGGTGAATGGTTTTCCTCAGTGGCATATAAGGTCTCCATGAGTCAGACCGACTGGCCAGTGACTTGTTTTTTGGTTTGGGTGACAATTAAGTTGGAAGGGAAGATCTACATCTGGAATATAGAAAGGAGGCAGTAACAGTGAAGGGTTCTAGGCTGAGAAAATACACAGACCACACTCCAGCAACAGCAGAAATGCACAGGGCAGGTGGGAACCTGAAGCACTGGACTCCCTCTGACCCGTACTGAGTGGACAGAGAGAAGGGGAGTGAACCATCAAAGGGCTTTCTGTCAGGGGCCTTGGGCTTACCCTTGATTCTCGCAACCTGGGGAGGAGCGAGGGTTTTGAGCCGGAGAGATCCACGAGTGGAGGGAGGCGGGCGGAAGATGGATCTGGCAGCGTGGGGCTGGTAGATTGGCGGGGGAGACTGGAGGCGGAGAGGCCATTTAAAAGGCTGTTGCAAAATTGGTTTTCCTGATAAAGAGCTAGGCTGAGTCATCTGTGGAGGAGAGAAGTCACATCCAGCTCCTCCTCAGAGCTGTTGATGTAGGATTTTCCTTTTCTCGTCAGCGAGGCAATTGGTTGCCTTCTCTGAAGGCTTTGGGGACCGAGGCTGCTCAGCCAGCACTGGAAGCATCTAACAGGAAGCGGGGCTGCAGGGAGGACCCCGCTGGAGTAAGTAGGAAGAGCAGTCACGGGGCCTTGTGTGGTTTGGGATGTGTGACTTAGGACATGGAGTGTTCCTTCTGTGGTCTCAGTTTCCCCTCTCTGTCAGTGAGCTCAGCCTGGGGAACCCTCCCATTCTGATGCTGCTCCCATTGCATGAGTCTCATGCAGTGCAAACATTTCTACCTCAGCATGGCTCGTTTTCCTGGAGGAAGGCTGACGATGCTGGGTGAAGCATGCTGTATTCACCAGGTCTCTGGTGTGGATAGAGAACTCCCCAGGGGGTGGAGGCCACGTCATTTCCTCGAGGGGTAGATTGCAGGACAGAGACTGGCAAGGTAGCCAGGCCATTACTCAGGCCTCATTCATCTTCCTGCCCCCAGCTGAGCCAGAGGTTGAGCTTCAGCCAGCCACTGGTTCCTTCCTGACTCCACCAGGGGGGCAGCTTACCCAGCCTGTTTATCCATCCCATCCAGTCCCGTTGCCAAGACTCCCGGGGCAGCCACAATAGGCCGCCTCCAGCCAGTCTCTTTTCCTACTTCTGCTCCCTGTCCCACCCCACCTGACCCGGGCCTGGACCCTCCCATTGACGGTGGCAGCGTGTGAAGAAGCATTTCCTTGAATTCTCCTTGTCCTGACCTTTTGCTCTGGCCTCTTTCCCTTGCCTTACCTCCCTCCTGGGGATCTTTGGTCCAGGCATGCCCAGTCTTTGGCAGAACGGGCAGCTTTGCCTGTAGGGGGGATGTGGAGAAGGTCTTGTCCCTGCCTGAGTAAAACTCGAACTAGGGTCTCCCGACTCCCAGCCCCATGCTCTTTCAGTTCTGCTGGTTTTCTATGCCTCATTAGTCATTTCCACCTTGGTAAAGATAGGTTTACGGGCTCTTCTTCCAAGAGGAGGTAGGGAGAGAAAGCAGGTGTTGTTCTGGACAGTGGGACTCACAGGGAGAGAAGATGCTGCTGCCCGGACATGATCAAGGGTTCTACTGACTAGCATTCAGGGGCCCTAGGGCTGCTATTGCCACCTGTCCCTTCAGAGTTCAGGTCTGAAAGACAGGATAGATGAGAACTGAGACTCAGCAGCTGGCCTTTCTGAATTTTGCATCTCAGCTCTGCCACTTACATGTTATAGGTACCTGGATTGGCCTCTCTTTTTCTCTGTTTCATCTGCAAAATGGGAAGAACAATAGTACCTTTCTCTCAGGGCTGTCATGAAGACTCAGTAAGATGACTGTAAAGTTAAAAGCTTGCATAACTCCTAGCTGTAATGTTGTTGTTATGTGCCATTGACTCGACTGTGACTCTTACTACCCTATGAACTACGGCTCTGCCAGACCCTGGGATTGACTGTGGCAATGAGGCCAGGTCTGTCGGAGATGGTGAGGTTGCCTTAGGATAGCTATAATGAGGGCTCATTAATTACAGCAACCATTGCAAGAATCTCCTTCTAATGACTGTGCTCAAGGCTTCTGGGATTTCATGTTGCTGGGCTCAGCTCCTCTAATCTGAGGCAGTTCTTTGTACTAGCCTTCCACCTCTTCCTCGCTTAAGGGCCTGTCTTTTGTTATTGCTGTTAGACTGAGTCTCGATGATCCTGTGTACAGCAGAGCAGAAGGCCTGCCTGTTCCTGCACTATGCTCATCATCTCCGCTGTGCCAGGGCTCCTGGCCTCACACCTGCAGTGGGTGTTTGACAGGCCAGCACACCAACCTGTCCCCGCAGAAGGTTAGACAAATGGAAGCACCCTGGTAGGTACAGGCTGCATCCAGGCAGATTGGGAGGGTTAGCAGGCACCTGCCTCCTGTGGCCACCTCCCACCACAGAGCATCCTCTTGGGCCCAGGTGACAGGGTCATTTCCAGGGGTAGGGACTTGGGGCTGGAGCTGCCTCCCCTGGTGCCCCAGAAGAGTGACTGTGGGATGCCTGTCGTTGGCCAAGCCCTCCCTCCCCAGCTTTGTTTATGCAGGGTGGCAAAAACCGCCTGGATTGCTGGCTGGGCCTAGTCCAAGCCTCCCGCCGAATTCCTTTTCTATCAAGTCACTGCAGTCTGCGGTGGGGCACAGGAGCTCTCCTCATAGGGCATGGCTCTCTCAGCCCCAGGCCTCTTCTGTCCAGTTCTGCTTGTCCAAGAACAGCAGCCCAGGGTAGTCACTAGACTTCGAGAGGCTAGGGGACCAGTCAGTGGCAGCCCAGACTGTGAATGGAGTCTGGTGGGAGTCAGCAGACCCAGGACCCAAGCCCTGGGCTTTCTGTGTGACCCTGGGCAATGCCCTTTCGCTTTCTCAGCCACACAGAATTCTTTTCTCTGAGATCCTTTATCCTCTGACATTTGAGGATTGTATAAACCCATGGATGCTAAGCTAAAGGTTGGTAGATCAAACCCACCCAGTGAGCTGTGGTTTACTTATCAGTAAAATAACAGTAATGGTAGTTAGTGTTCTATAGGATTGTCGGATGAGTTAAGTAAAATAATATATGGAAAGTATATGGAAAGGTACATAGTAACTGCCCAATAAGTTGCTACTATCGCAGAATTCTGATTTGCAAAGTTGTGGGGACTAGAGATGTAGTGAGAATCTCTAAAGAGCCATCAGAAAAGAAAGAAAAAGCTTTCCATATGTGTGCCCTGGAGGAATAAGAGGTAGGAAGACAAGGCAAGAGATGGAGCCTTTCAGCTTACTGTTTGGGTTTTGTCTTTGCTCTCGAGTCAGAACCAACTCACAGCTGACCCTTCAGCTGGTTTCTCAGAGGCTGTAAATTTCACAAGAGGCAATCTTTCTCTCAAGGAGCAGTTGGTGGATCAGAACCACCTGCCTTTGGGTTGGCCACACAACTCCTTACCCACTAGGCCACCAAAGCTCTGCTGTACCAGCTTACTATAGGTACCACTTTATAGCTAAGAGATGCTAACTGGTAGATGGCATCTTCCCAGAGTTGTGAGCTCCCTGTCAGTTGAGTGTATGAATAGAAGTTTGCTTACTCAAGGTAGGTGAGTTTGTGGATAAAAGAATTCTGTAGGTCAAAACAACTATGAGATACCATCTCACACCAGTAACAATAGCAAAGTTCAACAGGGCAGCAAACAACAAATGCTGGCAAGGTTATAAAGAGATTGTAACTCTTACTTATTGCTTGTGGGAATGTAAAATGGTACAACCACTATGGAAGGGGGGTCGGTCTGGTGTTTTATCAGAAAGTTGGAAATAGAAACACTATTTGACCTAGCAATTCCACTACTATGAGGAATATACCCTAAAGGAACCACAGCTTCCACCCAGACAGATGTATTATTACCCAGACCCATGTTTATTGCTGCATTATTCACAACAGTAACAGATGAAAGCAAACCAAGTGCCCGGCAACAAGTAAATGGATAGAAAAACCATGGTATATTCACACAATGTAATACTATGCAGCCTGGGTGACCCTGGAGGACATTATGCTGAGTGAAATATCACAATCACAAAAGGACAAATAATGTATAATACCACTGTTATAAAACAGAACTGACAGGAGTTGGGTGGGGGGTAACTGAGAAAAGAGGGGATAAATAATGAGTACTGCATTGGAACAGATGAAGGAAAGAACTGCTTAAAAGGAACATATGAGGCATTATTTGTATGACAACAGTACAGCATAAGAGGTGGATAGTAAAGTGAATTGAGGGGGGGTGAGAAGGAGGGAGGAAATTATGCAACAATGAATGAATTTTTTTAAGTGAACCTGGGAGTTAGGAGGGAAATGATAATTAATGGGTGAAAATTCATTTTTTCTGTAAATTTTCATTAAAATCACAATTTTAAAAAGGGAGGGGGAAGAATCCTGCAGGGAATTTGACTGCAACATCCATAATTCTGTGGTTCTGTGAGTTTGGGCAACAAAACTATCTCTTTCTACTGTAAGACCTTAGGAGATTCCATCCCCTCTTAAGAACCTAGATCTATAGAATGAGTTTGCTAGAAAAAGATCTGACCCCTTCCAGGGACTAGAATGGAGTCCCCAATTGCTAGCTCATTCCAAGGCAGTGTGAGCCCTTGCCTCATCTTAAATGAACTTGTTAACAATAAGCCCTTGATAGTCACTGCTGCTCCCAGTCCTAACATTAGTGCTGTTATCACCCCTTCTCAGTTAAGGAAACTGACTCCAAGAGGTGCACTAACATGCCACGGCCACACAGCTTATAAACAGCGGGTTTAGGCCAGGCAGGCTGGCTTCTAAGCAGAGAAGAGGAAGACATTACGTGAGACAAGCAGCCTTCCAGTCTGACCTTCAGTGTGGCTGGCTGTCCCCTTTCTTATCCCCCTACGAGAAGGCAACAGGTGTTGTGAGTAGGCAGGGGATCCAGGTCTTAAGGGAGGAAAGAAGAAAGGGGCTGGGGTCAGAGGGCTGGTGGCTGGTGAGCCTCATCTCAGTGAAGATGTTGTGCACAGTTCCTCTATTCTGTGTGGTCCTTCCTGCTGAGTTCTGTGCCTAGTGCCTGCCTGGTCAACAGTGGACCACTTTGTGGGCCTCACTTTCCCCATCTGTAAATTGGGAGTGGTGGGGAAATGGCTCCTCAATGGGGCCTTTCTAGCTCTGAGAGACCCTGATTCTTGAGCTTCTTTGGCAGGATGCCTAGAAAGACTGTCCCTGGAGACCCACTCGGCATGCCACGGCCAGTGCTAATGAGGGCAAGACAGGGGGGAGGGCAGGGTCACATTCCTCAGGAACTAATTAGCCGCCCATGGTTAGTGGGGCGAGAAGAGGGAGGGAGGGATTTTCCCAGCCCCAGACTGAGCTTCTAACACAGGCTGATGGTCTCTCTTCTCTGTCTGTTGTCAGTTCATGTATCATTGTTCAATAGGTATAAATTGAGTACCTATTGGTGGGTTCAACAGACAAGGCCATTGAGCCCTTAAGGCCCTTAAGCTTATGTTCCAGTTGGGGAAACAGACAATAAACAAAGAACCTGTAAAGAGGAAGATTTAAAATTCTGGTGAATGCCAGAACTGGGCAGATAAAGAGAAGTTATTGCCTGTGGGGTCTGGCGGTCTGCTTCCAGAAAGTCCTAGACTTGAAAATCCTAAGGAGTTGTTCTGCTCTGCACATGTGGGGCGGCCATTAGTCAGAATCTACAGAATAGAGACACAACAGTAGTGAATCTCTTGATCCCTGCTGAGCCTCTCACCCTTGTTGATTCTGTCCCCCATATGTGCCATTTGGCGTGAACAGACAGCTTGGGCTCTATGTAGCACAGAGAGCCCTGGATCTGACTCCAGCTTTGCCACCCTTCACTAAGTTACCAGGAGGGCAGTTACTTATAAATCTCTAAGCCTTAATTTCCATTTCTGTGAAATAGAGGCGATAATGCCTGTTTCCTAGTGTTCATAAAGTGGTGTTTGGGTTGTTGTGTTATTTTTTTGTTTTTTTTTTTAACTAATGCAAAGTCTCTACACAGTTGCTGCTAAAGTGAGCATCATTTATCACTTTTCTGATGTTCAAATGGGGAGCTCTAGTGGAGTAGTCTGTAGGGAGTTGCACTGCCTGCCCAAAAGTGGCTCCTCTCTGGAGGTTCGAATCCACCAATGACTCCTCTGGAGAAGGATGGACAGTTCTCTCCTGTGAGAGAGAGCCTCTAAAATCCACTTGGAGGGTCAACTGTGAGTCTGTCCTGACTCAATAGCCATGAGTGAGTTCCTGAGAATTTTTCAATGATTGTTTAAATAAAAGGAAGCAAGTAGAAGAAACTGTTTACAGTGGTTACCTGATTGTAGTGTGAGGTGCTCAAGGAGAAAGAGTTTCTCTACACATACTTTATAAGCTTTTACTCTTGGAACAAGTGAATATATTATCCATTTTCAGAAAGAGAAATGTTAGTATCATATCTTGTTAAAATCAAATCCCTATACTATGAGTGTGGAAAGGACAACAAGTCCTATAAGAAACACCTAGAAAATGTTCCGGTGTTCATTCATGCGTTCAGTAGTAGGTCTGAGGCCCACTTTCAGCTGGGGGCTATTCAAGGGGCAAGCCAGGTAGATAGGGTCATTGCTCTTAAGTTTATAGGTTAGTTGGGGAGCAGACAATGGACAAGGAAATCAGAGAATAAGTTCAAGTTGTGAATGCTGTGAAGAGAGTAGAATGAGGAGATGGGATTGGAAGGAGAGGGCTGTCTTTCTAAAGAGGGGACACCCAAGTTGAGAACTGAGTGGCAAGAAGGAACCAACATGAATTGTCAGCTGTGAAAGGATCATTTCAAGCAGAGGACCGCAAAGGCAAAAGCCCTGAGGGTAGGAACATACTCAGCATTTTCAAGGAACAGAAAAAAAAAGGCATTGTGTAAGATATCAGTGAGACAGGAGGGGAGAAGATGAGCCAGTGATGTCTGAGGACCCTGGCCACCACAGTCAGGACTTCATACAGTTTGGTAAAACATCCTATCAACAACTGTCAGGGGAAATCCAGATGAAGGGTTCACCAGTTCTGGAGGGATCTTTGGGCCTCCTTCCCTCAGGTGGTGGCACTGAGTGGCCATGAAGGGGGCTAAGAGATTGTGATGCGAAGAGGTGATCCTAGGAAGGAGTGAGTGAAGATCAAGGTCCAGAAAAGATTGTATTGTATGAGAGAGCTAGGTACCCCTGTGGTCTGCATTCCCTTTTGCTAACTGGTTCTCTGTCCCTCTCCCTGCAGCTCTCGGCCGGAGCACTAGCTTCACTGAGAAGGATCTGAAAGAGGCCAAGGCGAGGAGCCAGCAGATCGCCGCCCAGCTGACCACCCCTCCCAGCTCCAACTCGCGTGGCGTCCAGCTCTTCAACAGGCGCCGGCAGAGGGTGAACGAGTTCACCTTGGAGAGCCACGGCCGGAGAGGCCAGAAGCCCAGTCAAGAGTGCCTCAAAGTGCTCCCTGCCAGCCCCACAGGCCATGCCCGGGGACTCTGCCTGAGTCCCCCATTACTCCCTGAGCCAAGCCTTCCCAGGACCCCCAACCCTCAGAGCCCTGGGACAGGCATCCCTGGCCCCAGCATGGAGGGCTATTCAGATGAGGCCAACTTGCTGCGGCACCTGGAGAAGGTGGCCAGTGAGGAAGAGGAGGTGCCCCTGGTGGTTTATTTAAAGGAGAATGCAGCCCTGCTGACAGCCAACGGGCTCCACCTGTCCCAGAACCGCGAGGCCCAGCAGGCCCCACCAACCCCGCCTGCTGAAGTCCATACCCCAACGGCAGATGTCAACCAGAACCTTCCCCCGCCCAGTGACACGCTCCCTACACCAGCTTCTAACAGCAACCACAACCCGCCAGCCACAGATGTCAACCAGAACCCACCGACAACTGTCATTCCTCAAAGCCTGGCCCTTTCTAGCACCCAAAAGAATTTGTCTGAGGAACAGCTCCCGCCCAATGGCACAGTGCCAGATTCCAAGCCCAGCACTCCGTGTGCTGGCGGGCAACCCCAGGCACCAGCTGTGGAAGTGAAATCCAGCACACTCCTTATTGATAAAGTATCCACACCAACTTCCACCACCAACACCTTTTCCAGGGAAGCCACGCCCATCCCCAGCTCAGAGGCCTCAACCCCAGAATTCATGTCCAGCTCTCTGCTGATCGATATCCAGCCTAGCACCCTACTGGTGTCAGGAGAACAAGAGATGTTTGGGCGACCAGCCCCCACTACGCCCACAAAGATGTACAGTGAAGTCCACTTCACCCTGGCTAAGTCCCCTTCAGTGGTCAACAGGACGGCCAGGCCCTTTGGGATCCAGGGAGCAGGGGGTGCCAGCCAAATGGAACGAAGCCCCATGGTAGAGAGACGACATTTTGGGGAGAAAGCCCCAGCTCCCCAGCCTCCCAGCATTGCAGACAGAAGTCCCCAGCCACAAAGACATGTAATGTCCCACAGCCCAATGATGGAGAGGAGGCCCTTGGTGCAACGAAGCCCGGCTTTGGAGAGACGACCCATGGGGAATTTCACCCCACCTCCCACCTACGCTGAGACCTTGTCCACAGCTCCCCTGCCTTCCCGGGTTAGGTCACCACCCTCTTATTCTGCCCTGTACCCCAGCTCTGACTCTAAACCATCTCATATGAAAAGCCAAGGAGTTCCCACCAGCAAGACAGGCATTCTGGAGGAGTCGATGGTTCGTAGGGGCAGCCGGAAGTCCATGTTCACCTTCGTGGAGAAGCCTAAGGTGACCCCGAACCCAGACCTACTGGATCTGGTGCAGACGGCCGATGAGAAGCGGAGGCAGAGGGACCACGGCGAGGTGGGCCTGGAGGAGGAGCCCTTCGCATTGGGGGCCGAGGCCTCCAACTTTCAGCAGGAGCCAGTGCCCCGGGACAGGGCCAGCCCCTCAACAGCTGAGGAGGCTGTCCCAGAGTGGGCTTCGTGCCTCAAGTCCCCCCGCATCCAAGCCAAGCCAAAGCCCAAACCCAACCAGAACCTGTCCGAGGCCTCCGGGAAGGGGGCTGAGCTCTATGCCCGCCGGCAGTCCCGGATGGAGAAGTACGTTATTGAGTCTTCAGGTCACGCTGAGCTGGCCCGCTGCCCTTCACCCACTATGTCCCTGCCTTCATCCTGGAAATACTCCACGAATGCCCCTGGGACCCTCCGAGTGGCCTCTCGAAGCCCAGCCAGGACCCCGCCTGCCTCCCTCTACCATGGCTACCTGCCTGAGAATGGGGTCCTGCGCCCAGAGCCCACCAAGCAGCCACCATACCAGATGCGGCCCTCGCTCTTTGTCCTCTCGCCCATCAAGGAACCTGCCAAGGTCTCAGCAAGAGCTGCCTCTCCCAGAGCTGCCTCACCTGCCAAGCCGAGCTCCCTCGACCTGGTGCCCAACCTGCCCAAAGCGGCCCTGCCAGTGTCTCCTGTCCTGCCTCGGCCCTCGCGCTCCTCACCAGGCCTCTACACCTCACCCGGCCAAGACGGCCTCCAGCCCACTGCTGTGAGCCCAACCTACAGCAGTGACATCTCCCCCGTGTCTCCCTCCAGGGCATGGTCCCCTCGAGCTAAGCAGGCTCCACGGCCCTCCTTCTCCACCCGCAATGCAGGGATCGAGGCGCAGGTGTGGAAGCCTTCCTTCTGTTTCAAGTAGCGAGGCCCCGCAGGGTGTCCCACTGCCTGTCAGGGCCTCTCTCTGAGGGTCTGATGGAGTTCCACTGGGGTGGGAGATGGCACGGGGCTGAGAGTCAGGCGTGGAAGTGTTGCAGATCCAAAGCCTGACACCACAACCAGCTAGCTTTGTGACCTTGGGCAAGTTGTCTCCCTTCTCTGAGCTGCAGCTCCCCTTTCCTACCCACAGGGTGGTTGGACTTCATGTCTGAGGGATCTGATGTCTGATTCTGGGTGGGGGAGGAGGGCCATGTGATATAAACTCCCTGGCAGACCCTAATGAGGCTGAGGAGCTGTAGGGGCACCAGGGTCTGATGCCAGCGTCTTGCTGGAGAAATGGCCTAGAGGAGGCTTTTGGAGCAAACAACCTGCCAAGCCTGTTGGAGTCAGCCAGTCAATGAATGGGCTGTGTTCTCAGCTGCCCGAGGACTTTCCTCATGTGGCCCAGGGTCCTGGTACCTTTCTGCCTCTTGCAGGATTCTCACCGCCACAGGCCTGTCTCTTCCACCTCTGCCTTCTGGACACTGCTTCCTCTCAGCTGCTTCAGAGAGCTTTGCCTCGGCCTCCATCTCTCCTCCATCCCTCAGGTCTTCCCACTGGACTCGGCCCCCCACTCCACCCACTACTGTCAACTTTTGCCTTCCTGCCCCTCTGCTTGACTGCCTCCTGCCCACTCCAAGCACCTGGCTCTGCTCCAGGGAGACTCGTGGGTCCTCAACCTCAGTCCTGGTTCTGCTCAGCTTGCCTCCACTGCCTTGGGATGAGGAGGTTCCAGGGGCTCCGTAAGAGGCAGAGGATGTGCAGAGTGGATGTGCAGCTAGGTTTGAGCTTTGACTTCAGCCAAGAGCTGCCTGACAAAACACAACTATTTTAATGCAGTGAAACAGGCCCCAGGGAGAGACAGGAGAGGAGGATTCTGGTCCCAACTCAGACACTCATTTGCTGTGTGACTTTGGCCAAGTCACTTAGCCTCTCAAAGCCTCCATTTTCTCATCAGTAAAATGAGAGCCCTTCTGAGAGTGATGATCTGTGATGCTAGGCTGATGCTTTGGAAGAAAGTCTTTGTAAGTGACAAGACAGTCCCCTGGGAAGAAAAGAAAAAGGCTATGGGCTGCTGCCACATGACAGGTGGAGGTTAGATGTCAGTGTGATTGGAATGAGTGGCCACCAGAGACCAAGAGATTCGAAGTTCTGGCTCAGGATTGCCTGGAGATAGGGTAGCGTGGCCAGAGTTAGGTCAAGACATAGCAGCTCTGTGGAAAAGTACAGAAAATACTGTAGTAGCTTTGAGGAAAAACCTGAGACTTCAAACATTTGCTTCTAAACATATTGACCCTTTGTGTGTCTTTGAATCTCAGTTTCTCGATTGTAGAGTGAGGGTTTGAGTCAGGTAGTTGAGGTTCCTACTACCTCCAACATCTTTGATGTGCTGCAGCCCCACCACCCCTCTTCACAAAACCAGGCTTTGTGGGGATTGAGAATACCCCCTGGAAGAGATGGGATTCAGATGGAAGTGTCCCTAGGCTGGGGGCCGAGGACCACCCACTTTCCCTTCCCAGCCCTATTTCTGGCCTCCCCAGGGTGTGAGAGGTGGTGGGGGTGGTGCCCATGTTGGGCTGAGCCTGCAGTTTTCAGTGAGCTCCAGGCTTGTCTCCATGGGAACGAGGGGTGCCTTCCCAGTGAGCTCATTCCACCCAGAGCTGGGGGTTATGCGTGGGAGTCATGAGCAAGCTTAGCTGCCTCCTGCCAGGCCCCGCTCCAGGACAGAGCGATGCCCCCATCCCCACCTCACTGGACCTCTGCTCCTTTTGGTCCCTGGGGGCCAGCAGTGGAAGAGCTCACCCTCCACAGGGCAGCTCCTGCAACCAAAACCTCTTCTTCCTCGGACTCTGTTTCCTCTCCTGTTCTGAATACACTCTGCCTCAAATCTGTCTTGCTGCTTTCTTTCTTCTCTGCTCGCCGTCTCTCCTCCCCCTTCTCCCTGATTCTGACCTGGGAAATGGAGCAAGAACAGCCACACTCCATTCCTACGTGTGAAGGTGTGATTGTGGGGTGACTGTGTGCTCCTGCCTCTGCAGTGTCTGGGTATGTGGGGAGGGGGGACAGACTCAAATTGGCTTGGAAGTGAGGGCTGCCCTGTGTTCGAGGGGCCAGCACTCAGGGAACCAGAATCCTGTGGAAATCACATTCCACTTCCCTTGGAGTCTGGCCAGAAACGAAGTAGAGCATGGGAAAACCCCACAGCCCTTTATGGCCCAGGTCTGTTTGAGCTCTTTAAACAAGGAATTTAAAAACCTTGAGCCAGAGCCTTCTCGCTCATTCCCTCAGGCTTGCTCCCTATTCTCTTACTTGAGCCGTCTCCACATTAGTTTCTGCCTGACTCCTGAAACGTTTTCTCCTTTGCTAGGGGTGGGGGAGGGAGGACCTGCCACCAAAAGTCAGGAGAACAGGCTTCGAGTCCCTGATTGCACCCAGCTCTGGACCTCTCAGGTCTCTCTTCTGTGCAAAGAAAGACTGCAGAAGGTGGTCTGGGAGCTCTTTGGAGTCTCTAATGGCTCCTGTCCGACTGCTCTACTGTGTCCTCACCCCACGCATGTGCCTGGTGCTAACCTGAATGGGGGCTGCCTTCTGAGTGCTTGCTGCATTTCTTAGGAGTTCTGGTGTCTGCAGTGCATCGAGATCTCTGTCAGAAAGGGAACAGATCTGAATTCCTGCAGCATCTTGTACTGTGTTCACCCAGCACACACATTCACGCAGTCAGCGTTCAGGTGTGGAGTCAGTATGAGGTCAAGCTCTGGCTTTGTTTGCTCACTTCCACATGATGGGAAGCTTCCCACCACTACCCCAGGCTTCCAGCCCTGCTTGAGCCGTTCTGCTGCAGAGCCCTGCCTGAATTCTATTACTCCTTCTACTGTTTGGCCCTTGCATTCCCCTTGTGGCCACTAATGACAGAGACAACCCTTTAGAAATGTTCAGACAATTTTCATAGCTAGCTCCCCCTACCCCTCCTACCCTTCTGGCTGTAAAGCCTGGTTCCTCTGTCTCAATGCTTGTGGCTTGGATCAAGGACTGTGGGCACCCACCCCTCTGCAAAGAGTGGCCCTGTGGTCCAGTGTTGGGACATGCCTGAGCCCATTCTGATTTGACATTTGGCCCTGAGACTGGTCTCAGCTGCCAGCCCTTCCTTCTGACCCTGGGGCAGGGTCCTCCCTCTCAGCTCCTCCTGAGTTGCAGAGTCTTCCCCCTGCACTCAGCCTATCTGAAAGTTTCCTGAGAATGAACACACACACACAAACACACACACACACACACACACACACACACACACACACACACACACACACATATGCACACTAGCTCCCAGTGTCTCAGACTCACATGTACATGACTCTTAAGAGTGAAAAGGGATAGATCCCACTCTGAGCCTTGTATGTCCCAGTAGATCCGTAAGAGTCACTCTAGCACTACTATCCTATAAAAATTCCTCCTGTTCAGGCTGCTATACAACATTCCCCTGTAGGCAAAAAGGCTCCAGTTCTGAAGCTGGGTTTATCTAGCAGCTGCTGCATTCTATTTGGAAAAACCACGCAATTGATGTCTCTTACTGCCTTTCAGTTGGGAGGAATTTGATTCTGGTTGGATGAGAGAGTGGCTGGCTTGCCTATGGTTCATCACTGACTGGGTGAGAGATTGGAGTTTGTGGATGCTTCTAGATTTTGAATTGATGGGTGACCCAGAAGGACTGGGTAATTTTCCTCTCTGATGGGTGACTGCTGGTAAATTTGGATTGGAGTGGGAGGCTGAGTGGACTGGGTCTTGCTGGAATCTGACTGAGCAGTTGAATGGTTTAGCAGCTGTGTGCTGGATGTAGGCTCCCTAGCCCTCCACATTTAAACCTGTTCTAGCTGCTTAAACATGATATAGCCTTTGAATAACAGAAAGTCAGTCTCTCTCTCTCTCTCTTACACACACATACACACACATGTAAGGCAGAACACACTGGGTGGTTATTTGTGCCTCTGAGCTTCGTTTTCCTCATTAGTAAGTTGGATGAGATAATACCAGTTACCTCACCAGTCTATTGTAAGGCTCTGATGAGAGATAAAGGATGAGACTAAACCTTGTAGATGGAAAGGTCCTTAAAAAGTGTAAAGAAAATGTCATGGCACCAGATATCTTCATCTGATGCCAGGAAGAGGAGAGAGAATACCTGCCAGCACCAGCCCACGGCTGACTGCTGTGAGGCAGAGGTCAAATATGCTTCCCCTCACTCATATTTTCACCAATTCTAATACCAGCCACCCTCCCCTCCATGCCATTCTCTCCTCTTCTGCTGGGTTCAGTAATTCATTGCAGGGGCCACACAGAACTCCCAGACCACACTCACTCTTCAGAGATTTATTAGAGAAGTGACAGGTTATGGCTCAGAATCAAGATTAACAGGTACAACGCAGGCTTGGGATCAGGAACCATGGAGGCAGAAATGCTCCTTCTTCCATGCAAGGCAGCTTTCTCAGCTTCCTCTCAGCCTGCTGAGGACAGGCTCCACTCTTGGGCCTCAGCACCTGCTTGGACCTGACTTCTTCCCTGCTCAGCCAAATGTTCTAAAACCTGTTACACACTCTATGCATTAGTGCCCAGAGATACCCCACTCCACCAGTAACCCTCCTGCCCAAAGGTGTTCAGCTCCCTGACTCTGGGCTGGCATACCCACTGTAGCTGCCTCACCCTATGAGCTGGGAAGCACCCCACACACACACATACACACACACTATCTCCTGCTGGTGTCCTGGTTCTGCTGCTGCCATTTCTCTGCTGTACTTCTTGTCATCTTGCTGCTTTCTCTAAGGTCACAGCTGTCTGTCTCCCACTTAGATCTAGGAGGTTCTCAACAAAGGGACCTCAGGGCCAAAGGGCACATTCTGGGAATATACATATATACACTATATATACACATACATACATATATACACTATATATACACATACATACATATATACACTATATATACACATACATACATAT
>NW_006399880.1:2625675-2650652 GCF_000299155.1 Elephantulus edwardii | reverse complement strand
CATACATACATATATACACTATATATACACATACATACATATATACACTATATATACACATACATACATATATACACATACATACATATATACACATACACGTGTGTGTGTGTGTGTGTGTGTGTGTGTTGTTAGTGATGTCTACCTCCAAACTCCGGGATGGTTCATTTTAAGCCTAGCAGCATGGGGAAACTGCCCAGTGTCCTTTTTAGGGGACCTTATACCTTTTGCTCCCAGTCCCACAAGGATTCAGTGTATTTTTACATGTATTCAAACCTCACTGATGTTGAATCAGAACGGATTCATTGTTGAGCCCACCCCTGGAGTGTTTTCAAGAGGCTATAAATTGCACAGGAGAAGATTGCCCACCTTTCTCTGAAAAAGGAACTGATAGACTTGAACCACTATGTATAGCGGCATAGCCTTTGGGTTAACAGCACACCTTTCTACAGACTAGAGCCCCCTTTATCTGTATTAGCAGCAAGCTGTTGGATCCCCTTGAAGGGCCACAGGCACGTTATTTGCCCAGTGCCACTCAGCCATTGTGTGGGAGTAACAATAGACTAAGCCTCAAAGGGCCATATTAAGTAATTTGCTGCACCACAAAGAGGTAGGAAACAAGTATGGCAGTGCAGAGCAGTGCCGTGTTTTATAACCTCAGAGCGAGTTCACCAAAGCCACAATGCCCACCTCATGCTGGCACAAAGTTCAGTGAGGGAATGCGCCTCTTGGGGACAATGACCCAGCTTCCTTTTGTGTTTCCATTTGCCAGTGGGACTCACTCCCTGCTTGGGCATCAAGAGGACAGTGAGGAGGTGACCATGGCAACCTGGCAAGGGGGCTGGAGCTGAGAGGGGCTTTCATCTAGTCCAAATTTAGCAATAGTAGAATTTTAAATTTTGAACAGGTGATAAGTTCATGGATTTCAAAAATCTACAGTTCCATAAATTATCTTTTTTAAAGAATTATCTCTACTCTCTGTAGTTAAAGACCCTGTCCTTGTTTACTCCATTTCCTAATGGATAACCATGTGTATGCTTCCAGTCTTCTTTCTGGTAACTAGCATCTCTAAAACATCTGAGCCAAACTCTCTTCTAGGCAATGTTCTAATGCATGTAATAAGCTCATTCAGTCTTCACCACACTGCAGGTTCCATGCTGTTATTTCTCCTATTTTATAGTGCAGGAAGCTAACGGCCAGAGGGGTAGCACAACTCGCCCAAGTTCACTCTAAAGCCAATGTGCTAAGTCACCTACTTCTCTGTTAAACACAAAGGCACAGACCGTCTTTCAAAGCATTCTGTGCTGAGAGTAGGAATTCCTAGGGGGCTGCAAATGGTTAAGTACTTACTGGCTTAACAGGCAAGGAGTTGCTCTGCCAACCTAAAGACCGGCAGATCAAATTTATGGGAGACAATGGTCCATCTCCTTCATGTCATTTACAGCCTGGAGAAGGGTCAGTTATGAGATCTTCCAACTGGACGGCACATAACAACTAACTAACTGAAAGGCTTGGATGCACCTAAAAGGCACCTTGGAAGGTCTGGGGTTATTGGCTAAAAGGTCACAGCCTTTAAAACACATGGGTCAACATGAGTCGGAATCGCTTCACCTTCTCTGCTCTCTCCCCAGGATCGCCGCGAGAACCTGCCCACCTCCCCACCCTGGACACCCGGCGCCTCCCGGCCCCCCAGCAGCCTGGACGGCTGGGTGAGCCCAGGGCCGTGGGAGCCTGGCCGTGGGAGCAGCATGAGTAGCCCCCCGCCGTTGCCGCCTCCGCCGCCCATGTCCCCCTCGTGGAGCGAGCGTTCCATATCCCCACTGCGACCCGAGCCGGAGACGCGGCCACCCAGTCGCCAGCTGCAGGCGCTACTGGCGCGAAACATCATCAATGCGGCCCGGCGCAAAAGCGCCTCCCCGCGGCCCGCGGGCGCCGAGAGCCTGCGGCCCTTCTCCCCGCCGCAGGCGCCGCCGGCGCCGCCGCCGCCACCACCACCACCACCACCACCACCACCGCCGCCGCGCATGCGCTCGCCGCAGCCGGCGCGTCTGAGCTCGGTGGCCGCGCCAGGGGCCACGTTCGCGCCCATCCCGCGGAGCCAGCTGCCCGCCAGGCCCTCGCCTTGCGCCAGCCCCCGGAGCCCGCTGCCAGCGCCGCCCAGGCCCTTCCCCTACCGCCGTTCGCCCACGGACTCCGACGTGTCCCTTGACTCCGAGGACTCCGGAGCCAAGTCTCCAGGCATCCTTGGCTACAACATCTGCCCCCGCGGGTGGAACGGCAGCCTGAGGCTCAAGCGCGGCAGTCTCCCTGCCGAGGCCTCTTGCACCACATAAATCCAGCTCTCCCATCTCCTCCCCAGGATCAGGGCCCAAAGAAGAGCCGTGGGGCCTGAGGGACCTCAGCACCTCCTTCTCAGGGGTCTGGTTTCTTTGCACAGCTCCAGAGATTAGGGGAGAGGAAAGGGAAGAGAGTCCCGAGGGTTTAGGACCCAAACTTGAGTCCTAGCCCTTTTCTCTGTCATCCAGTCGTTCTGTGACCTTGAACAAGACCCTCTCAGCCCTCAGCTTTCCCATCTGTTTAATGGGGCTTTGGCCAAGGCACTCTTCAAATGTCTAAATCCCTCCCCCCATCAATATACACTACATAATAGTGCCTTAGAAGAGACAAGACATTGTGTGTATGGACCTGAAACTTGCTGCATTCCAAGGTTCTAGAGCATTGCTTTGTCGTCTCCTGACTTTGCTCTGGAGCCTGACAAATGAGGGGTGTATTCAGAAGATCCTAGGCGCATGTCCCCTGCTCAGGTTCTGGCATGACCACCCAGCTCCTGGCACCAAGTTCCAGGCAGGAGCAGCTGTTTTCCATCCTTTCCCAGACCAGCTCTATTTTTACCACGATGACCTTTAAAAAAGCCTCCTGGGCCAGCTCAAGGTGCCCGCTGGCCCTTTGAGGAGAAGTAGAAAGATTCCCTCAGACTCTGCTCATGCTTTTTTTCTTTTCCACCGCAACTCGGGCATCTTACCTAAAACCAAGGATCTGGTCCTCCTGCTCTCTACAGTCCCTCCAACCTCTCCCTTGTAGACCTTATCCTGGCAGGTTTTGGGCTTAAAGCTAAGCCAGGGAGAGAAAGACAAGGAGCCACCCGGTGCCTTACCTGTGTGGCTGAATCTAGGGCTATCCATTTGGAAGGAGAAAGAGAACCGTTCCAGCCGTGGCCAAGATGCAATTAGAGGGAATGCCAGTAGGGGGTGGGGGTATTTAGCTCAGATGACCCCTAAGGCAGACTCAAGTGAAAAACCTCTGTTCAATCTGTTGAAACCCATTCAGAAATGACCTTCCATTTGGGTTTCCAAGGCTGTAAATTGCACAGGAGGATTCAAACGCCAGAGAGCTGGTTAGTAACATAACTCTATGGTCTATACCACCAGAGCTCCCAGAATGCATTTCACAGTCTTAAGAGAGAGGTTGAGCTTTAGAACTTGAGGATGTGAGTGTAGGTGGGTGAGTATGATTGGGGCCAGGGTTAGCAGGTATTTCTGGGCCCCTAAAGTCTAATGGCAAATACCAAAAGAAAGTACTCCACTCTTCCATTTCAGAGCCTACTTCCTTATCTCTGGATTCACATGGCATCCATTGTGGGGACACTACTATCTCATTTCTTTCCCCTAGTTCCTGGTGCCCAGTGAGCTTGGGGAGCTTGGCTGCCTGTACTACTAGCTTGCCCTTTAAGTCCTGGTGGCTGTTTGTAGTGAGTTCTACTGATCTAGAGTTGGCTGGTGGTGCCCTCTAGAGACTCAAACAGATGCTCTGTATTGACTGAGACTAAAAAGTATGTATCAGGAAAAGACAGGATGTTGCCAAGAATGTGGTTCGGGGGTGGCAGCAGACACAACCACCACTTAGGATGATGTGAGACCCAGGACCTTCAAGTGAAGCTGCGAACAGCTGAGGTCAAAGTAGAAGGGTTAGAGGGTGGAAATGGGATGCTGCGGAATAGAGGAATAATCCAGAAGATTTGGGTCCACGTTTGTGGGAAGAGGAGACAGTGCTTCTGCTGGGTCTAGGCTGAGTGACCACATTGCCTGCAGTCCTTGACTGCTGTAAGGTCTCTTGTGGTGTGGGACACTGGGGGATGGATTCTCTCAGAGGAGAGCCATAGTCTGACTTCTGGATCCACTTCTACATGAATTTTCCTGTAAAGCCAACAGGAAGCAACCTTGAGAAGCTGCAGTCCTGTCCCTGGCTGTTCTCGGCAGGCCACAGTCTTTGCTGACCTACACTAGCCCACAAGAACACACCTGTGTCCTGCCTCTTGCCTCCTGTAGAATTCTGCTCCAGCTCTCAATAAATGCTTCCTGCATACTTCTGTAGCCTGTGTAATTTTCAGATGCATCTAAAGCTGTTTCTCCACCAGCCATGGAAGAATACACCGAGGCCCTGGGTAGGTAGATATGTCTAAGACACAGGAGATGGGAAAATTAGGAGAGATAGGAAACAACAGAAGAACTCAGAGCCATAGGAGAAGCTGTAGGTTCAAGTCCTAGCCCTGCTGGTGATTATCTGGGTGTTTTGTGGTAAATGCCCTCCTTCTTTGGGCCTCATTTTCTCTCTCTGTGTAATGAGACTGTTGGGTTGGGCAGTGTTGCCCAGGCCCTGCTCACAGGAAGGAGTGAGAGAGCAAGCTCAAGCTGGACCCAAGGCTCTGAGACTTCTGCAACAAGGCAGGTCGGGGCTCCAGGGTAGCAGGAGGTCACATCCCAACCAAGGCAACCTGCATAAGCTCAGGAGCCAGAAGGTCAGGAGTCTTCCTCTCCTGATGGGAACATTAAGTGCCTAGAGAAGAGAGTGGAATCCCAGATCCAGGTGAGGCCATGCCTGCCGGGAAGTATCCTTTACTCTTCCTCACAGGAAGTGCAGGACATCGACGACTGCATGCACAGAGGAGCCCACAGGACAGGGTGCTATGGGGAAAGCTCATGGCAGAGTGTTCAGGTTTCTGCCCAAAGAGTGTCAGAGATATACTCTCACACACACAGAAGCACTTCTCTGCCCGCCCAGGCACCCCTCTAGTTCCACCCTCCCCGGTAGCTGTGGTTGGTGGGGCTCTGATCCCATGATTATCATCACCCAGAATCTCCTCTGACTGCAGCATTCCACTTTCTACATCATCCCATCACAGCATCCAGACGCCTCACACCAAGTCTACCCAAAACTGAACACAAGTATCTTCCGCAAACTCAACCTGTTCTTCCTCTTTCCAGCTAAGCCAGGAACCTGGGTATTGTTATCTTCAGCTTTCTTCACCTTCTTCATCCATCACCAAGACTTAGGGAATCTCCAACTACCCATAAATCCCAGCCTCTTCTCCAGTGCCTCTATCACTGCCTTAGTCCAGCCACCACCATCTCTCACTTGTTGTTAGGTGCAGTTGAATCAATCCTGACTCACTGATTCTGTGTGACAGAGGAGACCCATAGGCTTTCCCAATCTATAATATTTACAGGAGAATATCACTTCTGTGGAGCCACTGGATGCATTTGAACCACTGACCTTTTGGTCAAGTACTTAACCATTATGTCATTAGGGCTCCTGTCTCTACCCTGGCTGCCGTGAAATCCTCCTTACAATCTCCTTGCCTCCAGTCTTGCATCTTTAATGTTTGTCAATGGCACACAGAGATATCCTTGAATGATGCTGATGCAGCCTCTCAACTCACTCCTCATTGAAAAGCCTGCGGAACTGTCTCTTCCCTAACAATCTGGCCTCATTGCTAACCACTGCCCCCAACTCTGGCTCTCCTTGAGGATTCCCTGAATCCTTAGCATGAGGTACCTTCCCTTGCAAGATCTTTGGCCCTCCTATGCCCAGAGAGCTCTCACTCATCCTCCAAAGCCTGACTCAAATGTCTCCTCCTCCAGGAAGGCTTCCCCACACCCTCTCACCCTCTGCCCCCAGGCTGAGCTGAGCTGAGCTGGTGGCGCCTTCCCCTGGGCTCAACCATAGCACTTCCCATCATGCACTGCATAGGTTTGTTTACAGGGCTGGCTCTGGCCTGGCTGCTTGAGGCTAAAACTCTGCCTTATTTATTTCCAGTCCAGGGAGAAAGGATCAGAGAATATGAGAAGGGGGAGGGGGAGGGGGTGGAGAGAAGCAAAGAGAGAGAAGGAAGGAAGAGGACAGAGGTAAGAAAGAAGAAAAGTGGGAAAGAAACATCAAGCAAAGATATTCGGGAGCAACTCATTCATTTATAAAGCAAGTGCTTGTTGAGTATATACCAGGCACTGTCCAGGCACCAAGGATACAACAGTAACAAGCTAATGTGACTGGCAACTGACCCAGGTGACTTTGCGGGTGTGCATGCAAGTGTAAGTGTATGTGAATGTGTGTGCGTGTGAGAGCCAGGGAGAGAGAGAGGGGGCGAGTGAGCGAGAACACATGGACAAAAGCCCTTCCGTCTGCAAGGGCCTGCTGCCGGGCACCTGTCTTCCCCAGGGCCTGGTGCTTTTAGCATCTGCCCCAGCTCCTGTTGCAGCCCGAAATAAGGCTGTGACCCACGGCGCTGCAGGGACCAGTCCTATCAGCAGAGGCCAGAGCCGGCTGCAAGGCACACACTGCTTGATGACTACCACCTCCTGCCGGCTTGGACCCCCACCACTCACTAAGAGCTCCAGACAGAGGGGTCGACCTTGAGGGCCTGACCCTCCCGTCTGTCCTCTGTGGCCCCAGCTTTTCAGGTACCAGGAACCTAGGGGAACTGGGGAGCAGTGGGGAATGGACAGGAAGTTGAGCCAATCCCAAGGCCCCTTCCTACCAGGCAGATAAAGGGCCCTGCAGAAGGCCGGGAGGATGGGCCTCATAAAAGCCTGGACCCAGTTTAAGAGGAGAGATATTCTGAGGTCTAGGTTGCTTTTGATTAAATGGAGAGAGAGTACCTAGGATTAGAGGTGGGCAGGTAATGGCCCTGCTCACAACTTCAGTGTCTTTTGGCAACAGCAGAGGTTGTTTCCTATCTGTACAATGCAAGATCCTTCCCAGAGTCTGAATTTCGGCAAGGAATGTATTTATCAGGAATGTATCCATGAACTCTGAGATCCTAAAAGGTCACAGCAGGACATCATCCACCCATTCTGCAGACCTTTAAAGATTTATGTTGTTGTGTATTGTGGAGTCTGAACCCGGCCATAGCTGACCCTCCAGTGGGTTTTTAGAAGCAGTTAATAACACAGGAGGAGAATGCCCATCCTCCTGCAGAGCAGCTGGTAGATTTGAACTGTGTGCCATTGGCATTGCAGCCCAGTTTCTTACCACTAGGCCATAAGAGCTCCACCCACCCATGGATCTAACTCAACCTATTTATGTTACAGACAGGGAAACTGAGGCACAGAGGAGGAGAGAAAGCACACTCACAGAGGCTGTCAGGGGCCAGAGTTCACTGACCTGGACTCAAGAGATAAAAGTGAAGGGTGCAAATGGAAACAGATTGTTTTTCTAAATGAAAGAGCTTAAGAATATTTGGAAGCAAAGTTGTGACATGGGGTGGGTGGGCATTTGAGACATCTGGTCTCTTCCCCCTTCTCTCTTGGGGGAAGGTAGAGACTCTGGTATTGTACCTGCCAGGGTTCTCTGGGGAGACAAGCTTCATGGAAAGCTCCCTCAAGATTCCTGGAAAGAGCCATGAGTTGCAAACAGGGGAGTGAAAGTGTAGAGGGAAGGACAGAGGAGAAGGGTGAGGAGGCAACACGGAGGCGGACAGGGACCTGTGGGAATGGAGGAGTGAAGTGCTCCCTCAGCTTCAACATAGCACCTGGCCCTGAGTCTCCTCTCGACAAAGTACCGAGAGTGGGGAGAGGGAACAGCCCTGTAGAGCCTGCTGCAGCCCAGCTCCCTGGCTCTCAGTAGACCACGTGCTTTCTGTATCTGACTAGAGCTTTCCTCGACAGTGCCTGAAGCCTGCTCCTCCTAACACTCCCCTCAGATGTCTCCTAGCATTCCCCTGCCAGGCCTCACCAAAACCAGATCTTCTGGTCAAGATTTCGCATCAATTTTCTGGGGAAAGGCCCCTTGGGGATTTTTCCCCCTAGCAACACAGAAGCTGATTTGTGTGATCGGGAGCATTTCCAACACTACCTGGGCCTCAGTCTCCCCCTCTGTACAGAGAGCCCAGGCTCGGGAGGAATGGTCAAGGCTGGTGCAGGGATAGAACTGGACAAAGCAGGGCTGTGGGAGAAGTAAAGGAGAAATAGAAAGGGATGAGGTGACTGGGTCCATTGGCAGGAGTTTCTTCCCACAGAATGATCCCGAAGGAGCAGAAGGACCCTGTGATGAGTGCCATGGGAGACTTCTCGGGACCAGGTAAGGTGGAAACAGTCCATGCTTTCTTCAGACCCTCTAAGTCCCAGGCTTGGGCAAAGAGGGGCGAACTCTAAGCCAGTTTTGCAGAAGCACCCTGAAATAGCTCACCAGGGCTCAGGAGCTTCTGTCACTGGGAGGGGCCCTGTCCTTTAAAGTCCAGAGACTGAAGATCGAATGTCCCCGTCTGAGCTCTGGCCCTGGCTTTAACACGACCCTGGTCGTGACCACAGCTGAGTCCTTCCCTCTGTCCCAAGCTGAGCTCTGAAGGCTCTGGTCCAGGATCAGCTGTGGCCACAAGCTCCCACACGCTAATTCTTGTTTATCATGACTGCAGTGATCCTGAACAGTGCCGTTTGTGCTGTGGGCGGATTAGTGGTAAGGAGTTGCACTGCCAACCCCAAGGCATACAGTTCAAATCCACCAGTTACTCTGCAGAAGAAAGATGGGCAGTCTCCTTCTGTGAGATTAACTGCCTCTGAAAACCCACTGGAGGATCAGCTACGGGTGGGATCTCAACAGTACATAATAACAAATCATCTGGAAGTAAGTAGTTTGAAGACATCCATCAACAAAGGACTTGTGATCTGCTTTCATAAAAGTCACAAGCCAGGGAAACTGTGTATCAGTAGTTCTACTTTGTAACACGTGAGATCAGTGTAGTCAGAATTGACTCCACAGTGACAGATTTTGTTTCAGAAATGTTTTTTGTTTGTTTTCACTGAAATCTTCACGATAGCTCAGGGTCTCCCAGCCCCAAGGCTAGAACTGAGGGCTAGAGGGAGCGGGGTAGAGTTTGATATCCACTGACTTATATAACTTCACTAAAAAGCCCACTCACCTCATGAATAAATCATTTTAAATGCATGTTTATCAACTTTGCAAGACCTCTTCCAGAATTCTTGGCACAATTTTGGAATCTCTTACTGTAGCCGGTTTCAGAGCATTTTGAACACTAATTCAACTAAGTCAGGGCTTTCAAACTTTAGTGCTAATCACAGGGACATGGCAATGTCGGTTAAGATGCAGATTCCTGGCATCCACCCCCAGGTGGGGCCCACACATTTGTTTTTTAAACAAGTGCCAGGTGGCTCCCATGCAGGTGGGTAGCGACCCCAGCGCTCATGGACACTGGGCTAAGGGCCCCTCTGCTGCCATCTAGGGGCAAGCGGCTGACTCTCCACTGGGTTCCGAGGCTGTAAATCTTCATGGGGAGAAACTCTACCTTTCTCCAGAGGAGAAGCTGGTGGGTTAACATTGCCCAGCTTCCTGTTAGCAGTCTAATAACCCCCTACTATGCCACCTGGACTCCATCCTCTGAGACCTAATTGGTTCAGTACTGATGAATGACTTGCTGTCAGTCTAAATCTTGCATATTTCTGCCTCCTTTTTTTGGATGCTGAGTTTCGGCCTCCTTTTTTGAGAAGCTGTTGATGCTCTGGCTGGAAGGAAGAATTGGGCTCCAAATTCTCTGAATAACTAATTACAAAACAAAACAAAAAATCCACTGAGTCAATTCTGACTCACAGAAACTTTATCAGACAGAGGAGAACGGCTCTCACCCTATTTCCCAGCCTGTAATTCTCTGTGGAAGCAGATTGCCACATCTTTTTCCCGTGAAATTGAACTGCTGGCTTTTTGATTAGCAGTTGAATGTTTTAACCGTTGTGCCACCAGAGCACAAAATAATTAATTCCAGAACTCAAAATATTCACACACACTCCCCCCCCCCAAAATAATGCCAAACCAATTGCCATTGCATACTGGCACACATCATTTCTACCTAACTTGAAGTGTAGCGACTCTTCTTTGTCGTGAGAGCATTCATTACAAATCATTTGAAACTAAAGTAGAATGAAGGGGGATGGAATCTCATGAACTCATCACCAAAGTACAGCCACTGTAAAGTAACAAAACCAAACCACTATTATTGCCATCTTATTCTGCTACGGGTTTTCACGTCTTACACCATTTAACTCTCACAACGGCCCTGTGAGTTAGATTGATAGAATATTGTTGTCATATTGAGGTAGAGAAAACTGTGAGTCAGAAGGGCTAGGCGGTCACACATCTAGTGGATCACAAAGCTGAGGTTTGATGACATCTTGGTATATCTAAATCTTGGTCTTCAAAGACACCTTTTTCTTACATGATTTTAAAAATAATAACCCATTGTATTAGACAATACAGACATAAATGTCTTTGAAAGAGATGATTCCTCGTCATGCAACCATCTGGAGATAACCATTGCCAACATATCTGTGTAAATCCTTCTACTCTTGTGTAAACATATATTGACATACACACATATACTATAAGTTGTGTTCTTCAGCTTGCTTTGTTTTTCATTCGGCAGTATACCACAAGCTTTGCTTTCCATTTTACTTGGACAAATCTCATTGTCTCTCTGCTCTCCACTCTTCCAGGCATTCTATTGTTTGGACGTATAATAATATTTATTCAAACAGATGGTGGTCCTGAAGTTTGGGTTGAGACATTTAGGAGTATAATGTATGGATTCTTGTTGAGTGACTTGCTTTCAGGAGCAGGGAAGTAGGATGTTGTTGTCATTGTTGTGGATTGCTATTAAGTCGAGCATGACTCATAGCAACCCTATGAACAAAAACCTTGAAGCCTTTCTATAACTATTGACATTTATCAAAGTTCATTGAGTTACAGAGTCATGTTCTTTAGGAAGTGGATAGGAAGAAGAAATTGCTTAAGAGAGGAAATGATCAAGGTTAGAAAGATACCCCATTATTCAGGCCAACTGAGGCAAGGGGGCCATAGCAGCTTCCATCCTATGGAGCAATTGAATGCTGAGTTAAAGTGGCAGTTGTGAACTGTTAACAGCTGGGAAAGGGCATCTGAGCAGCAGCAGCATTCACTCTGAGATTGATCCACAGGGTCCATAATTCAATTTTAAACCCACTGCAATAAACATGAGAGAGAGAGAGAGAGAGAGAGAGAGAGAGAGAGAGAGCACGCCAGCCCCTAGGAAGCCCAATTCCTTACACTAAGCCACCAGAGTCCCTACGAATATATAGCTTTGGTGGCTTAATGGTAAAAAGCTATGCTGCCGACCCAAAGGTTCACACCCACCAGCTGCTTGATGGGAGAAGGACGTGCAGTCTCCTCCTGTGAGATCTGCTGCCTCTAAAAACCCACTGGAGGATCAGCTATGGGTTTGTTCCGACTTGACAGTACAAAATAACAACATATATTTTAAGAAAACACGCTCCAAATATACATGTAACGTATTTGGGGATGTTATCAGTATTGGGCATGCTTATTTTATTTTTTTTCTTCCAAATTAATTGCTACTATCATGAAGAGAGAGCTCTATACGTACGTGTGTGTGTCTGTGTCTCTGTGTGTGTGTGTGTGTGTGTGCGTGTGTTTTGAACGAATGGAAAGGGAAACAAAACCCTTCTTTAAAGAGCTGTTTTGTTTCAAATAGAATTAATCACAGCTCCTGAGAGGGCCCTCAGGGCTGCCTGGCAACTGGTACTGCCAGGTCCCATCCCTCTCTCCTATAACGCTCTCCTGGATGACTTTGGCCTCCCTTCCTCTCTTTCCCCAAATCTCCAGTGCTCCTCCCCAGCTTTATTCTTGCCTGGTGACCTTGCTTCTTGTTGTGCTGAGAGGAGTGAAGCACCCCAGGGAGAGCATTCGCCAGCTCCTTCCACCACATCTGCCGCGGGCTTGCGCCTGTGCCCCTGTCCTCGACGCCCTTCCTGGCCGGGGGATGAACTCTCCTGCACCTGTCTGCAGCCCACCCTTCTAGGCGTGCCTGGACACCCTCCCTCCCACTTGCCTGCTCAAGGACGTTCCTTCAGCAAGACATTCCTCCCTTCTGCAATGTCAAGGTCCCCATCTGTTTACAGACACACTGCCATTCTTCCTTTCTTTATTATCACCACTGCCTCCACCGAGGCCCTTGGAGCACAAATCCTCCAAACACTTGTCTACACTTTTTCCCCGTGTGCTTTCCTTTTTTTATTCAACCTTATACTGTGACCATTTCCAAACAAACACAGAAGCAGAAAGGACTTGTTACCTTAATCATTTCAAAACAAACCTCAAGGAGCAAGCCATCTCATCCTCCAAATACCTTTAAAAGTATTAAAAAGAGTAATTATGACAAGTGAGACAACTCAGGCAAGAAGGGGAGAATACAGTGCCATTTACGTGAAACATCTGAAATAAGACAGCTGTTGCCATCGGTCAAGCTGAGCCCTAACTGATGCTGCATGGTGTTCCTGGGGCTGTGGTCACATGGGGGGAGGTTGTTCATCTTTCTCTGGTGGATCTGCTGGTGCGCTTAAACCACCATCGAATCAGGGCCTCTGGGTCAGCAGTGCAAAGCCCTGTGGACCATCCCGGTGTTTGTACAGTATTGTGAATATAATAATGCATTTTAATTGTGCTTACAAATGGTTACAATTTTAATGTGTGTTGTTGTTGTTGTTGTTATAACCAGTTTTTTACTAGTGACCTCAAGTTGATTTCTGTTCCTGGCAACCCCTTGTGTGTCAGAGTAGAACTCACCTCCATTGGGTTGGGTTGGGTTGGGTGGCTGGTTTTGGTTTTTATGTTGTTGTTGTTATGTGCCGTCGAGTCCCTTGCGACTCACAGCGACCCTATGTAGAACAGCCCTAAACTCCGCTCTGTCCTGTGCCAATCGCACTGTCTCTGACACTCCCATCCCAATTATCCCAGTCACTGAATCAATCCACCTCATAGAGGGCCTTCCTCTCCTGCGCTGTCCCTCCACCCTCCCAAGCATGATGTCCTTCTCCAAGGACCGGTCTCTCCTCACAACATGTCCAAAGTATGTTAGACGGAGCCTCAGAATCCTTGCCTCCAAGGAGCCACCCAGTTTAACCCCTTGCAGGACAAATCTGTTTGTTTTCCTAGCAGTCCATGGTATTCTCAATACTCTTCTCCAGCACCACAGTTCAAAAGCATCAATTCTCCTTCTATCCTCCTTGGTCATTGTCCAACTCTATGATGCATAACAGGTGATTGCGAAGACCATGGCCTGTATCAGACGCACCTTAGTCTCCAGAGAGACACCGTTGCTCTTCAGCACTTTGGAGAGGTCCCTAACAGCAGACTTTCCCATGGCAATGCGCCTTTTAATTTCCTGGCTGCTGGTGCCAAGACTGTTGACTATGGAGCCAAGCAAACTAAAGCTGTGTACAATCTCAATCTCTTCACCATCCATCCTGATGCTGCCAGTTGGTTCAGTGGTGAGAATCTTTGTCTTCTTGACATTGAGCCTCAATCCATATTGTAGGCTGCAGTCCTTGACCCTCTGCAGCAGGCGCTTCAGGTCCTCCTCAGTTTCAGCAAGCAGGGTTGTGTCATCCGCATAACGCAGATTGTTGATAAATCGTCCACCAATCTTGACCCCACATTTCTCCTCATAGAGCCCAGCCTCCCGGATAATCTGTTCTGCATATAGGTTGAAAAGGTATGGAGATAGGATGCATCCCTGGCGTACGCCCTTCCCAATTTTTAACCATGCAGTGTTCCCTTGCTCTGTTCTGATGACTGCCTCCTGGTCCAAGTATAAGTTTCACATTAGAACGATCAAGTGTTCTGGGATTCCCATTCTTCTCAGAGTCAGCCATAGTTTGTTATGATCTACACAGTCAAATGCCTTTGCATAGTCAATTAAACACAGATAGACATTCCTCTGGTATTCCCTGCTTTCAGCCAAGATCCATCTAACATCAGCTACAATATCTCTAGTACCACGACCCCTTCTAAACCCAGCCTGGACTTCTGGTAGTTCTCTGTTGATGTGCTGTTCCAGTCGTTTTTGGATAATCTTCAGTAAAATCTTGCTTGCATGTGAAATCAGTGAGATTGTTCTGTCTTCTCCATTGAATTTTTAATGACTCTTTGTGGGTTTTTTTTTTGGCGAATACATCACCAGGCCTCTGGTGGGCTCAAACATGCAACATTTTGGTTAGGAGCTAAGTATGTACCATTGAGGGACTCTGTATGGGTTGTTGTTGTTCTGTGTGATTGAGTCTGTTGCAACTCATAGTGACCCTATGTACAACAACTCTGAACCCTGGTATATACAGAGCCAATATTATTATCTCTGAAATACTTACCCCCATGGCCCCAGTCACTAAGTCATTCTATCTCATCCAGGCTCTTCCCCTCCTGCGCTGTCCCTCCACCCTCCCAAGTATGATGTCCCTCTCCAAGGACTGGTCCCTCCTTACAGCATGCTCAAAGTTTGTCAGATTAAACTTCTGTGTAGATTAAGGATTTCTTAAAAAGAAGATGGAAGGAGTTACTGTACCAGAAAGAATTGGCTGACAAATATTGCAAGAAGTACCATATTATCAAGAACCATTTATAATGGAGGAAGCAATTCAAGCTATATTGAAGACATTAGCAAAAAAATAAGGCCTCAGGAATAGATCGAATGCCATTTGAAATGTTTCAGATGACAGATGCAGCCCTGGATGTACTCACAAGTCTATGCGCGGAAATGTGGAGAACAGTTGAGTGACTGACCAACTGGAAGAGATCAATGTTTGTTCCTATTCCCAAAAAAGGAGATTCAACAGAATGTAGAAATTATCCAACAATATCATGCAAGCAAAACACTGCTGAAGATCATTCAAAATCAGCTAGAACAGTACATAGCGAACTGCCAGACGTTCAAGCTGAATTTAGAAAAGACCATGGCATCAGAGAAATATAGCTGCTGATATCAGATGGATCCTGGCTGAGAGCAAAGAACACCAAGAGGATGTCTATTTGTGCTTTATTGACTATACAAAGACATCTGACTATGTGGATTATAACAAGTTATGGGTAACATTGAGAAGAATTGGAATTCCAGAACACTTGATTGTGCTTGTGTAAAACCTATACCTAGACCAAGAGGCTGTTGTGAGAACAGAGCAAGGGAATACTGCAGGATTTAAAATTAGGAAAGGTATATATCACGGTTGTATCCTTTCTCCATACCTATTTCATCTATATGCTGAGCAAATTATTTGAGAAGCTGGACTCCATGAAGAAAAATGCGGCATCAGGATCGGAGGAAGACTTTTCAATCACCTTCGTTATGCAAAAGACACAATCTTGCTCATTGAAACTGAGAAGGACTTGAAACGCTTCCTGCACAAGGCTAAACAATGCAGCCTGCAATATAGCTAGATTGCATCTCAACATCAAGAAAACAAAAATCTTTGCCACTAGATTGATAGGCAACATCATGAGGGACAGAGAAAGGTTTGAGACCATCTAAATATTGTACAATGCCTCTAAATATTGTGCAACTTCATTTCACTTGGATCCACAATCAGTACACTTGGTGTCAGTAGTTAGGAGATCAGGAAACAAATTGCACTGGGAAAATCGACAGTCAGAAACCTCTTCAAAACTGAATAGTAATAACGTCAGTGGGAGGACAAAGGTGCAACTGATTCAGACCATGGTCATTTCAATCACTTGCTATGTAGCTGAGGGCTGTTGGATAAATAAAGATAACAGAAGAAGGACTGATGCCTTTGAGTTATGCTGGAGAAGAGTATTGAACATCCCCTGGTCTGCCAAAAGAGCAAGCAGAGATGTCACAGAAAAGATGAAGCCAGAGTGCTTCAGAGACAAAGCTGATGGTGTTTCACCTCACGTATTTTGGGCATGTGGTTAGGAGAGTCTATTCCTTGGAAATAGACATCAGTTTTGGAAAGGTGGAGGAGCGTGGAAGAAAGGAAGATGCTCAACCAGGTAGATTGCCACAAGGGGCTGGAGTGTGTCAGGGACTGTGTGAATGGCAAGGGATACAACAGTGTTCAGATAGGTTGTTATGAGTCATACTTGCCTCAACAGCACTTAACAACAGCAACGTCAGAGACAGGTGCCATCAAGTCAACTACAACTTACAGCGACTCCATGAACAACAGATCTGAATGGCGCCCTATCCTGTGCGGTCCTCACACTCTCCATCACGGTCATGCCCTTTGTGACAGTCACTGTGTCAGTTCATCTTGTTGAGAGTCTTCCTCTCTTTCTCTGACCCTCCACCTTCCCCAGCCTGATGTCTTTTCCCAAGGACTGGCACCTCCTGGCAGTATGACCAACATTTGTGAGACAAAGCTTCAAAATCCTTGCCTCTAAAGAGCACTGTGGTTGCACTTGCTCCAAAACAGATATGTTTGGGGTTTTTCTAATTCACATTATATTCTATACTCTTTTCCAACATCACAATTCAAAGGCATCAACTCTTATTTGGTCTTCTTTATTCATTCTACAGTATATATATATATATATTTCACCACAAATAAAAATAATTATTGGAAAAATATATTTATTATCTATTTTTTCTAACTCCTTTGGTAATCTCATCTAGGCTCCAAGATCAAAATGCCACCCACTGATGGTACGTTCAAGACTCTTCTCCAGCACAACTCAAAGGCACCAATTCTTCTGTCATACTTAGTCTTTGTCCAGCTCTCTGATGCATAGCAAGTGATTTCAAAGACCATGGCCTGAATCAGGTGCACCTTAGTCTCTAGACTCACATTGCTGCTTCTCAGTATTTTGGACAGGTCCCTGACAGCAGATTTCCCCAGTACAATTCATCTTTTGATTTCCTGACTGGTAGTGCCAAGAGTGTTGAGTGTGGAGCCATGCAAACTGTAACTGTTAGCAACCTCAATCTCTTCTCCATCCATCATGGTGCTGTCAATTGGCCCAGTGGTGAGAATCTTTGTCTTCTTGATGTTGAGCTTCAATCTATATTGAAGACTACAGTCCTTGACTTTCTGTATCAAGCTCATTAGGTCCTCCTCAGTTTCAGCAAGCAGGGTTGTGTCATCTGCATAACATAAGTTGTTGATGAGTCTTCCTCCAATCCTGATGCCACATTCTTCCTCATAAATCCCAGCCTCCTTGTTCTGCATAAAGATTGAAAAGGTAAGGAGAAAGGATGCATCTATAAATAAAAATAATTATTGGAAAAAATAAGACATTTCTTTACATAGCCACAAATATAATAACCCCTTAAACAAAATTAACATTGATTATTAGCCAACTCTATATTCAACTTTCTCCAATTTCCACACAAGATCATTTTATGATTAGCTTGTTTTATTCAATATTTAAACTCACTCATTACTGTTGTATTGGAACTGACTTCTGGTTGACCCTCTCTTGGGTTTCTGAAACTGCAAATCAGATGGAAGGAGATGTCCACCTTTCTCCTGAAGAGCGACTGGTGGATTTGAACCGCCAGAGATGCACAGCCTTGGGGTTGTGCATCTTACTGGAGCTCCCTTTCAGGTCCAAAGTCTCCTTTCATCTGAAATGGGAACCCTTCAACTTTTTCTCCATGTTGTTGACTTGTTTGAAGAAAGAAATCAATGGCCCTACTGAATATTCCACAATCTAGATTTGCCTCATTGCTTCCTGTGGTGTGGCCAGACTTGTTGCTCTGTCCATTTATTTTCTTGGACTTATTCTAATTAGGTTTTCACATCCAAACACTGCATAGAAACTCCTCCTGTCGAGATTACAAATGACTCAGTGTTGCTAAATATAGTGTCCAGTCTCTGTCCAGTCATGGTTGTATTCAGTGTATTAGCATTATTTGATCCACTGACCACCCCCGTCTTCCTAAAAACAAACACTCATCATTTGGCTTCCAGGACACGCCTTTTATTTCTTCCTACCTCATAGGGTGCACCTTCTCAGCTCTTGAGCTGGTTCCCCTCTTCTCCTTGATCTAAATGTTGCCAGCTGCAGGGTCTAACCTTTGGATTTCTTTTCTATTTATTCTCAGTCCTTTGCTGATCTCATCTAGGCTTCCAGATCAAAATACCATTTATAAACTGATGATGCCCACATTTTCTGTGTGCAGGTCAGTTCTCCCTCATTAACACCAGAATCATAGACCCTCTTCCCTCCTCTGCATCTCCACTTGGACCCCTGTAAACTTCTCAAACTTAAAATGACTGATTTTGGCAATAGCTGGGGCAATTTGAATGTGAACTATTGGATTTTTTTTTAAGTGTTCACTTTGAAAGTGGAGGCCATTCGTTGAGATAAGCAAGTCACAAAACATATTATCCATGTTTTCATTTTCGTTTAAAACAAGGAACTCATGAAATATTATTCAAGAATGGGTGACCATAAGGGAGGACATTATGCTGAGTGAAATATATCAGTCACAAAAGGACAAATACTGCATAGTGCCACTGTTGTAAAACAGGACTGACATCGGGGTTGAGGGGAGACTGAGGAAGACGGGATAAATAATGTACAATGCACTGAAAGAGATGAGGGAGAGAACTGTTTAAAAGGGATATATGATTAGGTATTATTGTCATGACAAAAGTCCAGAATGCAGCAGCATAGTGGAGTGGACTTGGGGGGAGGGATTGTATAATAATGAAAGAATTTTTCTTCTACTTTTCAAAGAGAAGAGAGAACTAGGGTGGAGGGGTGGGCAGGTAGAAAACAGCGAATGAATGGAAATAAAAAATTTCTGTAAATTTTAATGAAAATTAGTAATAATTAAAAAACCAAACTCATATATGAAGAATTGTTGTTACGTGGTGTCAAGTCAAAACCAACTCATAGCTGACACCCCCCCCCAGGGGGTTTTCCGAGGCAGTATATTACATAGGAAGAGATTGCCCATCTATCTCAAGAAAGCAGTTGGTGGATTCAAACCACATGTCTTTGGTCAGCAGCGCATCTCTTCACCACTAGGCCACCAGAGTTCTTGATGAAGAATTAATTATTGGAAAAGATGGAAAAGGATATATAATAAAGAATGACTAGTAGCAGTCTCTGAGTACTGCGTAATGATGTTTTTCTATTTATCTTACCTACTTTTTTAACTTTCTTCATGCACACACATGATTTTTTTATGATAATGAAAGTCTACTTTGAAATGAGAAAACACATGTCTAAAACAGAACTCCAAATCTTTCTCCAAACTTTCTTCTCATCCCTCACTCCATCCGTGCCCCTAATTTTTCCCATTTTGGTTAGATGGCTCTGTGAGTGGCTGCTCCCTCTCCCTCCCCCAGTGACTCAGGCCAACACACACACACATACAAACACACACACAGGCACGCACACACACACCCCATCCCACACCCAAGGCTTATTTTAAAAGTCATCTAGAATCTGCTCATTTCTCGCTATGGCTAGTATGGTGGGCAGAGAGCTGCACAGGAAATTCACGGAGTGAATGCAAATGAGCTCTGAACTTCTAATGCAGTGCTCAGCTTCACTCAGCATCAGTCTTTTCTGCCTGTAAAATGGGCAATGATTCCAAAGAATGATGGCACCCAGTGCTGGCCAGTGTGGGAGACAGTGGCATCTTCACACAGCCCAGCAGTGCTGGGGCAGTGCCTTCAGGCTGGAGGTGGCCTGGAGGGCCTTCCCTGCTGAGGGCTGAGAGCTCACTCCGGCGTCTCCTGGCAGTCCCTTCCCTGGACCTGGGCAAGAAACTGAGTGTACCCCAGGACCTGATGATGGAGGAGCTGTCGCTGCGCAACAACCGGGGCTCCCTCCTCTTCCAGAAGAGACAGCGCCGTGTGCAGAGGTTCACCTTTGAGCTTTCCGCCAGACAACGGGAGGTGAGTGGGCCCTTGGTGCCTGTGGGAGAAAGGATGCCCAGAGACGGTAAATGTTAGCCTGAAGCCACACGTGAACCAGACTGAAGGCCTCCGGTCCCTGGCAAGTCCCTCAAGCTCCAGCATGATCCTACAAGCGTTTCTGTTGGCATTTTTGTCCAGATATAAAACTTAAAGTATATTGAGTGGATGAGCTGTAGATAAAGGGACTCTAGCTTGGGGGGGAGAGGCGGGGGACCAAAAACCAGAACAGTCATTTGCTCCGGGTTCAATTTGCCACATGCAAGAGTTAGGAGAGCCTCGAGCTCTACCTAAAATGGGTAACTCAAAAGGCTGGATGAAGAAAAAGGTTTACTTAGCGCTTTACACTCCTAACACACTCTCCAAATCCCTGAAAGGTGGACGTCGGGACTATGTTCTTAGGTTTTGGTTGGGGAGCACTCTGGCTCCTTGCTCTGCTGAGCCACCTGTGATGTATTTATCCCCTACAGATTGTAGCAGGAAGTGCCAAAGGAAAGATGACCAGAACCGGGGAGCCAGGGACGATAGGAGAGCAGGTAAGCCCTACGGGATGGGGACTTGGAGAAAAGGGCTCCGGGGAGGGGGCTGGGGTCGGGTCTCCCGCCGCCTCAGCACCCGCCTCTTTGTGCAGGCTGTCAACGGCCCAGGGGCGCAGGAGAACTACCGCTCGGAGCTGCACGTCTACCCGGCCGCGTCCGGGGTCCCGGGGGACGCGCGCTCCCCAGTCCCCACGGCCGAGCGCGCCCGCACCCCCAGCGCCCTGGCGCCGGGTGAGTGGCCTCCTTGGGTTGTGGGACCAGGGCTGGGGGCCCGCAGTCATGCATGGAGGGGCCTCGGAAGCGTCTTGTCCGAAACATTGAAGCCCCGCGTGCCCGTGGCAGACTAGCACCTCTGGCTCCTCTGCAGAGCCCCCTCGTTTCCCGGGGTGTGAAAGGGTCCCCTTTGCTGGACAAGCTGGCGACCCGCCCCTGCTCGCCTCTGTCCTAGTTTTGGTCAGTCCCGGGACCCGGCGGCGGGTGGGGCGGGAGAAGGGAGCGCGCGCCCCCTGCCTGCAGCCTCCGACGCGCCCGACCCGCCCGCAGGCTACGCCGAGCCGCTGAAGGGCATCCCGCCCGAGAAGTTCAACCACACGGCCATCCCGAAGGGCTACCGCTGCCCGTGGCAGGAGTTCGTCAGTTACCAGGACTACCAGGGCGATGGCCGCAGTCACACCCCCAACCCTGCCGAGTACCGAAATTTCAACAAGTAAGACTGGGCGGGCTCTCGTGTGACCAGGAAGCCAATCTCAACCATGGCTATTGCTATATTCTTTTTTTTTTCCCCCCTTTTCTATTGCTATATTCTTAAGCACCACGGTTCTAAACAGACCCGTAGGTGAGCTCGGGCGGATTTTCAGCGGCAGTTTAAAGACATCAAAGGAGATTGCCATCTTTCTTGCCCTTTTTTCTCCTGCAGGGCAGCTGGTGGATTCAAACTGTGCCTTTGGGTTGTCAGCACAGCTTCTTACCGCTTCTTCCACTTCTTACCACTAAGCCACCACTCTCTTCCAACCACAGCAGTTGCTTGCATTTATTGTGACCTTTGTATGTGCTGGCCTGAATCCTAGACACTGTATGCACATTATCCTGACCTTGGAAGAACAAGGTCTCAGCATGGAGCAGGGGAATCAATGTATGCTGGTAGAGAATGAACAAATGGGCCAACTTCTCCTTGGATCCTTGTCACATCACAGTAGGACAAAACTCCAGCTCATTGCAGTCAAGTCGGCACTGACTCATAGCTGACCCTGCATTGGGTTGCTGAGGCTGGAAATCACGCGGGAAGAGCTTTGCCTTTCTCCTATGGAGCTGCTGGTGAATTTAAAACACCAGCGAAGTGGACTTGGAGGTGCAACTGCTCCCTTAGGACCAGAGCACTGGAGCTCTCTTCGGGGTAGGACAGACACTTCCACTTTTCTTATTCTGCAGATGAAGAGTCTGAGGCTCAGAAACACCAAGCAGCGTGCCCCAAATCATAAAGCAAGGATGCAGCCACAGGGCTGGGGCTCAAGTCTGGGTTCATTGAACCCTGGAGTGCAGTTTCTTCCTCTCCCTAACGTCTGTGTACAATCCCTCTCCTAGACATCAGGACATGCTCTCTTTTCCCTGGGCCTTTTATGGCGGTGGTGTTGTGTGCTGTCCCAAATCTCATCAGTACTGGGCCAGCACAGTCTTTTTCTCATCACCAATGATTTGGAAGAGATATGCTGGGTTGTTTTTTTTTTTTTAATGTTGCTGAGTTGATTTCAACTCACAGTGACCCTACATCATAAAAGAGAATGCCCCAGAGGGTTTCCTATCCTCATGGGAGCAGATTGCTAAGTCTTTTCTCCTGTGGAGTGGAGCAGCTGGTATAGTCATACAGTCAAGCAGAGTTAACAACCATTGTGCCAGCATACTCTTTTTGGTTTAGGCTTAGAATCTGGCTTTGGCTGCTCCATAGGGGGAGTGACGGTGAAATGCTGAGAGGTGAGAGCTCAGAGGAGTATACCTTACTAGTTGTTGCTGTTGTTGTTATTAGGTGCTGTCAACTTGAGTGCAACTCACAGTGACCTATGAACAAAAAATCTGAGCCCTTTCCTATATCCTGTGTCATTCTCATCATCTGTGATATACTTGAGTTCATTACTACAGTGACTATGTCAGTCCATCTCATTGAGGGTCTTTCTCTCCTTCACTGACGCTTCACCTTTCCAAGCATGATGTCCCTTTCCAAGGAATAGGTCCCTTCTAACAACTTGCCCAAAGTGAAACAAACCTTCATCATCTCCTCTAAGGAGCACTCTGGTTGTGCTCTCTCCAAGACAAGAGTTGTTCAGTCTTATAGCAGTCCACGGGATATTCAATATTCTTCTCCCCAACACAGCTCAAAGGCATCAAGTCTTACTCTGTCATCCTTATTCATTGTGCAACTCTCAGAGGTAGCCTGATTTAGGCTACATCTGAGTGTTTAACCTGACATCATTGCTCCTTTGTACTTTGGAGAAGCCCTTGACAGCAGACTTTCCCAATGCAACAAGTCTTCTGAATTCTAGACTGCTGGCACCAAGAGTATTGATTGTAGATACAAGTAAGATGAAGTTGTTGACAATTTCCATCTTTTCTCCATCTATAATGATATTGCCTGTTGGCCCAGTAGCAAAGATTTTTGTTTTCTTGATGTTGAGATCTAATCCTTATTGAAGGTTGGTTTAAAACATTTTAAAAACCAACAACCCCTCCTTGGTGTTAAGTCCAAATAGACCCATAGGTGACCTTCCAACACATTTTTAGAGGCTGTAAAAGTCACAGGAGGAGATTCCCCACCTTTCTCCCACAGAGCAGCTTCAGATTTGAATCATCTGCCTTTGGGCTGACAGTGAAACTCCTTACCCACTAGGCCTTGGATGGTTTCAAGTGCAGACTTCATGCCTGGCTGTGTAGCTGTGGGCAAGTAACTTAACTTCTCTGTGCCCATATTTCCCACCTATAAAATAAAGCTATACTATTTTATAGAATTGTTATGAAGAGGATATGTAAAGCTCTAGATAAAGTTTTTAGTGAGCAACAAGCCCTCATTGTTACTATTATTGGTATCCCTGAGTGGTGCAAACGGTTTCTAGATGAAAGGTTGGTGTGTGGAGCTCACCTAGAGTCACGTAGGAAGAATAGCCTGAGGTCTGCTTCCAAAGTGGAGCACAGGTCAGCCTGCTTTGTATCACGTAGGTCACCAGTGGTCAGAATTGACTCCATGGAAATTGATGAGTTTATTGTTGTTATTTGCAGACTGAAACCACAGGGAAAGTTAACAAAATAGAATATGAAAAAGTAAACTTAACATTCTGTTCACAAAGCCTTAAAATGAGTCAAAAGACTGAAGAGAGGGATGTGGCCTGAATAAAGGCCTTGGGATGGGGGATCCATTTCAACTGCAGTTGGCTTCCTTGATCTGGTGCTATTTCTGGAAATATTTCTCTGGCTTGAGCTGCACGAAGTGAGGAGAAGGGTCCACAGAGAGGAGGTGTTAGTCCAGCGCCTCTGGCACCTGCTCAGACCACACGTGGAGGGAGACTACATCTATCTGACAGACAGATGGCTGGCCGCCAGGTCGTGGCTAGATCTGGGACTAGGCCATGTGAGAAAGGACTGAGGGAATTGGAGTGGTTAGCCTGCAGAAGGACTGGCTCACGAGGGACATGGCTGCACAGGAGGAATTGGGCCAGCAGGCGTTGTGTGAGCCAGAAGCCATTGGAAGCCTGGCGCTTGCAGTCAGGACTGACTTCTTACTTCTCCTGGGCCCCTGAGAGCTGCCTGCCTAGCTATTTAAACCTCAGCAGACATTCAATCCTGGCTTCCAGGCTGGCTAGCTCAGGTCCTAGTCCCACTCCAGCTCACACCTTACGGGTGACAGGCTGAGACACATTCCTAGCCTCACTCCAGCTCACACCTTACGGGTGACAAGCTGAGGGAGGTTGAAGTCCAGCTGCCTCTCAGGGCAGAAGGCGTAGGCATAAAGAAGAACAGCAGCGTTGGTGGTAAAGTTAAGTGCTGACTCCAAAGCTTTTGGCCAAAGCTAGGGCCAAACTTGAGGCCTGCTCAGCTTGGACACTGCCCAGCCTGCTCCAGTGAGGCATGGCTGTTGCTGCCAGAGCTGGGGTGGTCCTGAATGAAAGCTTTCTGGCTGGACCCGAGGGCCTGGCCCGAGTTTTGCCTTTCTGTCCCAGAGGTGAGCATTTTCCTCTTCATACTGGTCCCTGCCTGTAGCTCAAAGACTGTGTAGGACACAACTTTTTACTTTTTAAAAAAATTATTATTTATTTTATACTGGTTTACTTACAAAGTTCATATACCTTTTTTTCACACCAGATCTTTCCCATTTCCTTTACCCACTCCTCCTTCCACCCATTAAATTGTGTGACCCTATGATTTCCCCCTGCCCATCCCCACTCCTCTGCTCACCTCC
>NW_006399880.1:2605762-2625061 GCF_000299155.1 Elephantulus edwardii | reverse complement strand
AAAAAATAAATGAAAAAAATGTTTTTAAATCACATAAGAATTTTTTTTTTTAAAGAAAAGACAATTACAGATAAAGTTAGGCCTCTCTTTTTTCCAATGTCTTCTACCCTCAGTTCTCTCCCCAGGTTAAAAACCTGTTGTCAGATTGGTGTGCTTGTCTCCAGAACTTTTTTAATGGATGGCTACATATCTCTGTAAGAGGCATAACTGAATGTCTATGCATGTATGGTTTTTCAATACTGTTTCTTTCATTAAGTTGCTTTTTTCATTCAGCATCATTCTGATGAAATCGACCCTACTCGGTATGCATAGGTCTGTGCACGCATTTTAAATTGTGTGTAGTGCTCTGCCATGTAACTTTTCTGCATTTGTCTTGTTTATTCATCTGCTAATGGACCCAGGTTGTTCCTTGTTATTCCAAGACAGAGCTCAGACCCGTCCCCTTGTGCACACGTGCACATGCATTGTGCCTGGAGGTGACAGGATTCACACGTTTTCTGGCAAACAAGATCCTGTCAAGGTGGTTGTTATCAGCTACAGCTGAGCTGGCCCTCAGCTCATGGTGGTCCCACTTGCAGCAAGATTGCTGTCCTAGGTTCTCACTGGTTGGGTTTTGGAAGGACATTATCAGGCCTTTCTTCCTCCTTAATCTTAGTCTAAATGCTCCACTTAAACCTGTTTATCATTGTAGAAGCATGCAAGCTCCGTGTTTCTGGTACTTTGGCCAGAAATGGAATGCTGGTCTCCTGCATAGAAGGATATGCACATAGAAGGTTCCAGCACTGAATCACTTCTCCCTCCCTCATCTTGGCATTAGGCACTGTCAAGTCAGCCCAGAGTCACAGCAAGCCCATGGATGACTGAGTGAAACCCTGCCCGGCCCTCACTCCTCACACCTCTGCTGTACTTAAGTTACTCTTGTGATCACTGCATCAATCATCTTGTTGAGGGTCTTCCTTTCTTTGATTGACTCTGCACTTTTCCAAGCACAGTGTCCTTTTCCAGGGACTGGCCCTTCCTTACAACATGCCTGAAGTATGAGAAGCGGTCTCATCGTCCGTACTTCTAAAAAAGTGTTCTAGGAGCTCTCACGGCCTAGTGGGAAGCAGCCACAATGCAATGCTCAGAAGTTCTCTGGGTGTACTTCCTCCAAGATAGATTTGTTTGTTCTTTTGGCCACTTGAGTTAAGTACAACTATGAGACACAGATCTGAACTCTGTCCTGTCCTGTGCCATCCTCATCATGTCTGACACACTAGAGGAGCCCATAGCTGAAGTCACTGTGTCAATTCATCTCACTGGGGGTCTTTATTTCTCTCACTGACCCCTCACCTTTCCAAGTATGGTGTCCCTTTCCAAGAAATAGTCTCTCCTAGCAACATGCCCCAAAGTACGTGAGACAAAGATTTGTCATCCATCCTTGCCTCCAAGGAGCACTCTGAGCGCATTTTCTCCAAAAGATCTCTCTGTGTTCTTTTTAAAAAAGAACTTTTAAACATAAAAGTTTTTTTTAAAAAGTTTACTTTTTTGTATTTCTTTTTTTATTTTACAGATTCTTCCAATTTCCCTCACACATCCCCATCCATCAAATTGTACAGCTCCATGATTAATTCCCCCTCTGTTCTTTTGACAGTCCATGAAATATTCAGTACTCTTCACCAACACCATAGTTAAAAGACAGCAGTTTTTCTTCTGTCGTCCTTATTCACTGTCCAGCTCTCAGATGCATAGCAAGTGATTGAAAAGACCATGGTCTGAACCAGGCACACCTTTGGACGTCTATAGTGTATTCAGTACTTTTCACTAACACCACAATTAAGGGCATTAATTCTTTTCTTATTCCTTCCCCCTCTAAGGTTGTTGCCATTTTTACTGTATACCATTGAGTCAGAACCAACCTATGGCTGACCCCCCAGCAAGTTTTTCGGAGGCAATTAATTGCACAGAAGGAGACTGCCCATCTTTCTCTCATGGAGCAAGCTGGGGGGTTCTCACAGCATACTTTTATGTTGGCAGTACAGTTCCTTACCACTAAGCCACCACAGTGCTCTATACCTCTAAGGTAGAAGCATTAATTCATCTCTAATTAGACACACATAAGTAAAATCTTGTCCTCATCATATCACCAACTTTGCCCTATCATCAAATTACTTCATTTTGCCATTATCTTGGATGAAAAACAGTACATGTGTGCTGTAATTGTCATTTCCCTGATTCTCAGTGTCCGTTACCACCTCCTACCCTCTCCCCCACTCACGGGTCTACATAGTGTTCCAAGGAGAGATGGTGAATGGAAGGAAAAACTCTACTTCCACCCTTACTCCTTCTGAGAACCTGGAGTTAAGCCGAGGACAAGGCAGTGCTAATGCTGAGACATCAGCATTTCCTAAGCATTAACCCTCTTCTCCTGTGGTAGTTTTGGGAATAAGCAGTATGAGAGAATCTTATCAAAGGCAAGACAAATATATGCTGGATAGAAGGGGAAACTGAGGCCCAGGGAGAAGCAGGGAGGGGGGCTGCATGCAGTAAGCTGCATGTCTCAGCTCTGTCATCATTTCCCCATAAAGCCCCCCTTTCCTGTTTCTCTTCTTTCCCCAGGACACCGGTGCCATTTGGAGGACCCCTTTTTGGGGAGATCATCCCCAGGGCAGCCACACCCTTTGCTCTGGAGCCCCTCAGTGGCTTGGAACTCCTCCGTCGCCGACCCAGCTTCAACAGAGTGGCCCAGGGCTGGGTCCGCCACCTCCCGGAGTCTGAGGAGCTGTAGCCCAGCCTGAATCTGTAACTCCCAGTCTTGGGGCTCCTGTAACACCAGGAGACCAGTCTTGTGGATAATACTTCACAATTTAGAAAAGGTCTTCACACATAAAGCCTCGCTGCAAATGGTTTGAAAAGTCACAACATTCAGTGGTCTCCAAAAGTGGTTGTGCATCAGAATCCCCAGGGGGTGTTGTTTCAAATACAAGTGTCTGCCCCGCCACAGACTGTCAGCCCCAGAATCTCTCAGCTGGAGCTTCTGTACTAGTAAGGAACTTTCCCATGTGATTCCAGCTTAATATACCCACAATTTGGGGCCCAAACCACTGATGGAACCCACCTCCCCCTCCTTCCGACCCCCACCGCATTGCTCCAGCTTATACTCTCTGACAAGGAGACAACCAGCAGGCTGCCTTTGTTGTTGTTTTGTGTCATAGAGATCCCATGGGGCATACTTGTTGCTATGTCAAGTCAGAACTGACTCATAGGTGACCCTTCAGCTGGGTTTCAGAGGCAGTGAATTGCAAGGGAGGAGATGGCTCATCCTTCTCCTGAGGAGCAGCAGATAGATTTGAGCCTTGTTCCTTTGGGACTGCAGTGCAGCTTCTTACCACTAGACTACCAGAGCTCCCTATGGGACGTAGTAGTTCTGTCCTAGGCTGGAGTCTTCTCAGGAAGGAGCCCTGATGGTATGGTGGATTACATGTTGGGCTATAAAACAAAAGGTCTGTGGTTTGAATCCAACAACCACTCCTCAAGAGAAAGAAGGGGAGCGTCTTCCTATTAAGATTTACGGCCTTATCACAGTGGGTCAGATGGCAGTAGATTTTGGGCTCTCATCTTCAAGAGAACAGACCACAAGTCTTCTCTCCCACCGGAGCTTCTGGGTGGATTTCAAATAACCAATCTTTTGTTGGCAGCACCTTGAATAGTGCTTGATTGTGATGAGTAGAATGTTTCTCCCTTTGCTGAGAGGCAGTTGTCTGTGCTGTGAACATGTGCCCATCACCTTCAATGTGCTGGACCCTATGCTAGTCCTTGGGAATCAAACTAGATGAGGAAAAGACATTTGTAAAGCAATGGGTCAGCTGAAGTTCCCGAACATGTACCGTCAGCCAAGGGCCAAAGTGCTGTGAGGTAGAGGAAGGTGCAGCATAGGGCCCCTGACCCCATGTGAGAGCTGGGGTTCTGAGAAGCTTCCCAGAGGAACTGAGCAGGGCCTTGGAGAAGAGGGGAGGCAGGTGAGGGGAGGCCAGTGGAGCAACCGCACAGGTGCGCAGCCACACAGGTGTGCAGCCAGGTGTGCACAGGTGTGCAGAGTTGTGTCAGTGGGTTCTGAGAAAGGAAGAGGGCTGGATGAGAGGAGGCAGAGAGGGCCAGGGTGGGGCTGGGCTGTTACTGAGGAAATAGGGCAGTTTCTAAGTTAGGTGCTCTTGGGCCACATGTTTGAAGGATCTTGCAGGTTGTTGTGCGGGAATCAGAATGGAGAAGAGGAACACTGGGAGCCAGAAGGTCTGCAAAGGATGGAGCAGGACGAGGGAGGAGGACATGGAAAGGGGAGGGCCAGCTTTCTCACAGGGCTGACAAGCTCCTCTTTTCCTTCCCCCACTCTGAGCAGGTCTCTCCCCGTCACCATCGCCAAGAGTAGTTAGAAAAAGGAGAAAGCAATGCTTCTCAGTTCAAGTGATGACGATGATATTGATGGCCATGATGGCTCCCTTTTCTCGAGTGTCTGAGTGCTGGAGCTTCTCTACACCCCCAAAACCTAACTCCAGCACAATCCTCATCTTACAGATATGGACATCAAGGCTTGTCCATGGGCAAAACTGGATGAGAAACCACCCAATTGTAATGAGAATCTCTTCACTGTATTAGGTGGTCATACCAATGCCCATTCACACTGGAGTGAGTTCAGTGATGCCTGCCTTAGAGTTTCGAGCACAGTCTCATCCTGATGAGATGGACTCTGACTCTGCCACTGTGACCTTGGACAAGCCACTTCACATCTCTAGGCCTCCATTTCTCCATGGCAAAGACAAGACTAAGGCTCCTTGTAGAGGGACATTGTAAGCCACCATGCAGGATATACATAAGGGAGTTCCATCAATGTTTCAAAAAACAAAACACTGCCACTGAGTTGATTCTGACTCACAAGGCTGAGCCCAGCTTTCTCTCACAGAGCTGTTAGTGGATTTGCCCCACTGGATTCAAACTTCTAACCTTTAGGTTAGCAGCCTAACACATAATACTCTATACCATCAGGGCCCCTTCAAGCAATGCTAGAGCTCATATAACTATTACTGTGACTGGAAAAATGTTCCTGTGGACACAATCCATTTCCAAGATGTCATTAGGGGTGAATAAAGCAGAAGCTTGAAGGCTGGACATGGCCACTGAACGGCACCCTTAGGACACGAATGGCTGCCTTTTCTCCACCTTCGTCTCTTGCCCACTGTGCCCCCTCTCCCAGCGTGGACAGAAAGATCAGGAATCTGGCTAATTTCTAGGTGGTCACGATAGTTGCCTTTTCAGGAGTTTTACTTTTTAGAACTGATTGCAATCTGCGTGTTCTCTCGAATTGGAGGGGTTGTTTCAAATGAGGGCATTAAAATTAAATAGAAAAGAGGACTCTGCCTTGGGTTTGCTCTGTCTGCCTTGGAGTGTAAGTACCACCAGCAAAAAGCGGGGTGGGGGTGGGGTGTGTGTGTGCTGTGTCCAAAAGCGAATTTTCATTCCTTTCTTCTTCTCATCCTGTCATTTCTTCCCCTGGCATTATAAAAATAAAGCAATTGTAAAAATATAAACAACACTGAGGTAAAACGTTAACAGTATCTGTGCATATCACTCCCTCATTAATAAGCAGACCTTCCCACTCCCTGCATTCTGCCCTATTTCCTCCTCTGGTGACAGCCTAGTCTAGATTTGAGTATTTTTCCTTTTCCTGAGATGCAGCCAGTCTCCACGTGTCTATTCATGCTCTAACCATTCACTCATTAATTAGAGTGTGCTAGACCAGCTGGGATGAGCTAATGCCAACTTATTGGAACTTATTAACCACATGTTCATCACAGCTTATTCGCAGCCATCATACCTTCAAATACACAGAGAAGAGCAGGTGGACCTTGGGAGAGTGCTTGTGACCCTAGTACAGACCAAGAAGAGGAAAAGACATTTGGAAAGAGCTATCAGTGAAACAATAGAAAGATAAATAAAATGGAAAATAAATCCAGAATTCCCTAAAGCATGCTAACTGGCACCCAAGAAACAAAGTGCTATGAGACAGGCATGTGGGGAGGTGTTCTGGAGATAAGGAGCAAGACAGCTTCCCAGAGGACCTGGGAGGAAGATGCCAGTCCACCATGGAAGTAGAGTGATGGGAGGGCATTCCTGGAAGGTGGGTCAGTGTCATAAACAATGTCAAAAGTGGGGTAAACTATTTTAGAACAAAGGAAAAGGTAACATTTCTAAATGCTGTTGTTTTTGATTGCCATCAAGTAGAGCACAACTCATAGTGACCCTATGAACAAAAGGCCTGAAGCCTTTCTACAACTATCGATATTTATCAAAGTTCATAGAGTTTCTGGAGGTATGCTGTTTAGGAAGTGGATGCCATTCCTGCTTCCAAACCTGTCTTAGTATGTTATTGTTATGCGCCATTGAGTCACCTACGATGTCTGAACCCTTTCCTGTCCTGAGCCAGTCTCAATAATTCCAACACACCAACCCTCATCGGCCCAATTATTGTATCAATCCATCTCATCCCAGTCTCTCTCTCCTGCACAGTCCGTCCACCCTTCTGAGCATGATGTCCTTCTCCAAGGACCAATCTCTCCTGGCCATGTGCCCAAAGTAAGCAAGGCAGAACTTCAAAATCCTAGCTTCCAAGGAAAGATTTGTTTTCACCCTCTCCAAAACAGACCTACTTATTTTCTTTGAAGTTCATAGTATGTCCAAAACTCTTCTCAAGCACCTCAATGCGAAGGCTTCTATTCTTCTCTGTCATCCTTAGTCATTGTCCAACTCCCTGAAGCATGACATACAATTGAGAAGACCATGGCCTGGATTAGGTGCAACTTTGTATCTTGATTGACGTCTTTGCTCTTCAGCACTCTGGAGAGGTCTATGACAGCAGATTTACCCAATGCAATTTGTCTTTTGATTTCCTGACTGCTGGTGTTAAAGAGTGTTGATTGTGGATCCGAGTAAGCTGTAATTGCTAACAACCTCAATCTCTTCTCCATCCATCTTGGTGCTGCCAATTGGCCCAGTGGTAAGAATCTTTGTCTTCTTGACATTGAGGAAAATGGGAATCTCAGAACACTTGATCATACTTATATGAAACCTATACTTGGACCAAGAAGCAGTCCTCAGAATGGAGCAAGGAAACACTGAATGGTTCAAAATAAGGAAAGGGATGCATCCTGTCCCCATATCTTTTCAATCTGTATGCAGAACAGGTCACTTGGGAAGCAGGGCTTTCTGAGGAGGAGTGTGGCATCAGGATTGGAGGAAGACTCATTAACAACCTATGATATGCAGATGATATAACCTTGCTGGCTGAAACTTAAGACAACCTCAAACACTTGCTGCAAAATGTCAAGGACTATAGTCTTCAATATGGATTGAAGCTCAACATCAAGAAGACAAAGATTCTCACCACTGGACCAACTGTCAGCACCATGATGGGTGGAGAAGAGACTGAAGTTGTTAACAATTAATTACAGCTTACTTGGCTCCACAATCAATACTTTTGGTACCAGCAATCAGGAAAATCAAAAGATGAATTGCACTGGGAAAATCTGCCGTCAGGGACCTCTCCAGAATAATGAGAACCAAAAATGTCAATCTAGAGATTAAGGTGTGCCTGATCCAGACCATGACCTTCACTGGGGCAATGGGGGTAGGTGTGTCAGAATTAGTGAGACTGGCTCAGAACACGGCAGCCTTCAAAGCTACTGTACACAGGGTTGTTATGAGTCGCAGGTGACTCAGTGGCGCATAACAATAACAACTACAGAACACATAACATACAACACACACACACACATTGGATACCATAGAGTCAGAACCACCCAGATTAAGACTAGGAAGATCATTTGTCTATTTCTTTTTAAAAAGGCCAGTGAATATCTCAGAACAGTAGAACACTAATACAGTGTCAGAAGATGAACTCAAGTTGGAAAGCACTAAGAATATGACTGGAGAAGCACTAACTCCACCGGTAGAGGCAGCCTTAGTGAAGCAGGTGTGGCAAAGCCTCCAGGACCTTCATGTGTTGGTGTGGTAAAACCCAAATAAGAAAAAACAGCTGCAAATGTCCATTAAAAAAACAGAATGTGGAATGGACAAAAGATGAATCCAGGACAAGCAGAAGTCATAAAAAATGAAAATGAACGAGTAAAGATCGAGGTCATAGGAATTAGTGAGCCAAAATGGAGTGGGCTAGCTATATTGAATCAATCATATAGTTTTTAAAGACTAAGGTGCCTCTGATGCAAGCCATGGTATTTTCAATTGCTTCCTATGCATCTGAAAGTTGGACAATGAGTAAGAGTGACAGAAGAGAAATCAATGCATTTTTATCTCAATTATGGTGTCGGGGAAGAGTACTGAATATCACCCCATGGATTGCCAAAAAACCCAACAAGATGCTTCTTTGAAAAAAGGATGGTGAAAGTTCATCTCACATCCAGTCAGGCAAGCTGTCAGGAGGGGCTAGTCCTTAGGCAAAAACATCAAGCTGGCAAAGGTGAAGGGTCAATGAGAGTTAGACCCCAACAAGAAGGATTGACACAGAGATTATCACAGTGGGCTTGAGTATATCAGAGACTGACCGTGAGGATGAACAGTGCAGGAGCAGGCAAGGTTCAGATGTGTTGTTCATAGCTTCACTGTGAGTAGTAGTGGCCTTGACAGCACCTAACACGAAAATCAGCTGATAAGACTATTTTTATTATTCAATTTATGCACCAACCATTGACCTCACAGGTGAAAAAGTTGATAATACATTCAAGATACACTGTTAATTTCTAGTTATAAAAAGGAGAAGTTCAAAACTTTTCCAGCCAGAAAGGATTGACATCTTAGAAAATATGGATGGCTTTGGTGATAGAAATGACACCAGGTATCACATGGCCGCATTCTCCCAGACCATTGCAAATCTTGCTTTTTAACAACATAATCAGTGATTAAACATGTGAGCTTTGAAATATGAAATACACAGGAATCAAATCACTACACTTGTGGAAAAAGACAAAAGAAAAATCCAAAAACTCAGTATCATCAGTCGGAGTAGGGCCATGTGCTGACTGGGGAACAGATCATCAAATACTTGTTTTGGGTGCCATCAAGTTGACTGCAATTCCTCATGACCCGATGAACGATCTGAACCCTTTCCTATCCCATGGGCCATTTTCTTCTTATATAGTTGAGCCCATTGCCACAGTCACTCGTCAACCCATCTTGATAATCTTCCTTTTTTTCTGACCATCTACCTTTCCAACCATGAAGTCTTTTCTCAAGAACTGACCCTTCCTGTTTAATAACATGTCCGAAGTATGTGAGACCAGCCTACACCATTCTTGCCCCTACTGAACACCCCGGCTGCACTCTCTCCAAGACATATTGTTTGTTCTCTTAGAAGTCCATGAGATAATCAGTACTCTCCTCTAACAACACAACTCAAAGGTATCAGTTCTGCCATGCTTACTAATTTTCCAACATTCAGATGCTCAGGAAGTAATTTCAAAGTATGGCTTGGATCAGGTGCACCTTAGTTTTTAAAACTTATATTGGTCATCCAATGGAATACACAAGAATCAAAGCAACTATGCTTGTGGAAAGAGCTGATAAAGAAGCTCAGTATCATCAGTCAATACAGGTTGAGGCTAATTGTGAAAGAGACAGATCATCAATTGCTCACATGCAACTCTATACTGAAGCTGAAGAAAATGAAAACAAATCCATAAGATTAAAATAATATGATCTTGAATATATCCCACCTAAATGTAGAAATACCCCCAAAATACTTTTGAGAGTTAATGACCAAACAAGTCATGTTGTTGTTATGTGCCGTCGAGTCGCTTGCGACTCATAGCAGCCCTATGTACAACAGCCCTAAACTCCACTCTGTCCTGTGCCAATCGCACTGTCTCCGACACTCCCATCCCAATTATCCCAGTCACTGAATCAATCCACCTCATAGAGGGCCTTCCTCTCCTGCGCCGTCCCTCCACCCTCCCAAGCATGATGTCCTTCTCCAAGGACCGGTCTCTCCTCACAACGTGTCCAAAGTATGTTAGATGGAGCCTCAGAATCCTTGCCTCCAAGGAGCCACCCGGTTTAACCCTTTCCGGGATGAATCTGTTTGTTTTCCTAGCAGTCCATGGTATTCTCAATACTCTTCTCCAGCACCACAGCTCAAAAGCATCAATTCTCCTTCTATCCTCCTTGGTCATTGTCCAACTCTATGATGCATAACAGGTGATTGCGAAGACCATGGCCTGTATCAGACGCACCTTAGTCTCCAGAGAGACACCATTGCTCTTCAGTACTTTGGAGAGGTCCCTAACACCAGACTTTCCCATGGCAATGCGCCTTTTAATTTCCTGGCTGCTGGTGCCAAGACTGTTGACTATGGAGCCAAGCAAACTAAAACTGTGTACAATCTCAATCTCTTCACCATCCATCCTGATGCTGCCAATTGGTCCAGTGGTGAGAATCTTTGTCTTCTTGACATTGAGCCTCGCTCTGCAGCAGGCACTTCAGGTCCTCTTCAGTTTCAGCAAGCAGGGTTGTGTCATCCACATAACGCAGGTTGTTGATAAATCGTCCACCAATCTTGACCCCACATTTCTCCTCATAGAGCCCAGCCTCCCGGATAATCTGTTCTGCATATAGGTTGAAAAGGTATGGAGATAGGATGCATCCCTGGCGTACACCCTTCCCAATTTTGAACCATGCAGTGTTCCCTTGCTCTGTTCTGACGACTGCCTCCTGGTCCAAGTATAAGCTTCACATTAGAACGATCAAGTGTTCTGGGATTCCCATTCTTCTCAGAGTCAACCATAGTTTGTTATGATCTACACAAATGCCTTTGCATAGTCAATGAAACACAGACAGACATTCCTCTGGTATTCCCTGCTTTCAGCCAAGATCCATCTAACATCAGCTACAATATCTCTAGTACCACGACCCCTTCTAAACCCAGCCTGGACTTCTGGTAGCTCTCTGTTGATGTGCTGTTCCAGTCGTTTTTGGATAATCTTCAGTAAAATCTTGCTTGCATGTGAAATCAGTGAGATTGTTCTGTAGTTTCCACATTCTGTCGGGTCACCTTTCTTTGGGATAGGAACAAATATCGATCTCTTCCAGTCAGTTGGCCAAGTGGTTGTTCTCCAGATTTCTTGGCACAACTTAGTGAGCACGTCCATGGTAGCATCTGTTAACTGAAATACATCAATTGGTATACCATCTGTTCCTGGAGCCTTATTTTTTGCCATTTCCTTCAAAGCAGCCTGAACTTCTTTCTTCATCATAGGCTCTTGCTCATATTGTTTCATGAAATTCTTCTGTGTCTTCCAATTCCTTTCGATACAGTGACTCAGTATATTCTTTCCATCTTCTTTTAATACTTCCTGGTTCATTTAACATTCTGCGTAAAGCATCCTTGATTATAGCAACTCGAGGTTTGAATGTGTTCTTCAGTTCCTTGAGCTTAAGTCATAGGATGACTTAAAGTATATCATGCACGAATAAAGCAAAAGATTAATAGAAAGATCAAAACGGATGTCAGAGGAGACTCTGTCCTTGTTTTTGAATGGCAAGAAGTTCAAGTGAAAAGAAGAAATGATGAAGAGAAATGAACAGATTTCACGGGCCAGCACAGGAAGTCAAAGCAAAGTATTATAATGACATTTGTAAAAATCTGAAGTTAGAAAACCAGACTGGAGGAACAAGGTTGGGATTTCTAAATCTGAAAGAATTTAAGAAAAAAAAATTCAAACTTTGAGTTGCAATGCTGAAGGGTCCTATGGACAAAATACTGGATGTGACAACAAACATTAAAAGACAATGAAAGGATTACACTGAGTCACTGTACAAAAAGGCTGGTTGATACGGAAACATTTCAGAAGCAGCATATAATCAACACATGAGGCTGATGCCATTAACATTGCAACTCAGAGGCTAGGCATTTCCCAGAATCTTAATAGTTCCAGAGATTTTCCTGGTTAAAGATCTGTGTTGTCCCATATTACACACAATGCTAACAATCTCATCAAAAGCTTATTTCCAAGGTGCTTAGTAGTTTTCATCTTATTTCTATCTCTGGGCAGTCCCTTAAGGATTTGATAACCAGGGCAGGGGCAGAAGTTGCCACTTGAGTTTGGATGTATCAGTTCTGAATTGTCAATTGTACGATAATGCTTTCCAATTCACCTGCTGCATTGACAACATCCTTTTTAACTTTTTTTGACTCACACTTAGCAGGTAAATCTTAGGAGACAATAATATGACAGTAATTTCCTTACTAGTATACCTCAGGTACACAATTTTTATCTCATTAGGGTCAACTTAAGTGGCATGGCAGAGGTTTCTGGTGTGGGATGAACCCAAGTATGGGATGATTGAAGAAAATTACAACTAGGTCTCAAACAGACGCAATACCACACAGTTAAGAGTACAAGCAATTTTTTGGCTGACCCCCACCAGCACAAGCTTGTCCATAATAAGAGTGTACCGGGTTGTAAGCAAACACACTTTATAAAGGGGGGGGGGGGGTTTTGAGGCAGGGTAGAAAAGTTCCAAGGGGTGGGGAAGGAGGTATGCTTGGCAGGGATTGTTGACAAAGAAAGGACATTTAAGGGTTTCTGAAAGAGTTTTGGTCATTCCGATTGTCAGATACAAGGCAGCAGTGAAGGTCATTGTGAGCTCTGATTACTAAGAGCAAAGAAGAGAAGTTACAAGAATTGGTCAAGTTCCAGATCAAGTTTTCATGCCTCTCAATCTCTTCTAAGTAGAAACTGAAAGCTTAAGACAATTTCATAACCTATAAATAGTTTTATTGATTATGCAAAAGCATTTGACTGTGTGAATCACAAACTGTGGCTGACTCTGAGAAAAATGGTCTTGAGATAGAGTGTTATCCAACTATATGCAATGGGCTTCCAGAAACAGACATAATTAAGGAAAATAGGTTATCAGAAAAATTGGTTCTGTTTACTGTCTTGGGGTTACTATGTAATAAATGAAATGGTATGTACGTCTGGCAAATTACATAATTCTACTTCTGTGTTATGGACCTATCACTGCCAAATTCTCCCTTCTCGATATCCTGCCATTGTTGTTATGTTTCACTGAGTCAATTATGATTTATACCAACCCTATGAATAATACTAATGGTAATTCAGCTACTGTTGAATTATGTAACTTTTCCTTTCAGCTCTGACAATAGAAGACTGTATCCTTTTGTGGTCAAGCAGAGTAATCATCTTCACTGAAATGAGTATTTCCCCAATGTGAACTATCCCTGTCCCTCAATAAATTTCATTTGTCATAAAAAAAACAACACAGTTGGTATTGGTCCACTTTAGTACTTTGGGGAGGTCCTTGACAACAGACTTTCTCTATTCACACATCCATTGATATCTTGACTGCTGGTAATAAAAGTGTTATCGTGGACCCACGTAAGATAAAATTGTTGACAATTTCAATTTTATTTCTCCCTCTAGCATGATATTAGGGAACTCTGGTGGCCTAGTGCTAAGAAGCTGCACTGCAATCCAAATGGCACCTGGTTTGAGGCCACTAGCTGCTCTGTAGGAGAAGGATGGACAATCTCTTCCTGTGTGATCAACTGCCTCTGGAAACTCACCAGAGGGTCAACTGTGGGTTGGTTCCAACTCTTCCATACACAACAATACAAGAAGAAGAATGACATTGCCTAATGAGTTCAAGCTGAAGCTGAGAAAACTTAAATAGCCAAAGTGCCACTTGAATTTAGAGATCATCTCAAGAACTGATTTGATACACTGGACACTAATGACCAGATGAAAGCAAAGATCATTAAAAACAAACACAAAACCAAAATGGATTTCAGAAAAGACTATGAGGGGGGAACCTAGGAAAAGAGGGGATAAATAATGTACACCGCACTAAAACAGATTAGGGAGAGATCTGTTTAAAAGGAATGTATGATTAGGCATTATTTTCATGACAAGAGTCCAGAATAAGAGCTGCATAGTAGAGTGGGGTGGGGGTAAGATTGTAGAACAATGGAAGATTTTTTGTTTTCAAAGAGAAAAGCGAACTGGGGGGAGGGATGGTCAGGAGGAGGTGCAACACTGAAGGAATGGAAATCCTGTCTCTATAAACTTTCATTAAAATCTCAAATTGAAAAAAAAAAAGAGTTGGGACCACAGTGTATCCTTAGGACCCAGGGTCCCTGTGCTCCAGACCTCCCAGGGGAAGATTTATGTCAAGATACACAGTGACCTGCAAGAAATGCCAGGTCCATAGATGTTGAAAGGACCTTAGGACTTTCTCTTAGAGCTGACAGATGGGAAACCCCCAAGAGTTTGGACTTCTTTCCTAAACTGTGGGAAAATAAATACATGTCACATTTAAAAAAAAAAGACTATAAAATTTGGTTTTGCATATAGAACAGCTGAAGTGAATGGAACAAATGATGAAGGGGCTGAACAAAAAGGCCATTCAAAAGGCAATGTATTATAATGAGGTGTGCAAAGACCTGGGGAAAACCAAAAGAGGAGGACAGGCTTAGCATTTCTCAAGCTGAAAAAAAAACGGAAACCTCAATTTGCAATTCTGAAGGATTCTACAGGATTAAAAAAAAAATTAATGACACCTAGATTAAAAGAACATAGGAGGCAGTAGCAAATGATTAAGAATCAAGTGCCCTAAAGTCACTAGTGAGAAACAAGGTACCAGGAATTAATGGAACATTAATTGAGCTGTTTCAACAAATCCATGCAGCAAAACCACGTGGAGGTGCTCACTCATCCATGCCAAAAAATCTTTACAGATCTCTGGCCAATCAACTGGCTAAGAATCATATTTTAATTCATTCCAATGAAAGGTGAGCCAACAAAATGAGGAAATTATTGAATGTTATCACATGCAACTGAAATCTTGCAAAAAGCAGCTGCACTATTGCATTCACAGGAAGCTGCAGGAATTTAAGTTAGATTCAAAGGCTGTCTTGTTGATATCAGATGGATTTTGGCTGAAAGCAGAGAATAAGATGTTTACCTATGTTTTAATGACTCTGCAGAGTGGACTGTGTGGACCACAACAAATTATGGATAAAAGACTGGGAATTCAAGAACGCTTAACTGTACTCATACAAAACCTGTATATAAACCAAAAGGCAGTCATCTGAATATAACAAGGGAATACTGTATGACTTAAAGATCTGGGAAATCATGTGTCATGGTTCATCTTTTTCCCACATTTATTAAACCTGAATACTAAGCAAATAATCTGAGAACCTGGAATACATGGAGAATGATGTCATTGGAGGGAGACTCATTAACATTGAGCAGATACGGATGCTACAACCTTCCTTGCTGAAAGTAAAGAGGACTTGAAGCACTAGATGAAAATCTAAGATTTTAGTATGGATTATACTTCAAAATGGAAAAGAAAAACCTCACAACTGAGCCAGTTAGTAACATCAGGATATACAGAAAGAAGACTGAAAGTGATGTTACTTGGATCCACAACCAACACTCACAGAAGCAAAAGTCAAATGATGGGTACATTACATTGGTAAATTTACTGCAAAGGACCTCTTAAGATTTAAGTGTTAGAAAGCATAGATGTCACTTAGAGAACTAAAGTGTGCCTGACTCAACAAAAGTCACTGCATGTGAAAGATGGAAAATGAAAAAGCAAAATCTAAGAATTGATACCTTTTCATTACAGTGTTGGTGAAGATACTGAATATTCATGGATTGCCATGAGAATGAACAAACCTGTCAAGTACAGTGATAGTGTCCTATAGAAGTGAGGATGGACCAAGCCGGATTCCTAACAGGTATGCAAGGTTCAACGTAAGAAACAAAATCAACATAATTCATATTAACAAAGCAAGTAACAAGAACCGTATGATTTCAGTAATTGATGCAGAAAAGGCGTATGATAAAATCCAACACCCTTTCCTGATTATAACACTCAGCAAAACTGAAATAGAAGGGAATTTCCTCAACATAGTGAAAAGTATATATGCAAAACCAAGAGCCAGTATCATTCTCAATGAAGAAAGACCAAAAGCATTTTCCTTGCAGAGACCAGACAAGGATGCCCACTGTCACTACTTCTACTCAATATTGTATTGAAAGTGCTTGCTATGGTACTAAGAGAAGGAAATAAAGCATCCAGATTGTTAGAGATGGTCAAAATGTCACTATATGCAAATTACATGATAGTGTACACAGAAAACCCCAAGGACTTGACAAAAAAACTATTAGAAATAGTTTGGACTAGTTTCGTAAGGTAGCAGGATAAAAGATCAATATCCCAAAATCAGTGGGATTCCACTACAATAACAAAGAAAACAGAGAGAAGGAAACTAAGAAAGCAGTATCATTTTTAATAGTCAACCACAAAGTGAGAAACTTGGGAATGAACATAACTAGAGACTTAAAAGACCTGTACAAAGAAAACTACAGAACATTTCTTCAAGACACAATACAAGACCTAAATAAGTGGAAAAAGGTGCCCTGTTCATGGACAGAAAGACTCAATATTATGAAGATGACAACAAAGACAATCCACATATTCAACTCAATCCCAATCTAGATAACCAAATTCATGTTTCAAGATTAAAAGGGGAATTGTCAAGTGTATTTGGAGAGGAAAGGGACCCCAAATAAGCAAAGCACTACAGAAAAACAAACAGGAAGTGGGAGGCATAACACAAAACAAACAGGAAGTGGGAGGCATAACACTTCCTGACTTCAAAAGCTGTTTCAGAGTTGTAGTAACCAAAATAGCATGGTACTGGTACAATGACAGGCACACAGACCAATGGAATACAACAGAGAACCCATAAATGGACCCATGTATCTATGGTCAACTGACACTCGGCAAGAAAATAAAACCCATCAAATGGGGAAATGACAGTATCTTCAACAATTGGACCTGAAGAAAGCTGAAACAGGAGCCACATCTCACACTATACACAAAAATCAACTCAAGGAGGACCAGAGACCTGGGAATAAAGCCCAATACCCAAAAGGCCAAAGTTCATAAGAGACAAATTGCAAACAAGCTTAGATGGCTTAACCTATAGTATAGAGAGACTGACAAATACAGCCAGAAATGCACAATCTTGAGAGGATAAAATTGACAAATGGGACTTCCTAAAGATTAAATCTCTGTGCTCTTGAAAAACTTTTTCCAACAGGATGAAAAGATATCCTACTGATGGGGAACAAACATTTGGCCATAGCATCTCAGACAAGAGTCTCATAACAAAAGTTTACAGAATACTCCTGGGCCTCCAGAAGAAACAGATTGACAGCCCAATTACAAAATGGGCAAAAGATATGGACTTTTCACAAAGGAGACATTCAGGTGGCCAACAGACATAAAAAAAAATGCTCAAAACCACTGGCAATAAGAGATGCAAATAAAACCACAATGAAATACTATCTAACTCCAGTGGAAGTGACATAGTAGGGCAGCAAGCAATAAATGTTGGAGAGGATGCACTACTAGGAACATATCCCAAGGAAATTAGAACTGAGAGACAGAGATTTGTATACCAATGTTCACAGCAGGGTTATTCACCATTGCAAGAACATGGAAACAGCCCAAATGTCCCACCACGACTAATTGGATTGAGAAACTGTGGTAGATTCACACAATGAACTCAGAAGAAACCATCTGAAAAATAGGACATAACTTGGGAGAGGCTGGAGAGCATTATGCTGACTGAACTAACACAGTCTCATAAGGACAAATACTGCATAAGACCACTATTATAAAAATAGGATAACTATTAAACATGTAAGGGAACTCAAGAGGGGATGGAGAGGTGGGAGGGGTGAGGCTAGGTATGGGCAAAACCACCGGGCTACAGTTTGGTGGGTGGAGGGAGAGGGGCAAGGAAAGGGGAAGAATCTGGGTGAAAAGACAGGGTAATGCTGGGCAAGGTCCAATAGTGATTGATTTTGTACCAATTTAAAAAAAAGTGAGGATGGCAAGACTCTGTCCCATAGTTTGGCTCTGATATTAGGAAGAATCAGTCCCTGGAGAAGGAAATCATGCTTGGTAGAGGATCAGGAGGGGGAAAGGAAGATTATCAATAAGATGAAGTGACAGAAGGGCAACAACAGACTCTAATACAATGATCAATGCAAGGATGATGCTGGACTGGGCAATTTTTTTTTTGTTTTATATAAAGAAGTTATAAGTCTGAACTAACTCAACTGCACCTAATAATTAAGCATCATTTCTCTTATCACAATTCATGCCGGTTTATGGTTTTTAAACGTTACAAGTTCATTAGTGCACTAAGTTTAATGTTTTCTTGCTAAAAAAGGAAAAGAATTCAACTGTATATAGTCATATACATATAAATCATTGAACTTGTTCATTATTAAATAGCTATACACAGAATGTACATACGCATTTTAGGTAAGATGGTTACAAATCTCTTACATGCTCAAGAGTAGACAAAACCCCGGCACACACATACACGGAAAGTATAAAAATACTTTTAAATGCCCTTCATTGCTTCACAAATGAATTATTAGAAATTATGATTTTTCGATCTGCTCCTAGATTAATTTACCTCTAATGGGGTGGTGTAAGAGAAGAGTTGGCTAAAATCCCCTAGAGAAAAACTCTACAAAGCAACTAAAACAGGTTTTTCTATAGGAGTGTACATTTTCTTAAGTATCTATTTTAAGTGATAAGAAACTGACTTCAGGAAAAATGGATTTATAGATAAACTGGCTGATTTCTCTTCAAAATGGCTTCTACAATATGAAGGATTGTTTTTTCAAAGCTACCAAATGCCTTTTTTGTGCAGTATCTTATTTTACCCTCACAACTAACCTTTGACATAAGAACTAAAAAGGCCTGGGCCTTTGAACCATCAATATAGACATATCATCAATATAGACATAAAAATCAAAGCAGTCTAAATAAAGTAAGATTGAAAACCATTCACAGTTTTATACCATTTTCCAACTCCCACTTATCTTACATTCAGCTATCCAAGGATAAAGAAAACAGAAATCTAGAAAAGAAGATGACAAGATCTGGAAAATTGACCCGTTTTTAATTATTTAAAAACAAAACATCACATTTTTTTTTTACCCTCTACAATTCAGATGTAGCAAACATTCTAAGACCAAACAGATGGCGCCCTGCTCAGCAGCAGGGAGCAGAAACAAGACGCTGAAGACACACCAAGGTGAATGCTGCAAGTCTTCCGTGAAAACACACTCCAAGGCTTTCGTTCACAGTTAAGGTGTTTTACAGGAAGTTCTTGAAATTCATTTCATCCCA
>NW_006399880.1:2599079-2605150 GCF_000299155.1 Elephantulus edwardii | reverse complement strand
CCCTTTCTTCACAGAGCTCCTAAGTGGCAATGATGTGCTAGGGACTGCTGTGCTTCCCAGCATGAGCACCCATCCTCTGAGGGTCTTGAGAAGGGTAGTGGATTGGTCCTGGAGCCCTCATGAAAGGAGGCGGTGGTCCCATTGGATGAAACATATGTGGCCCAAAACCTGCAGATGAGAGAGAACAAATTTATGAGGCTTGCAGTTCTCTTGACCATATGTGATGCATCAAATCTTCCCAAGTTCCAGCCCAGCTTCACATAAAGCAAACTGACAGGGGCTTAAGAAAATAGCAATTCATAAGACTCGTTCTGGACTGTCTACACGTGTTTTCCCCCTCAATTTTGAAGACCTTTCCCCCAAGTCCAAGTTAGAAAGAAACAACACTCCACAAGTCTCAAGGTACTTTCTAATATCTTATTTGAACTCTGCTATGAACCAGCCATGTCCGATCCCACCAGGCTAAAGCAGAATTCAACTAGAATTCGAGAGTTAAGGAAGAAATCCTGATGGCAAGAGAGGGAATCATTAACACCAGGGTGTTCTCCAGGGAGTATGAGAATGCAGTTACAGAAGAACTTGCCACTCACGACCGACTGACAAGGTTTACTCTACCACTGGCATTCTTTAAGGCTGGGCTACAGAAAGTGCCAGTTCTGAATTGTTTTAAAGGTTCATTTCTGGTCATCAACAAGAGAAAGAACTTAAGTCAAAACTCAAATGCTGTTTGATTTGTCTGACAGTTTTTTGTAATAAGACTTTCTTGAAGAAGGTGAAATGTCATGTTTACTGTCCACACTGAGTAGAAGTATTCTAGGGCATAAATTAGTGATAGATTCCTGCAGGCCAATAACTCCTGCTCCAATTATGCATATATATGGATTTTAGAAATCTGGGGGGCGGGGGGGAGTACCAGTAACTCTAACAGGTTTATTTACAAATGCCTTGGACTTGATGTGAGATGTTAAGGTGGGATTTTCATAAGGATTTCTCTGGGCTAAGGTGGTTGGACATTTTCACTAAGAGTGGAGATGGATGTTACCTGGGGGTGGAGGTGGGGCAATGCCTGGGGGTGGAGGAAGGGCGATATTGACCACTGCTGGAGGTCCACTTGGGGGCAGGTTGAAGTAATTGGCAGAGGCTTCTTCTTCAGCTGCAGGAGGAGGAGGAAGAGCTGGAGGAGAGAAAATAGGCATGGGTTGTTGTTAGGTGCCGTCTAGTGTTCCATTCACTCTTAGAACCCCCTCCCGAGATCCTGCTGGAAGACTTCAGCTGCTGTAGGGGGAGGTTCATCACTTCATCTAACAGAGGATTCAGGGTGGACAGAGCTCCTAAAGTCAGCAAGCTCTTGGGAAGAAGGATATCTGCACTCACCTCCTGGCAATCCTGGAACTGGCTCCAGTTTGATCCCAGAGTCCGTGGTTCCATCCTTCTCTTTTTCTTTTCCTCTGGCTGCTTGGGATCTGGGAGACAGAAAGACATGCCATCAGTACTTACATCCACTATCTCACACCTCTGCTTCTCATGTTCTGTACTCAAATGAGGTTCATTCAATTTTTGCTTACTCTTCACCGAACAGTCATTCCCCACAAATGCCACAGAGCAGTGAACAAAGAGAAAAGTCAGAAAGACCTGTTCTCTAAATCAATGTATTAGAATTTTGTAAATAAACTACACTAGAGTTCCAATTTACTTGCTAGAATTGTTAAAAGAACTAGAAAAGGCAGCATAGATATTTTTGGCACCACACTCAGCCCATAAAAACCACCCCGAAAGGGGAGCTGCTAATTGTCAGTATTCTCCTCCCAGGTTCCAAGGTAGAAGAAACTCATTTTCCCTTTGAACTTTCAAAGTATTTTTATCCATGTCTCCTTTATGTAACCATCACTTTCAAACAAATTAGTTATCCTCTATCTTGGTATATCCATTAGCCAATCAACAGCTAAGGAGTAGAATCTAGTTGTCACTAATTTATAAGCACTCAAACCTATTTGCATTTCCTGGCACAGTATTTGGCCTGTAATAGCTGGTTACCTAAAATATAAATCTTTAAAGGAGATTACTACACCAAGACTCTGCACAAATATTCAAAGCATTTCATAGGAATAAAGTATGAAACAAAGAATTAAAAAGAAAGTATTGCTAAAGAGCCTATTCTTTTAAGTCCATTTGCCAAAAGCTTATGAGTCCCCAGATAATGAAATTTTCTTGAAAATCTGAATACTGTTATTTTAAGATTGCTGACATCTCACCTTCCCCATTTCACGTTGAGTCTTCGACCATTAACAATCAACTTATTGAAGGACTTCTCCGCAGCCACTTCTGCAGCTTGCCTTGTGGCAAACTGAATGAAAGCACACTGCTGTCTCTGTACAACTGTGATTGTTCGGATCTCTCCAAACTGATAGAAATGGTTCCTGAATGGATGCAACCAGAGAAAAACGAGTGTCAACACCTCAGAGACATTAGTGGGAAGTTCTAAATGGAGCATACTCTTTTATCACTGAGTCACCACCAGGAAGGCGGGCCCTAGAGTTACCAGGCTGAGTACATTACCCTAAGCTAGTGCTGCCTACTTAGAGAGGAAAAGAAAAATATTGAAGTAAATAGAGGCTGTCAAACAGTTCAGGGTATTTCTTACAGGAAAAGCGGTTCCATTTGGTTCCCGGAGGACCCTAAGTCTTAGGCTTATTGTCAGTGGATGGCAAACTATGGTCCACTAGCCAAAAATGTTAATTTTTAATGGGTTGCAAAACATAAAAGATAAAGAATACATGACAAATTACATATGGCCCATAAGCCTCAAACATTTGCTATTCGGCCTATTAAAGAAAAGGCTACAGACTTCATGGACATTATCTCTCTTGCTTAAGGGTTTTATTATGGTGACAGGATACCAAGTGCATGTTACAAGTTTAAAGAACTTTATCTCCTTTCCATCACTACTGCCCAGATGTCTCATCTAGCCAAACAAAATACAAATTCACCAACACCAGTCACCTTTAAAAAGACAAACATTTAAGCTGAGTTTTATAATCTCAAAGCTTCCCTTCTCCCTCCCCTGAATAACTAACCATGTTCAGAATGTGCCATCCTTGAAAAATTCTAATAGGTATTGGGCTAAACAGAACCCTAAAATCATTACCACTGCAGTGATGGAGAAAGCACTATTGATGAACTTACTCTCAGATAGAACAATTTCATAAAAATTCCAGTCACTATGATACTAACAATAAGAGTAGTTAAAGAAAAATATACTCCGTACAAAATGATCACACTTGCCTGTATGTCTGTTAATAAATAATTCCAGGATCTTTAAAAATGAAAAAAAACTCATAAAAATTACACTTACACACCTTAGGTCTGTCTCAGTAATGGTATCACCTAAACCGCCAACATATAACGTGGTGATAGTTTTGTCCTCTGGGGGGTCCAGACGAGGCATTGTTGAAGCTCGTTTTAGGAGTTTATCTGCAACAGGGTCATTGATTCCATAATATCTGTCTTTAATATTCTGATCTGCCAGGGGGTCATCTGGATCTGTGGGCTTCTCATGTCTAAGGATCAAGGGAAAACAATGAATAAAGGCGAGACAAAGGGGAAAAAATTAAATATCACTCAATAACAGCTACAATATTAAAGTCCAAAATGTCTATTTTGATGTGTCTTCTAGCTTATTAAACCAGAACCACTATTAGAAAGGTTAATATAAACCTGTCTCATTCCAGTCAATTTGTAGTTGGAGCAACACTAGAGAACTGACCCACAGGGCTCCCCAGGCTACAGTGTTTAAAGGAGCAGACAGAGCTTTCTCCTGAGGAGCAGCTGGAAGGTTCAAAGTATTAACATTAATGTTATCAAGCATCTTAATCATTGTGCCAGTAGGACTCACAGTTATTATAAAAATAGGATCTTTAACATACTATTCTTAGCCTCCTTTAAGCCATTTAAACAATCATTAGAGTGCCAGTGTTTAAAAAAAATGCTTTTGAAACAGCGCCTCTCCTTAGGTCAATGATCCTTTATGTATTTGTGGTCTTGCATTTCACCAAGAGTATTATTAAAGCAAGAGACCCAGAAAGGCATCTAGGATTTGTACGTGTGTTGGAGGGTCAGTGAGTGTTAAGTCCTATGTTATGAATTCACAGTCTGGAGCCTATCAGTCTTGACTGATCTGCCTCATCCTGACACTGGGATTCAAGTCATTTATACCAGGACAGTGAAGACAAACATTTCAGGGAGAAATCTTTAGGATTACTATCTACAATATACAGTACAGTAACTTTATTGCCAAGGAAACTGTCACTTAAGCTCTTCTAAATATAATAGTTTTAAGACATGAAATTCAACAAATTTGTTGTATGATTTTAAAGCAAAAATAGTGAAAGCAATACCTCCCACTAGGACAACTAAGTACCTGAAAGCAAACACTGAACACACGGTTCCGCTCTTACCTGTAAGGACACTCCTCTCCTCTCTTGCACTCTCCTTTCACCCAGAAGGAGCAAATGTGAGGCCGATTTCTTTTGTAGTAGGGTGTGGTCCGGGCCAGTTTGAGCAGCATGTCACTAGTAGACGTCGCTTTCCCTAGCATACCAACTGGCCGTGTTCCATCAGAATTAGATATCTACACAGGAATGACAAATTCAAAAGATTAGACTGTGACAATTCACTAGGACACCTGAATCAAATATAAAGCTACATCAATAAAGTGACAACACACCTCTCTCTCCATATTCTGGGTGTAGTACTCTTTGTTGACATCTGACTTTGGCATGTCATCCTTAAAAGATAATCCTGCATCACGAACCTGGATGGGTAGTCCTAGTATAAAAGGAGGGAAAACACAGGTATACTTAAAACACATTTATACTGACAGTAATTGAGTTACAACAACATCTACTCCTAGATATGTCTTTATGTCAAACTTGTAGGTAAGTTAAACACAGGTAAATGCCTATGGTTCTTACTTAGCAAGTAGAGGCTTAAAACCTTTTCAAAGATTTAAAAGCTGCAAGTGCAGCTAGTGAAGGTGATTGTGACAAAGAATTTGTTTTCAGTAAGGAATTTCTTGAGCCATGTTCCTCTGTTGCACACCTGGCGGTGGCTCTCTCAGCCTGACGCGCTGCCTGCTGCTTGCCAGTTACCGCTAGTGAATGGGGACAGGTGAGGCAGCAGAACCCCAGCTCGCTCAGACCCCACCGCTGCCAGGCCATCTAATTCCCACAGGCTTAATTTTAAAGTGAACACACAACAAGGTTTATTTTTAAGCTGCTCATTTATCTTTTAGGCTGGTACCAGTCACAGTTACCTAAGAATCCTTCTAGTCTACATAAAGATCATAAGTGATAAGGTAGGACCAAGCTTAGGCGGCCTAGCTCATGGAATAAAAACGCTGACAAATAAAGTCAGACACGCACAACCTGGAGAGGATAAATTGATAAATGGGGCCTTCTAAAGATTAAATACCTGAGTACATAAAAAATATTTTCCAACACAGCGAAAAGAAAATTGACTGACTGGGGAAAAAATCATTTGGCAACACGATCTCAGACAAGGGTCTCATAACAAAAGCTTACAATATCCTGCAGGGCCTCCACAAGAAAAAGACTGATAATTACAAAATGGGCAAAAGACATGAAAAACCTTTCACAGAGGAAGATATCTGAATGGCCAACAGAGACATGAAGAAATACTCAAAATCACTGGCAATAAGAGAGGCACAAATCAAAACCACAATGAGATACCATCTACCTCCAGTAGCAGTGGCAAAGTTTAATAGGACAGCAAATAATAAATGTTGGAGAGGACGTGGTGAGATAGGAACTCTTATACATTGTTGGTGCAACTATAAAATGGCACAACCCCTCTGGAAGGCAGTTTGTCGTTTCCTCAAAAAGCTGAACATAAGGGAGCTCTGGTGGCCTAGTGGCAAGAAGCTGCACTACAATCCCACAGGTGCATGGTTCAAAATCACCAGATGCTTTGCTGGAGAAGGAGAGACAATCTCCTCCTGTACCAGTCAGATCTGATTTGACGGTACATGCACAAAAAATAATAAAAATTAAATT
>NW_006399880.1:2595465-2598979 GCF_000299155.1 Elephantulus edwardii | reverse complement strand
AAGAAGAACGAACTGGGGAGGAGGGTGGAGAAAACAGTGCAACAATGAATGAATGAAAACCCAAAATCTCTGTAAATGTTCATTAAAACTAATAAAATTTAATAATAAAAAAAAATTAGGCAATGGTAAACATAATCCACTAAAGAGGAAGACACAGAGAGGTACCTAAGAATTATAAACAAAGGCAACTACTATTACATATACAATCCTGCATTATTAGTAATAACAAATTGAAATCCACAAGTGAATAGGCAAGATGAACAGATGTGGACAAGTGAAAAGGACTACATAAAAAAGATCACTTGCTAAAAAAACCACTCTCTTCAAAATTATCACAATGAAACAATGTAATGAGATATATAATCCTATCACAGTTTATAGAAAAATATAAAGCAGTTAGCCTATTAGCTTTAAAGTGTTACTATGGAAAAAAATCTTTAGATCTAGAAAGAGGCCTAATGCACACTGCCATCAACTGCACTCCCATGTGGCAACCCTCCATCTGAGTTTCCAAACCAATAAATCATATAAAGGACAATGTCTATTTTTCTCTCAGGGAGTTAGCTGGTAGATTTGAACTGCCAATCTTCTTGTTAGCACACTGGTACATTAGGTACTGTGCCACCAGGAATCCCAAGGCAAAGAAACTATTATAGACTCAGTATCTTTCAATGCAGGCATAAATATGAGGAAGGTTAAGAAAACTCTGATTCTTAACTTTTTCTTAAGTTCCTACTATACATTCTTCAGGATTCTAGAATGGCTTAGTGTTAATTCACCTCTTTCTAGGAAAAGTACTCTACACTGGAACACTGAGTAAGAATTAGAGATAGGGTGAGAGAAGGGAGACAAAAAGACTGGTTTTTGTTGTGTGGGTCTCCTGTAACAAGTGAATCTTTATACTTTCAGATCTCTCTGACAGGGCTAACATACCATATTCAAGGTCCAAGAGGCAGGTCTGACAGACATTTTTTAATTTGCTGCAGGTTTGACACACTTCAGTCTTCTTGAAACGCATTCGGACACCAGGACACCATCGGAACACTGTGAATGGCCTGGCACAAATCTGGAACACAAAGTGAGCCACAGGGTGTTAACGCCTTACTTGAACAATCAAGTCAGGAGACTTACAAACAGAGGGCTTGAAGAAAGGATCTCTGAGGATTTGGAAGACAGCTTACCAATTATCTAAACATTTTATGTTTTATATGCACAGAACTCCATTTCCCTCAGTATTTAAAAAATTACAAAATACAGAAATAAAACCCTCAAGTAAGGGACAGCGCAGGAGGGGAAGGCCCTCTATGAGGTGGATTGATTCAGTGACTGGGGTAATTGGTGTGGGTGTGTCAGAGACAGTGAGACTGGTACAGGACAGAGCAGGGTTTAGGGCTGTTGTACATAGGGTTGCTATGAGTTGCAAGTGACTTGACGGCACATAACAACAACAAATCTCCCTACAGTAGAGAGAAATGGCACTAGTATCTGACCTTTGGCTATCAGATAAAATGTTCATGTGTGTCTAATTCTAAAAGAGATGGTATATAAATTCATGGGTGTCCACACCATCAGAATAAAAACCCCTACATTATAAGACACAATGCCTTACTTCCTACAAAAGACAATCAATGAACATATAAATGAACTGTTATATAGTGCTGACTTTTACTGTGTTCTTGCTAATGTATGCTACTGAGTTGATTCCAACACTAAGATTAAGGGAGAACTGTGAGCTAGGATTTTCTAAATTGTTATCTTTATAGGGCAGATGGTCAGGGGCCAAGTCTTTCTCCTAAGACGACACTGGTTAAGTTTAAACCACCAACTATTCAGTTGGTACCTGAGTACTTAAGTACTGTGTCACCTGGCATTCTCACTGGATTTTATTAGAAGACGTCACACAATTCCACAAGTTGAAGGCATATGTGAAACATAGAGGGGTAAAATAAAATCATCACTCTTTAACAGACATACTTACTTTACATTCCTTCCCATACTTTTCTTTGGTCTGAAAAAGAAAATTACAGAAAATAGCCTTAACGGGTGAAAAAAAAAAACCAAGCCAGATCCATATTCCTTCCTGACATATAATCCATTATCGAGAAATCCTTAAAATAAACACATACAGCTCCCTTTATAAGTCAGGCTGAGATACTGTCTAAGCACCTACTAGAGTTATAATCTATCTAACACCAGGTAGGTGCACATATTTCCGTAACTCTTAAAGATTCACTTCTGGCTCCCAAGTTCTCTACAAAGAACTAGAATTCCTGTTTTAATGATTCTCAGAGGAGGAGGGAAACAGGCATGGTCAACTCATTTACATATTTAATCAGAAGGCAACTACTATCAATATAATAACAAACTCCTGTTCCCATAAGATCTTCAAACATCTTAATTATAACCAACATGTCCTCTGAGACTGATCACAATACCCTAACCATCAAAAGTTACATTTTACCTTTGTTTAGAAGGATGGGGGCACCTTGCTTCACTCCCATCTCCAAGATACACACATACACACACACACAGTATCACCATGCAGTGGCCAAAAGTCATTTGGGTGTCAGAAAAAAGATTACAGTCCTTGTTCTCCTTCTAAGTTCCTGCAGTGAATATTTTAAGCCTTCCATCTACCCCTTACTAGCAATGTGAAAAGACATCTAAACTCTCTGTGCATCAGTTAAGACCTATATGCAAACGTTAGCTTTTACTAAGGCTCCTATATCACAGGTTCCAAATTGAGATAGTTAGCATGACGCTCCCTTGCAAACAGGCACTTCGGGTCAGTAAAAGTGCCCAACAGTCACCAAGTACAACACTGACACAAGACTTAACTCTCACTCAACGACCACTCACCATTCGGATATAAGGATTTTCTCCAAGACACGTCTGGCACAGAATGGGGAAGTCCTGGTGAAAATGAGAAAGCAAGTTAAAAACTAGGTTCGGAAGATACTGCTGTCATCCCCGCCGCGGGGGTGGGGGAGCGGGGTCCGAGGGTGGGGACCTGGCAGGCCAGGAACCCCGGGTCCGGTGCCCGCCGCCTCGAGGGCGGGAATGCGGTCTGCACTTCCGGCAGGCGGCGGGGGAGGAGGAAACCAGCTCCAAGTCTGGAGGAGGAAGGGATGGTGCTGGGGCTCCGGCGAGCCTCTTCCCTCCAAGCCTAACCCCGGGCTGCCCCCTTAGCTTCCAGCTCCGGCCGGGCTAGGCCGCGCCGCCGGCTCCTTGCGGAATCCTCTCGGGCTCCCCGCAGCCTCGCCCTGCCCGCCCGCGTGAGGCCAGCCGCGCCGCCACCGTCCGTTCTTTCGGGCGGGCATACTCACCGCATCCTCCCAGTTCTGCCTGTTGTAGGTGTTTGAACCTAGCGATGTCGCCATCTTGGGAGCGTCTGGAAGCAAATCTGCTGCGGCTTCCGAGTAGCAGAGAAGACCGCCACAAGCCCGGCTCCGGGACTGTTGACGTCTAATTTATGCGTCCAGGAGGCCCTTGAAGGGGCGGGCCTTGTGCGTCA
>NW_006399880.1:2594179-2595365 GCF_000299155.1 Elephantulus edwardii | reverse complement strand
CTTAAAAAAAACCTGAATATAGAAATTCCATATGACCAAGCTATTCTACTACTTAGAATGTAACCAGAGAAAATTAGAAATGAGACACAAAACAGAAATTTGCACACCAATGTTCAGAGCAGCATTATTCACCATTGCAAGAACATAGCAACAGCCCAAATGTCCATCCACAATCAAATGGACTGAGAAAGTGTAGTACATTCACACAAAGGAATACTAACTAAGCAGTATGCAGGAGCAATGATTTTGAAAATTACTACATAACTAAGTGAACTAATTTCATTCGATAAGGACAAACACTGTATAAGACCATAATTGTAGAAATAAAAAGATAACTAGTAAAATGGTTGAGGATCCAAGGCAGAGTCTGGTAGGCACAGAGGGGTGAGGATGGACAGAGGGGTAATCATAGGGTCACACAATCTGATGGGTAAAAGGATCAGTAAAGGAAAGGGGAAAGATCCAATGTGAAAAACAATGTATACTTTGTAAGCAAATCAGTATAAAATATTATTATTATTAATAATAATAATAATAATAATACTATAAATAATCCCTCATCTAGAATTAGAATACCTCTTTAACAAATATACAAGTATTAAAAATGTGGCAGGATTATCAATTTATTATACTGTTGCAGTTAGGTGCTATAAATCAACTATAAATCACAACAATTTAAGAACAAGAGATCTGAACCTTGCCCTATCCTGTGTCATCCTTACAATCTCTGCCATGCTCAAGTCCACCTGTTACAGTCAGTGGGTCAATTCATCCTGTTAAGGGTCTTCCTCTCTTTACCTTTCCCAGTATGTCTTTTTTCATGAACTGCCTCTCCTGACAAAAAGCTCTAAGTATATGAGACAAAGGTTCACCATCCTTGCCTCTAAGGAGCACCTTGGCTGCACTTCCTCCAAGATTATCTTTAGCAGAGAAAGTTCTAAATTTAATACACACAAATTCACATTTTCCTCTTTATTTTAATATATTAAAAACTCCTGTTGAATAACTAGTTTCCTTAAAAATAAAAAAGCGAAAGGCTATATAAAATTAGGCAATGGTTAGGCAACGAGGAGGTAAAATTATCCCTCTATGCCGATGACATGATAGTATACTTAGAAAACCCTAAAGACTCAGCAAGAAAACTATTGGACGTAGTTGACCAATTCAGCAAAGTAGCAGGATACAA
>NW_006399880.1:2565528-2572345 GCF_000299155.1 Elephantulus edwardii | reverse complement strand
AAAGAGAATAGTGCAACAATGAATGAGTGGAAGCCCAAAATCTCTGTAAATGTTTATGAAAATTAATAAAATATAATTATAGAAAAAAAATTTGTCCATTTAATCTAGTTTTTTAAAAGTACTGGAATAGAGAACAACCTCTTGGCCAACTGACAGGAAGAGAGCTATATTCGTTCCCATCCCAAAGAAAGGTGACTCAACAGAGTGTGGACACTATAGAACAATCTCACTGATTACACATGCAAGTAAGATTCTACTGAAGATTATCCAAAAATGACTGGTCCAGCACATCAGCAGAGAACTGCCGAAGTCCAGGCTGGATTTAGAAGGGGTCATGGTACTAGGGATATTGTCGCTGATGTTAGATGGATCTTAGCTGAAAGCAGGGAATACAAATGTATATCTCTGTTTCATTGACTATGCAAAGGCATTTGACTGTGTGGATCATAATTAGACAATAACAAACAATAAGACAAAACAGCAATTAAAAAAAGTACTGGAATAAAGATGTTCTTAATTCTTTTGAAATGTGTATAATCTGTAGGGGTCACACTTTTATTCTTAATATTGGTAAAGATGCTCTTTATTTTGCCCATGAACAATCTGGTTAGAAGATTAAATTTTTTATTCCATTTAAAAAAAATTTTATTTCCTCTATGGCTAATTCGAGAAGCTGGGCTATATGAAGAATAGGATGAAGACTCATCAGCGATCTACGTTATACCAATGACACAACTTTTCTTACAGAAATTAAGAAGACTTGAAGCACTTGACACAGAAGCTTTAAGCTTGAAGCAAGTGCTTCAAGTCTTCTTAATTTTATACATAATAAATCCCACAATGCATTATCCTTTATACTTGAAAAATGTGACTATAATTTAGAATGATTAAAGGTAAGAAAAATGATCCTATCAGCAGCAATGGCTCTGAGCCTTGCCCTCTCCTATGCCGTCCTCTGCACCTCCGACACATTTGAGTTCATGGTTGCAGTCACTGCGCCAATTCGTCTTGTTGAGGATCTTCCCAAGTATGATGTGCTTCTCCAAGAACTAGCCCTCCCTTACAGCATGTCCCAAGTATGTGAGAGGGATTTCACCATCCTTGCCTCCAAAGTACACCTTGGTTTCATTTCCCCCAAGACAGACGTATTTGTTCTCTTGGCAGTTTAAGAAAAACAAACTTCTACAATTACTTTTGGCCCTCAGGCCTGTCTTTCTTTGTTTTTGTTCAGACATTCCTCTAGGTCATATAGCCCTTGTGTGCAAGTTGCCATACCTGTGGTCACTTTTGGTTGCTGTGAGGCTGAATACTGTGACACTGATGTGTCAAATGCATTAATGGTTGGCTACCCACTGCGGACAGAGAGTGGGGTGGAGCTCCCTGATTAAAACAGACTTGGAAGCAGGATGAAAGACACCCAAGCGTTGAGGTCTCTCCTTCATAAGGTGGCTGAGTCCCTTGTAACTAGACAGCATTTAACAACAAACAACAACAATTACTTTCATTTTCGTAATTCCCAGAATGCTTTATTATTTTCTGTAGATCCACATCTATTTCTGGTGTTTCATTTTTTTCTACCTAAAGTACTTCTTTTACAGTCCAAGTCTCCCCAACGTAAATACAATCTCAAATTTTATTAGTCTGAAAAGTCTTAATTCCCCTTTTGCTTTTGGAAGATAGTTTTATAGAGTAGAGGATTCTGAGTTGACAGGTTTTGTTTCTAAATATGTAAACTTAACATTCTATCTTATTCTGTGTTGTTGTTGTTAGGTGAAGACTGACTCTCAACAACCCTGTGAACTATGGATCTGAACCTTGCCTTGTCCTGTGCCATCCTCACTGTCCCTGGTATACTCGAGCCCATTTCACAGTCACTCTGTCAGTCCGTCATGCTGAAGATCTTCATCTCTTTCTCTGACCCTCTAACCATTCCCAGCATGATGTCTTTGTCCAGGGACTGGCCCTTCTTGACAATGTACCCGAAGTATGTGAGGCAGAGTTTCACCATCCTTGCCTCTAAGGAGCACCTTGGTTAAACTTCTTCCAAGACAGGCTTGTTTGCTCTCTCAGCAGCCCCTGGGATATTCTAGTTTGTAAAATTTCTGATAGGAAGTTGGCTATAATTCTGTTATGTTTATGTGGCTTCTGTTTTTGGCTCTGATTGACTTCAAGATTTTTTTTTCCTTAAAAATCCTGTACTGAAATATGAACACATATTGTTTGTATTTTCAACCAGATTCTTTAACATGTAAAAGTCTGCCTGACATTTTCAACATATGGGCCATATCTGTATATACTCCTATTGATTGTGTTGTCTATTGAAAATGGGTTGAATTTTCTTGCACTTTTGTGTCTCATAATTTGTGACTGAGTTCCAGTAATTACTTACAGAAGAGCAGAGACTAAGGTAAACAGTATTAAAATCTGGAGATGTGGTCAAGCTACTTCTGCTGTCACGCACTTCTGTGGGGATTGGTCAGTCCCGTTAAGGGTTGAGCTAGGTTTGGATTTCATTTCCCCTATTATACCTTCAGTGTATCACACGTTTCATGTGACACAGCCTGTAGCGAGTTGCAATACTAACCCAGAGGCTGAAAGTCTCTGGGGTTTCGAATCCGCTAGTGGCTCTTTGGTAGAAAGACTGGCGGTGTCTCCTTGTGACAGCTCATAGCCTCGGACACCCGATGTCACTGTTTGGGAACCGACTTGATGGCTGTGAAGGGATTTTTTTTTTCTCTTTAGCATCATTTTGTGCTTTAGATTAGGCTGGGATGCTGAAGAACTTTTCTATTTTTTTATTTTTTTTAGAACTTTTCTCAAGCATTCATATTTCATCCTTTGCTTTCAACTGTTCCACACCCCAGTACTATTAGTGTTAAGTCTTCTGTTCCTTTCCTCTGGCAATCTGCTTCTGTAAAAAATTGTTGTTACTGTCTATGGTTGAGTTGGAACTGACCCATCGCTAACCCTCAGGCGGGTTTTCAGAGGCAGTTAATCGCATGGGAGGAGATTGCCCATCCTTCTCCTGGGGAGCAAGCTCAAACCGCTTGCCTTTGGGGTTGCAGAGCAACTTTTTGCCACTAGGCCACCAGAGCTCCTATAAAGAATAGGAGAATATGGCCATGAAAACCAAATAGGGCAGTTCCATTGTCACATGAGGTCTGTGAATTGGAATCAACCCAATGGTACAACCACCACCACCATCCTAGCCAATTAAATGTATGAGCTGCTTTATTGACTATGTGAAGGCACTTGACTATATAGATCATAAGACATTGTGGCTGACATTGAGAAGAGTGAGAATCCTAGAATATGTAATTGTCCTCATAAGAAACCTACACCTAGACCAAGAAGGTGTTGTGTGAACAGAGCAAGGGGACATTATGTGGTTTAAAATTAAGAAAGTTGTGTACCAGGGTGTATCCTTTCCCCAAACCTATTCAATCTGTATGCTGAGCAAATGATTTGAGAAGCTGGACTTTATGAGGAAGAATGTGGCATCAGGATTGGAGGAAGATTCATCAATAACCTTTGGTATGGGCCTTTCCTTCTTATTTCCTTTCAAGGAGGGAGGTCCATCCCTTTAGATGTAACTTTCTATTAAATATATTTTTACTTTTTACCTTAAAAATAACCTTCGATATGCAAATGACACACTTACTTGCTGAAAGTGAGGAAGACTTGAAGCTCTTGCTGCAGAAGATCAAAGATTGTAGCCTTCAATATGGATTACATCTCAAAGTCAAGAAAACAAAAATCCTCACCACTGGACTGATAGGCATCAATAGGTGGAGAAAAGATTGAAACTCTCAACAATTTCATCTTACTTGGATTCACAATAAATACATTTGATACCAGCAGCCAAGAGATATATTGCACTAGGAAAGTCTGCAATCAGGGACCTCTCTAAATTATTGAGGAACAAGGAGGTTAGCCTGAGGACTAAGGTGCACTTGATTCAGGCCATGGTCTCTTCAATCACTTGCTATGTTGCTGAGAGCTGGACAAAGACTAAGGATTGTTGTTGTTGTTTGGTGTCTTTGAGTCATAGACGACTCATAGCGACCCTTTGAATGAACAGCCTGAGCACTGTTCGTACACAGAGTTTCTGGAGGCAAGCCATTTCGGAAGTGGATGCCGCTCCTGCTTCCAGGCTTGATTTAGTCAGGAAGCTCGAGCCAACACTGTCCACCATGGATACCCATTACCACGATTGGCACATCACTGTCACAGGCTTCAGCATCACAGCAACCACGAGTTACCTCTGTACGGCAACGCACAGACCAGTGCTATACCACCTAGAAGAATGTTTGACAGGAAGACAATTTGAACCTGGCCGAGGGCCACAGATGACAGTCACCCACCTTCGGCATAGAGAATGGGAAATCCAGAATATTTAATTGAACTAATGTATAGACCAAGAAGCAGTTGTTTGAACAGAAGTGGGGGATACAGGCTTAAAATCAGGAAAGGTATGAGTCAGGGTTGCATCCTGTCTCCATATTTATTTAATGCACATGCTGAGCAAATATTTCAAGAAGCTGAAATACATAAAAAATGTGGCTTCAGGATTAGAGACTCATCAACAACTTTTGTTATGCACATGACACAAACTTGCAGAAAGTAAAGAGGACTTCAATATGAGTTATGTCTCAACACCAAGAAAACAAAAAAAATTCCTAAATTGGACTAATAGGCAACATCATGATGTTGTTAGGTGCCACTGAGTACAGCTCATGTGGCTCTATGAACAGCAGGTCTGAACCCTAACCTCTCCTGTGCTAACCTCACAATCCCTGACACACTTGAGTCTGTTGCTGCAGTCTGAGTGCCAATCCACCTGGTTGAGGGTTTTCCTCTTCTTCACCACCCTTGCATCTTTCCAAGTATGATGTCCCTCTCCAAGGAATAGCCTCTCCCAGGAACATGCAAAGCTTCACTATTCTTTCTTCCAATGAGCACTCTGGCTGCTCCTTCTCCAAGACACATCTGTTTGTTCTTTTGGCAATCCATGGATATTCAGTACTCTTCTTTAACATTACAGCCCAAAGGCTTTGTGAGAAATGCTTTTTCTGTCATGCTTATTCATTGTCCAGCCCTCAGCAGCATAGCAAGTGACTGAAATGATGATGATCTAGATAAGATACACCTTGGTTCTCACATTTTTTTTTAAATTTTTTAATTTTATTTTTGTGTGTGTTTATGTACTGTTAAATCAGTTCTGACTGGTACAGGTGGAGATTGCCCCTTCTTCTCCAGCGGAGCATCTTGTCACCTTGATCCTCAAATCAACATCATTGCTCCTCAATAATTTGGAGCAGTCCCTGACTGTAGACTTTCTCAGTGCAACACGCCTAATGATCTCCTTACTGTTGATATCAAATAAATTGATTCTGGATTTCAGTAAGATGAAGTTGTTGACAGTTTCAATCTTTTCTTCGTCTATTATGTCATCTAGCATGACCGTACAGAAATCAGATTGACAACTTCTGTGGAAGGAATCATTGTGGAAGCACAATATCAGTAGTCAAAACCAGGCCAGGGGCAGACTATGGGTCAGACCATTAAGTACTCATGTGCAAGTTCAAAATAAGGCAGAAGAAAATGAAATTAAGTCCATGAGAGCTGAAATATGATCTTGAGTCTATTCTACCTGAATTTCAAGATCATCTTAAGAATAGATTTGAGACATTGAACACCAATGATTGAAGACTGGATGAGTTGTGGGATAACATCAAGGGTACCATCCATGAACGGAGCAAAAGGTCATTACAAAGACAGAGGAGAAAGATAAAACACAAACAGATATCAAAAGAGACTCTGAAAATGGCACTAAAGTGTTAGAAGCCAAACCAATGGGAAAAGTGCAAGAGTAAAAGAGCTCAACAGAAGATTACAAAGGGTGGCTAGAAAAGACAAAGCAAAGTATTATCATGAACGTGCATAGAGCTGGAACTGGAGAATAAAAAGGGAAGAACTCATTGCACATTTCTCAAGCCTGAGAGGATGGGCGGGGGGAGCCGCCAGTCTCAATATTGAAAGATCCTAGTTGATGACAGAAATGAGGTTGGGGCTAGAATGGCAGAATTCTGCACAATCAGTGATTTATTAATTGCAAATACCTTTTATAAGAAACAGGCAACACTCCATTCTGGGGTCAAGATGGTGGGCTGATTGACTGTTGCAGTGTCAGGCCGGTGGCTGGATGGTATTTGGAAATGGCATTACAATGCTGCAGGATTCAATGAACTTGGATTATTGTGAGATGACACAATGCATGAAGATGTAAAAGAAGCCATAAGAAGGCTCCTGAGCACCTTTATAATGATGGATGTTTTGCATAAAAAGATCCCTGGACCTGACTATTAGGCAACAGATCTTGCCTAAAGAACAGTGGCCAAAATACAAGGAGCAGTGTTTCCCTGCTCTGTTCTGAGGACTGCTTCCTGGTCTGACTATAGATTTCATATAAGCACAATCACGTGTTCTGGGATTCTCATTCTTCTCAAGGTTAGCCACAATTTGTTGTGATCCACACAGCCAAATGCCTTTGCAGAGTCAATGAAACACAGGGAGATATTCCTCTGGTACTCTTTGCTTTCTGCCAAGATCCATCTGATATTTGTGATAATGTCTCTATTGCCATGACCTCTTCTAAGCCCAGCTTGTATTTCTGGTAGTTCTCTGTCAATGTACTGTTTCAGTCGTTTCTCGATAATAATCATCAGCAGGATTTTGCTGGTGTGTGATATTAGTGGTACTGATAATTCCCGCACTCTAGTGCCTCTTGATCATATGCTGTTTCTTGAAATTCTTC
>NW_006399880.1:2521790-2564977 GCF_000299155.1 Elephantulus edwardii | reverse complement strand
TTAGAGAGGTCCCTAACAGCAGACTTTCCCATCACGATACGCTTTTTGATTTCCTGACTGCTGGTGCCAACAGTGTTGACTGTGGAGCCAAGCAAACTGAAGCTGTGAACAATCTCAATCTCTTCGCCATCCATCCCGACGATGCCAATTGGTCCACTGGTGAGAATTTTTGTCTTCTTGACATTGAGCCTCCCATTTCTTTCAGTGTGTCCTGGATCATTCAGTATTCTGCCATAGCCTTAAGTATTGCAACTCAAGGCTTGAATTTGTTCTTTAGTTCTTTCAGCTTAAGAAATAATGGAGTTCAGCCCTTTTGATTTGCTGACTTCAGCTCCTTGCACATTTCATTATAATATGTTGCTTTGTCTTCCAGAGCTGTCCTTCAGAATCTTATTCTGGTCTTTAACATCTTTATGTTTTACCCCACCCTCCTCCTTTGCTTTGGCTTCTCCGCACTCTAGTGTAATATTCAGAAACTCTTCGGACATCCATTTTGGTCTTTTCTCCTTCCTCCGTCTTTGTAATGATCTTTTACATTCTTCCTGGATTATATTTTTCATATCCTCCCACAGCTCATCTGGTCTTTTTCATTAGTGTTCAGGGCCTCAAACCTGTTCCTGAGTTGGTTTTTAAATTCAGGTAGGATAGACTCAAGATGACATTTTGCCTTCTGTGGATTTAACCTTTTTTGGCTTTAGTTTGAACTTCCATATGAATAGTTGATGGTCTCTTCCACAATTAGCACCTGGCCTAGTTTTCACTGCTGATATGGAACTTCTTCAATGATTCATTCCATAGATGTAATCGATCTGATTCCTGTGCATACCATCAGGTGAAATTCATGTGTATATATTTGTGTTTTTTAGGATTATAATAGATATTTAAAGTAATACATATGGCAGCCCAAATGGTTCTTAAATTACCTATTTCATGTTTAACCAATGTCATAAAAATACTTAAGAGGACAGCTGTCCTCTTAAAATCAGGAAAGGAGTGCATCAGGGATGCATCCTATCTCCATACCTTTTCAATTTATTTGCAGATCATTCGGGAAGCAGGGCTTTATGAGGAAGAATGTGGCATCAGGATTGGAGGAAGGATCATCAACAACCCACGTTATGCAGATGACACAACCTTGCTTTTAAAACTGAGGAGGATCTGAAGCACTTGCTGAAAGTCAAGGACTGTAGTCTTCAATATGATTAGAGCTCAATATCAAGAAGACAGATTCTCACCAGTGGGCCAATTGGCAGCACCATGATAGATGGATAGGAGATTGAGGTTGTTAACAATTACAGCTTGCGAGGCTCCACAATCAACAGTCTTGGCACCAGCAGTCAGGAAATCAAAAGAAAAATTGCACTTGGAAAATCTGCTGTCAGGGACCTCTCCAGAGTCCTGAGAAGCAACAATGCCCTTGGTAGCAGTAGCCAGGAAGTCAAGAAAGAGATGTATTGCACTGAGAAAGTCAGGGACCTCTCCAAATTATTGAGCAATGATGTCAGTTTGAGTTCTAAGATGAGTCTGAGTCACACCATAGTCTTTCCAATTACTTGTTATGCATCTGAGAGTTGGACAATGAGTAAGGATGACAAAAGAAAATTGATGCCTTTGAGCTGTGGTGTTGGAAAAGTGTACTAAATATCTGACGGACTTACAAAAGAACAAATATAGGGAGTTCTGGTGGCCTAGTGGCAAGAAGCTGCACTGCAATCCCAGAGGTGCAAGGTTCCAATCCACCAGATGCTCTGCTGGAGAAGGAGGGACAATCTCCTCTTGTACCAGTCAGATCTGATTTGACGGTACATATACACAAAATTATAAAAATAAAATAAAAATTTTAAAAAAAACACACAAAAAACACAAAAAAAAACAAGAAAGTGCAGACTTGAGTGATCTCTGGAGGCAAGGATAATAAAGCTTCATCTCACATACTTTGGGCATGTTGCTAGGAAAGGCTATTCCTTGGAGAGAGACATCAGGCTTAGAAAGGTAGAGGGACAATAAAAAAGAGAAAGACCTTTAACTGAGTGGACTGACATGGTGACTGCCCCAGTGGGCTCTAGTGTGTCAGAACTGTGGGGACGGCACAGTCTCAGAAAGGGTTCGGATTCAGTGTTATTAATAAACTTGCCATTGGTTGTACTTAACTTGATGGCACAAACCTAACATCATGATGTTTATCAGTCCAGTGGGGAGAACTATTGTTTTCTTAACATTGAGATGCAATACATATTTAAGGCTGCAGTGTAGGTACTTCAAGTTCTTCTTACCTTTTGCAAGGTTGTGCCATCTCTATAAGGAAGGTTATTGATGTCATCCTCCAACCCTTATGCCATTTTCATAGTTCAGCTTCTCAAATAATTTGCTCAGCAAATTATTTGGATATGGAGAAAGAATACTTCCCTGACACAAGTCTTTCTTAATTTTAAACCATGTATTGTTGTCTGTTTGCACAACTTCTTGGTCTTGGTATAGCTTTTCCATGAGCAATATTGAGTGTTCTGAGATTTCTATTCTTCTCAATGTTAGACATAATTTGTTATGATCCAGAGTCAAATGCCTTTGCATAGTCAATGAAGCACAAATATACATTCTTCTAGTATTTTCTCCTTTCAGGAAGTATCTGACACCAGCAATGATGTCCCTGGTACCACAGCCTCTTCTAAATCCAGCCTCAACTTTTGGCAGTTCCCCTATGTACTGTTCTAGATGTCTTGGGATGATCAACAGTATTTTGCTTGCATGTGGTATGATTTTGTTCTGAAATTTCCACATTCTGCTGTGATGTGTGGCTAGAAGACTTTCTACATGTTGACATTAAAAGGCATTTTGTTAATGATTCTGATAGACTCTCCTGATTCAAATGGCATTCTATCAGAACACCATGATAAGACTGAGAAGACTGAGTTGTCAAGGATTTAATTTTGCTTGGATCCACAATCAATACTCACAGAAACAGCCACAAAGAAATCAAACAATGTCCTGCATTAGGTAGGTTTGCTATCAAAGACCTCTTTAAAGTGCTGGAGAGAGCAACATTGTCAGTTTAAAAACTAGTGAGCCTAACCTAAGTTATAGTATCTTCTGTTGCTTCAAATGCATGTGAAAGCTGGACAATGAAAAAAGATGACCAAAGACTAGTGGATGCCTTTGAACTATGTTCACAAACAGTATGGCATATATTATGAACTGTCAAAATAAAAAAACAAATTTGTTTTGGGAGGAATTGAAACCACAGGCATGAGGAAGGGACTGAATACAAGTGGTGAGGTTGGCTTTAGAGAGAGGAAATGGTGTAATTCTTCTAGAGTAACAAGAGGGAAGCACACAAAGACATGAATGAAGGTGGTTGGTTACTTATTGGACTGGATTATTTTGTATACTTGACAGGATATCTTTGGGGAGCAATGACCTACAACTAAAGCTGGTAGAGGTCCAACAAAATTGTATTTAAAAATGATTCTGAGAATGTGTCAAAATTAGCCTATCTGATGTTCAAGTGAACTACTTTCATCCAAGATTTATACTTTAGTTCATTTAAAGAAATGGCAGAAGGCAGCCATACACCAACTTTACTGATTCCCCTACCCCACTGTCTTTTCATTGAGCCATGCCAATTTAGTCTTCATGAATCCAAACAACACACACACTCAAGCTTCATCTGCTTTATTTCACTACAGTAAGTTAAGCAATAAGGCAAAACAGTAAGCTGTTGTTTAATAAAGAACATGGAGTGCTGCCTCTTATTCCCAGAAGGGACCAAAGATGTTTCTTCACAAATATGGATATCTACCCCACTATGCCTACCAACAGTTTGCAACAAAGAATACTTCGGTAAGTTAATCAAATCACAAATTTGAGTTAACTTAGACTTAAGTTTCCAAAACGAATTTTAAGTGCTAACGGCATCTCATTCTCCTGTAGTGGTCTGCACATGTATTACACATCAGTCTTATACCTGATCTAATATAAAAAGCAACAAATAAAATTCCTAATTCACCAGCTGAATTAAGAATCATTTTAAAGAACACACAAAATACAGCTTGCACTAAAAAAGAGATTTTCTTGAGGAAACATTAAACCCATGGCTTTGTTATTCTTCAAGTTAATTTGGCTTCTGAGGAAATAATTATTCTATGATCAAAAGTGTGTGGGGTGTGAGAGAAATTACTTTAACATTATTACTTTTAGGAACATACTTCAGCTATATGCTATAAACACATGACATACAACTGTCTGTAGTCTACACAATCTGTAAACATAAAAAGCTACTCTCTACTTTGATGTCCATTTCCTCCACTAGAAATTATGGAGTAGTGGCTTCATAGTAGGTTTTCGAAGGCTGTTAAATAAAAATTACTCTGACACTCTTCAGGGTCACAAAAACCATAAACTCTTCCTGCAAGTAAATCATTACCCAACCCCATCCCAAAGCCCAGGAGGCTAAACCCTACTTATCACTATCATATTACATTACAGATATGAATAATTTTTATTACACTGTAGCATATATATTACTCTGTCAGAACAGTGTTTAATATAATTGACTTGACCTTAAGTGTACGTTTTAGTGTCTTTCAAAATATTTTTCTTTCTTAAGGGGGAGCTGACAAGGTACTTTGTCTTGTCTGTATGTAGATTACAGGATAATCTTTCGTTTTTCCTTTTTCTTAAAAACAGAAAACTTCAAATTAAAAGACAAAAATCAAGGAAAACAGGAAATCTCTCTCCAAATATCTGTTGCCACTTGCTGAAAATACATTTACTGAAAACATAGTGGGTGATGTTTGTGACATACTTTTTTTCACATTCCAATTTAGAAAACATCACAGACATTAAGGTTAATCAACCAAAATTCAGCATACTAAGGAAATGGCATTGTGTGCTGTTGTTTGGCTATCTCTTGAAATACTTAAGGCTGATAATCAAAATGATTCTATTTGAAATATGATAAAAATTCAAGAAGAGGAAAAGGTGCTCTTTTTTGTATAACCAATTTTTGATTAAAGAGATTATAAATGTCAATTTCCTTCTTTAAATCAATGGCAAGAACATTTCTTAAGAGGATGCCGAAAAAAAAAAAATTAAAACCCTATCATTTAAAATGTTTTTTTCTGCATTCTGGGAGTGAACTTTTTCGCTCAAGTTTTCTCTAGGCTTTGTGTCCTAAATATGCTGAACAGCTTGTGGAGTTAGAGCAGAGAAGGTTAGAGTAAAACACACGAAGACTGCCTCCCTGTGGCAGTAATGGTATTATCCTCCCTGGGTACTTCTCCAATTATTAAAAGACAATGTCATACTCTACTGAGCAAAACACTTAGGCGTAATCAAGAAATAAAAAAAGTTTTGTTTTCATTAAGACAGCAAGTAAGAGAGTCTAAGAATTTCACAAGTCACAAAAAGAGAAACAAAAAAACCAAACAAAAAAGAATTCCACAGGTTGCTCCAATCATCCTAATGCTCAAGACACTGTAACACTTCCTGCCCTTTGTCAAACGGCAATCTGTGGCAAGACGGGAGCCATAGTGAAAAACGAAGGGATATGCTTAGATGAAGATTACGTCTAATACAATGCAAAAAGCAGTTGATACTGTGAGACCAGGGCTAGGCCATTAACAGCAGGTCCACCTTTGGGCTACCATTTAAGTCTCATCTGTGAGATTCTGATCCTTTGAAGACAAAACCAGGAGACATTAAGGCCAGAATTTCTCAGGTAGTAATCTATTACACCTCCAAAGAGCAGCTGACCCTTCGTGGGATGAATTTAGGCTGCTGTTATTCAACGTGCAGGGTTCGGTGACGGAGACACAGACTTCTTGGTGTTACAGAAGGAACAGCAAGAGGACAGCAGCTTCTGTGTTCTCAATGCCTTCCCTATGCCCTTACTCTCCTGAAAACAGTACTCAGTAGTACATGGGGACGTTAGTGGTTAATGAACAAGGCCCGACGAAGCAGTGGCTTCGCTATTTTAACATGGAGACATCGTCCTTTGTGATCTGCCCGACAGTGGAATTTTTAAGGAAGAAGTGGACCCAAGCTGAGTTCCACGTGCTGAGTGAGCCAGATGACTTCCGTGGCCTGGTCATTTTCTTCAATGGGGCGGATGGGCGCAGCCAGGTTTTTAAAATCATGTTTCATCTTAAAGCACACGGTCACTTCGCCCTCCTCACGTTGTGGGGTAACTTTGATGAAAATTCCCACTTTGTTGGCCTTTCTGAAAGCTATAACGCTAGGAGAGAAAGTAAGTACAGCATTAGGTTGCAAGTCTGTCAAACCACTACACTCAGTCATTTTATGGTACATGGAATCTGAGATGACAAGATCTGGCCATCACGCCATTAATTAGCAACCAAGAGTGTTTCTTTAGCAAAATGTTGATGTCTTAACATTTTAGTAATAGCACAAAAGTAAATCAGAGCCACAAAATATTCAAACGAGGAAAAGTCGAAGCCTTTTCTCTTATTATCTCCACTTCAGTATCCTACCATCCTTTCAGAAGAGAACTGTAAACACTCTGGTCCTTATCCTACCAGATATTTAATACAAGCTTACATTTTCCTCAGTTTTTAAGAAAACATTAACAAGGTCTATTATTCAAGAACTCTTACTTTCCCTCCATAAAACGGTTTTTTTCTACACACAAACATCTTTCACTTTGGGGTACAAAGTTCATCACATTAGTGTCTACCGTCTGACTTAATTCTTGTTAATAGTTGACCAGTATTTTATCATATATTTACCATAATTGCTACCACTGATGTTGCTGTCAATTTTTTTTTCTATTATAAACAATGCTACTGTGACTTCACACTGATCTTGGTGATAATGTTTTTATTAGATAGGGACTGATACTATGATTAAATCTTAAGAACTTAGAGCTTTAAGGGAATTTCTAGAACACAGCAAACCAGAGTTGTGTTTTATAAATAACCTCATGATTATTAATTTTAGGAAAGAAAAAGTCTTTCCAGTTGGGGGTCTTAATTTCAAGTTTTTCTTACAAGTATGTGACTTGAAGTTTATGCATTTATAAATTGGCTTCCATAAGTAGAAGGACAGTGAATTTGATAGATTATCCAAATGATTATCAGCTCCTCTAAGAAAAGTTACTAGCAGTAAAACTTTGCGTATTTCTATAGGGAACACTGGAGGCCTAGTGGTAAAAAGATGTGCTGCAAACCTGAAGACATATGGTTCGAATCTACCAGTTGCTCTGCTGGATAAGGAGGGGACTCTCTTCTTTGTTATTAACTGCCTCTGAAAACCTGCTAGAGGGGCAGCTATGAGTCAGTTCTGACTTGACATACACAACAAGATAATTTTATTATTACTACATACATTCTATTTATTATTACATTACTGTGAAATTCCAATGTACAATCCAATTTTCTATTAATCTTTCATGCACTCTGACTGGAATTGATGTTATTTCAGAGTATCTTGCCTTGGCTTCACAAGGCTATATATCTAATTTATACAATGGCACACACTGAGTCACTATGAGTTGGCATCTGTCTGACAGCAACTGGTGGTAGTAGACCTCAAAAAAGCAAGGAATTTCACAGAATGCATTTTGAAAGTCACCTATATACACTATACTTTGGGCATGTTGTCAGGACATACTGGCATGTCGGAAAAGGACATCATGCTGGGAGAGGTCAGCAAAGGGGAAGAAGCCCCTCAGTGAGATGCAAAGGGGAAGAAGCCCCTCAGTGAGATGAACTGACACAGGGCTTAGGCACTGTGGGACTGCAGAGGGCGCAACGCAGGATCCCACAGGTACACAGGGTTGCTAAGAGGTAGTGTGGACTTGACCGCACCCAACAACAAACTCAACTCTTGATTTGTATCCAATTCATGGGGTGGGGTGGGGGGAATTCAAACATTTCAGAACAGAATAACGTAAAAAGTCATTGTCTTTCATTCTTAATTTCCCAGGCAAACTCTGAGATCTGGGGATTTCTTTCTTTTCAAATTACTGGTTCCCACATTGACCTGATAAAAGAGAATCCCAGAGGATAGCTCTTAGATCCTTAGACACCTACCACAACGTTTTCTCAAGTTAACCCAGTGTAGTCATTTTTCCAAGTTATCCCAGGTTCTCTTTTTCTCTAATCTCTCACTGAGGAAGGTACCAATCATTGTGCTAAAAACCTCTGTGCCTGTTTATTAAGCTTAAAATCTTTTCATTCTCAATTCACCTTTCTATTCCCTGCTCTGTGACACAGACTCTGCTAATCACATTTCCGCTCTGTAGGTCTCTCTGTGCGAGGCTCTGTCAACAGGAGACTAGAAACCCAGAGGAAGAAACTCTAAAGGCTAGAAACCTAGAAGAAGAAAAGCCTCGATCCTCTAAGTTTCCTATTTGTTTGCAATTCTGTCTGTAACTTGGGTAATGCTTCTTCACCCGCAAAGTGGCACAGGAGTAGACAGTGAGAGATTCCTAGCTCTCACATAAGGAAGCTCACCACACTCCCTTTAGCACTCAGAGATGCCAGCAGCGTTCCTTCGCCACCTTTGCAGATCTGAGTTCAGCTCTATGGTGCTCCTCCTTAAAGCCTCTAAATTTGAAAACCTTGAAACCACTTCCCTTTGTTCCCTCAGCTGTAGGGCTGGTAACTTGCTTCATGAAGCATCTTTGGGACACTTTAGAGTTCCCTTTCACTCTTTCAATTATCCATTTAATCAAGTTTAACCTATGTTAACACTTCTTCATACTAAATTTTCTATGTCCAAGTAACTGAGGTAACTTAGGTTTTTGAACTGAATCCTGACTGATATATTCCTTATTTTGGGGAAAGTTTGGGTTTTCACTTTTCAGCTATCAAGTTTGATAGAATAAAACATTACTTTCTCTAAGGGGGAAGGTAGGAACCAATACAATGATAAATCTATAGGAACAGAAGACTATATCCTATACTGCAACCATTAGAAACTATACACTTGAAAAACTTACACTAAGGAAGATATAAAAATATGTGAACAAAGAAATGACAAAAAATTTGCATTTACAGGATGAAAAAATGACTAAAGACATAACTGGAAGGACAAACATCTTTTCTGGTGAGATAAAGGATAATTTTTATTTTATTTTATTCTTCATAGTTGTTGTGTATCCAGATAAGAGAACTGAGATATACAAGGGGGTATTATCTACATTATCTAATTGAGGGGTAATGTGTCTGGAGAAGGGGTGAGGTGTCACAAAAATCACTTACTCAGGGTCGTCCTGAAAGTCCTGGGGTTCTGCCAACTCGTCGTATTCTGCTGCGGCATCCTTGCCAGCTAGGATGAGCTCTTTGGGGGGCACCACCACCTAGAGACCAACATAAAGAGGCCAGGCTCGGTGTGTGCTCGCGTGCGTATCCATGCAGTGCAGCAATTATTTTAATTCATCTAGACCTACACCACGGAATCCGTGGCAGCCAGAACCCAGTGCGACTGTCTTGTTTTCCTGGGCCACACAAGATTTTCACTTTTGGTAGGGTGCAGTCTTAGCACTTTTCTATTACTAGTTTTAGTGGGAAAACATTTGTGTTTCCTTCTGTGACAGATTTTTTTCCTTACACATGTTCTGGCTTTCACACATTTAACTATATATGTAAGCAGCAAGTATGAGAAAATTGTATGGAGGTGTTGTTTGTTTTTATATGGAGTTTTAAAACACTGTTTCAGAATACATATGTATTTCAAGCAAAAGTGTAAGAACAGAGAAATTCGAGGAAGAGAAAGTGACCAGAGACCACAATGGTGAACACAAATGGAGACGATACAAAGGGCTGAATCCCAGGAGGCCGGTTACCTGGGCGTTTATCTTTCATTATCTGAAACAGTCTATCATTTTTGGAAAACATTTGGTATTTTCTGAAAAAGGAGTGTCTATATTCATGATTGCAAAAAAAAAGTTATGTATTCTTCAAATTTATGTTGAGACTTGGCTTCAACTTAGTTATGTCAGAGGTTAAGAGATAGCGACGTCAGCTAGTCTTGTAACCACAATTACCTGTGTGGTGCGGGAAGGTGCAGAGAGAAAGACAAATCTTTCTCAAAAGCAAATCTACAAACTGGACAGAAGCACAGGAGCTTATTTCTGCCTCTGTCTTTATGGAGGTGCTTAACGTTAAAAGCCTTTAAGGCGAGCTCTGGTGGCCTAGTGTTAAGAAGCAGCACTGCAATCCCAGAAGTATGCAGTTCAAATCCACCAGATGCTCTGCTGAAGAAGGAGGAACAATCACCTCCTGGACCAGTCAGATCCGATTTGACGGTACACACATCATCATCATCATCATCATAAATTAAAAAAAAAAGAAAAGCCTTTAAGACAAAATGTCAAGTGCTTTTAACAAAGTGCTATTTAAGCAAAGAGTAAGGACAGATGTGCCATCTTTCTTTGGAAGTGATGCTAATAAGCAAATTCATTAAAAAGAAAAAAGGGGAGTGGAAATTCTGTAGTAAGAACTGTTTGATTAACAAGTAATTAATATAGAGTTTCTTCCTACCAATTGTTGGTATGACAATCAGGCTGAATGCAGTTATGTGTATCAGTGTTACGAGTACTATATTGAATAAAGAATCAACAATAGATGGTGTATATAAAGAGAAAAGTTCTTAATCTAAAATATCAAGTTCTAAATGAAGGGAGCTCTGGTGGCGTAGTGGTAAGAAGGTGTGCTGTAATCCCAAAGACACACAGTTCAAATCCACCAGATGCTCTGCAGGTGAAGAATGGGCAATCTCCTGGGCAATTTATTGTCTATAAAAACTTGCTTGGGGGGTCAACTATGAGTTGATTCCAACTTGATGGCACATATCAACAAAAGATAACACACAGTGACAAAATGCAGAAAAATTATAGTTCATCCAATCAACAAATAATTAGTGAAAGTAAAATTCACCCATTAAGGAAGTTAGCATCAAATACACATTAAGGTCCTGTTGTCCATATTGCACAGGGCTGCTAGTTAAAAGGGCAGCAGTTCAAATCCATCAGATACTTTGTAGGAGACCGAGGGGCAGTCTCCTTCTGTAAAGATTTATAACCTAGAACTGATGGAGGGTCTCCATGAATCAGGGCCAACGTGATATCTGTGAGGCTTTACTTTTTTAAAAAAAATATAAACTTATAGAAGCTCTGGTGGTATAACATATTGCACCCCAGTCAACAAGTCACTAACTTTAATCCACTGGCACTCCGGGGGAGAGAGGTGGGCAGTCTCCCTGGCAAAGATTCACAGCCTCAGTGCCAGGAGTGTCGTCATGAGTCAGAGGCAACTGGCTGGCGGTGGGTTTGGTTTTGTTTCACGTTCACTTTAGGAAGGCCTGGTAGTTCAATGATTAGAGTGCGGCTTTTAAGCAAAAGACTGGAGGTCTGAGCTCATTAGCTTTGTAAGCTGAGGACGAAAGAGAGGGCAGTCGGTGTCTGCAGATTTAGAGACTTAGACACTATGGGAAGAGTCCTATTGTAGGGTCAGATCAAGGATTTGCGTTTAGTTCTCTGTATACTTTAAATAAGCTGAGGGAGTCTAGGAGAGGCATAACATCTTTTAAAAGGAGAATGATATGTGGTATGAATTTTGAGGAACAAGCAGCTTTTAAATTAAGAGAGATGAATGGCTGTGTATCAGGAAAACGGGAGAGGAAGAACACTTTCTAGGTGAAAAGAATAGCATATAAACTCCAGCTTGAAAGTTATTGACCTGGTTGGATTACAATTATTACTTCATACTATTTGGAGAATGCTAAAGTTGGGAACTTAGGAAAAGATTATGCTGGAAGAACAGACAGATCTGAGTTCATTAGGATGCTCTTAAGCTATGTCAAGGAGTTCAAACTTCAACTACAAGTCAGATGGAATCTCACAGCTTTAGAGAAGACTATCTTGGCAGCAATATGGAAGATGGGCTGTAACGGAGAGAGGGAATGAACTAAAAACAGTAAATTCAGTTACAAAGTCATTGTCCAGTCTAGGTAAGTAAGATGTATGCAACAAAAACTAAACTAATGGAAATGTTTTGGGGCATTAAAAAAAAAATAGTATACAGTCCTTTAAGGCAGGGTAAAACTGCCACCCCAGACAAGTCAGTCAGTCAAGAGAACATAAGTCTTTTCTACCTTAGCAGTGCTATTGATGTTATCAGGGTCCTCCTCCTCACACTCCAGCAAAGTCACATGGGTGAGGTTCTCCACGGGGTTGGTCAGAGTCAGGAGCACCTGGCTCTCCTGAGGAACAGGAATGACACCTCTCAAAACATGTTACAATCCTGCCACATACATTTACTGTCTTAGCTGTAATATTAGGTATTACACAAAATCACCTTATGATATTGCAACATACTTTTACTTTCTTAGTTGAGGCATTAAGTATTCCACCAAATCATCACTCTGTGACTCTAGAGCAGTAACATCTACTATTTATAATTATACAATATAATCTGTGGTGTTGCTATAGGGCAGATCTTAAAGAAAGGGTTAGTTTGTAAGAAAGTCTCGGGAGTATATACTAACCTGAGGGCTTAAAAGTTTATCACTCTTTTAAATGTGTGTGTGTGTGTAGTGATTTTTAACGAAAGTTTACAGAAAGGTTTGGTTTTCGTTCATTCATTGTTGCACATTTTCCTCCCACTGTGCAATGCACTGTTTCATATTGTTGTCATACCACTTTATCACTCTTCCCCTACCTGAATGCCACTTAAAATCTGAAAAAACAGGAAGCTCTCATAAACAGCATCAAGGAGACACAGGCTAGACATATGTACAAATATTTTATTTAAAGGTGCAAGACTTTAAAGGTAAAAAAAGTCTCCTAACACTTTTTAAACCATGATTATCTGCACTTGGTTGGAACCCCCTTGAGACAAGTAACACAGTCTTTAAAATTAGTAACGATTATAGAAAGAACTGTCTCGGGCATTATGAAAGAAAAGTGGTAAAGCAGATGCTATGGAATATACCGAGGACATCTGGTAAAGCACACACACATCACACAACACCCCCCCCCACACACACACACCCACCTCCTAATCTCCCGGGAGGAGGGGAGGAGCTGAAGATGCCTGTGGAGGTCAGTATCTTCCTTCCTTTTGCCACCTATGATTCCATCTCTATATAATGTGCACCATTGGTCCTTACACAAACATTCCAAAGATGCTTTTGCTAAGAATCCCAGACTAAAGGAACTGAAAATTTCAAACTTCTTGGTGTTTTGGGTTGGGGTTATTTTTGAGCTCTAGGACCAAGTTCATAGATTCCACTGCACTGCTGGACCAAAGCGGTCATCTCTGTAGCAGTTCGAATCCACTAGCAGCTTCACAGGGAAAAGATGAACAATCTCCTCCTGCAAGATTTATAGCTTCAAGACCTGCTGGACGGTCAGCTGTGAGTAGGAACCAACTCAATGTATGATTTTTAAGCAGGTACACAGTTTAATATCTAGCATATACATTTTACATGCATTATTTTCCAACTGCTACACATTTTCTATGCAGTAAATCTTAAAAATTTGCTGAGTCATAGTTTGTAAAAGAAAAATTATTTTTAAAAAACCTCACAAAAATCATAATCTGATCAGAGGATCTCTTTGTAAAACTAGAAAAAAATATTTTACAGTCTTAATCATGTATTACATAATAGTTTCACTCTTGTTCACTGCATCTGTATGCCAAACACACAATCACCAACATAGATTCATGCATCTTTGATCAATCAATATTTTTTTCTATCAATACTGACCTTCATGTAGCGAAGGTTGGGAATTGACATGATTCTCACTTCTGGGATATAATTGCTATGCATGAATAAAAATATGCATTAATGTTGGCCTGAGTCCCTTAAAAGTATTACTTCTTAGCTAGTACAACAAATAAAGTATTTAATGTTAATTAGAACATGTCATGGAAAAAGAGAACTTTAAAAGAATTATAAATCACTGTGATAAGGAGAATTTAAAGGAAGATCAACTTGGTAATAAATTCTTCCTAAAATCTCAAGTAACTAGTTTACATCTTGTATGGGCATGTTATGGGAGGCGTCTCCTTTACACACTGACTACATTTATTTTTTTGAGATCTTATTATTATTTCTTTTTTCTCAACAAGCAACTGATTCTAAGTTCCATGGGAATTTACTAACACATTTTAGAAGTATGAACAGTATCATATACTTACCACATAAATATTTACATAGAACTTACTATGTTCCAGGTACTGTTACAAGCACAATTTTTCATATCCTGCAAACATTTGTCATTTTCTGCTTGTTCTATCACTAGTCAACCATGGAGGTTAAAGAGTTACCTCACTGTGGTTCTGATTTGCATTTCTCTAAAGACTAATGATCACCTTTTGCATGCTTGTTTGCCATTTGTGTATGATGTCTGGTAAAGTGCCTATTTAAGCCCTCTGCTCGTTTTCTGATTATTGTCTTCTTAGTGTTCCAATTATAGTACTAAGAGCACTCTACTTCAAAGCAAGCTTAAGAATTCAATATTAAGCGAAGTTTATATTCAAACTCTTTTTAATAAGTACAGTTCTTCAACTAAAAAAAGAGTTTATACCAGAGTTCACACGTGTCGTTTTGGTTATTCTTTTCATTCCTAACCAGTCATGTAATAAATAAAATAGTTAGGAAAATAAGAATATTTTATAGTGATTTTCAACACAAAGCATTTCTAAGTATAATAGTTCATTTGAATTTTCTTAATAACGCTGAGGGAGAAAGCATGGGTTATTGCCACCTCAGAGGTGAGGGAATATAGTTAAAAAAGACCTCATTACTGGTCTTCCTAGGACTTCTCACTTTCTAGGCCAGAATTAACCCATCCATTTATCTGTCACAGACTTGTTTTCAATTGCTGTGTAATATTTTGTAGCTCATCATAATCAATTTCTTCCTTGCTGGTAGGCCAATAAACAGTAATTCTTTCTAGCTCTTTACCACTTAAATGCTGCAATACCTTGTTTTGTAAATGTGGTCTTATATGATGGTGCTTTTGTCTTTACAGAATAGACTGCTGTGCTAATATTGCTAGTTAAAAGTCTATATAATTTCTCTTCATATTCCCAGATCACGTTCCCTATCAGGTTCTATAAATTCACAATCCTAGCAAGAATACAGATAAACACGGGTTTCTTTATTAGCTACACTCAAACTCACTACCATCAGGCTGGAACTGACTCATACCTGACCCCCTAGCCTGTTTTCAGTGGCTGTAAATTGCATGGAGGAGATATTCCATCTTTCTCTTAGCTGCTGGTGGATTAGAATCATGTACCTTTGGGTCGGCAGCACAATTCCCTTCCCTCTAGGCCACCAGAGCTCCCAGTTAAATGTCAATTATTTACTACAGACTATGTATTTTGCTCTCAAGTCTCTGTCTTTCTATATAGCTGTCAGCTATTTGGATTTTCTGTTTTCTAACTAGTTTTAACCCATTTTGTTTAAATTCTTTGCCCTGCTTCCTCCTTCCCTTTTTATCTAATTTGTAGAGTTTTACATGCTTGGGATTTTTAAACTTTCATATGTCATGAGTGGCTCCATTGTCTGTCTCATGACTCTGCCGTTGATTTGGTCCTTCAGAATCGGTTTCATTTTGTTCAGGTCAGTTCTATCTCTTTTACTGGTGGTTTCTGTGTTCCCTGTCCCTATCTCTAACTCTAAAGACTTAGAGTAATAAGATTCCTAAAGCAAAGTTAGAAAATATTTCCATAGTTTAAACTTAAAAAATGTGATAATTGAGTTTTAAACGCAAAACTCCTTTCTACTGACATGTCCCAGTGAGTTAACACCAAATTTTATCTCACTCTGTAATGTCTATCAGACCACCAGTAAATAAAATGACTATACTGGTATACTTGCCAATAAGCTAGCCATTATTTTTACTTTTACAAGGTCATTTTCAAACTCAGGTACTTTATCATCTGTGATAAAAATAATAAATTGACTCTTTAACCCAAGAATATATAATAATTATAATAATAATAATATATGACGCATCATAGGAGGCCACATTGCTATGATCTGATATAAAAACATCTTTGATTCTAAGTCTGAAGAAATACCTTAAACTTTTTGACACAGAACAAAATGAAAAAGCTAAAGAGGAATAGTAAAAAAATTATTCTGATGTAGATGTTTTCTTTCTTAAGCTAAGAGTAAATATATTTGACATTGAGTATCAAAAGCAAAACATAACCAACAATTTAAAAAAACTAAATCAAAATACTCACACAGCAACCAGTTGAATTTTGAATTTGATAGATGTTGGATTAAATTCTGGCTTGCTCAAATTATGTTCACATTTCTAAAAAGAGAAATAAAAGTATTAGAAGGAAAACAAGGATGCACTATCCTGATTAACAAAGCTATAAAAACAGAAGAATTAACATTAGTGTTTTGTCTTACTCTGCTACAAGACTACTTATTTTCGAGTGTATGCTACTGATAAATAAATTTACAAAGGCTCTATTTTACTTGGTACAAACCATACTATCAAATATGTCTTTATGGTGTTTTAAAAATAATGAAGTAACAACAATAGTTAACACATTATTTCTTCCTATTGTGCCAAACAATGTACTCAGTATGTTTAGTGGACTTAAATATTACATTGTACTACACTCAAGACGGTTTGGCAAATTTTATTTCTGCATGCATATTTGTTTATGTTTTAAGTATACCTGTATATTAGTAGGGTTAACAGGGAGCAAAGTTATGTAGACTTCTAAACCATAATCTAACATCCTGAATGAGTCACTGGCTCAGGGCCTCAGGACCAAAGTGTTGGGGGACATCAAGTTCAGCTGGGATAAAAGTCCACAATGACAACATTCCACATCCTACTTTGCTGAGTATAGCCTAGGGTCCTACAAGCTGATGGTGCCTATGAATGGTGGAATGGAAAATTTTCACTTAAATCACAACAAAAAGTTCAAAAATAAAAAAGCGGCGTGTGGCCTTTTAAGATGCAATAACTGGTCTCTCCTTACTTAGAGCAAGGAAGAGAGGAGAAAATTCAAGGTACACATATAGCACTCACCAGAAACAAAGGACCAATGGGCTACACAAAACTGACCCCATCCACCCCAGAAGCAGGAGACCTAGACAGAGCCTGCTCACCACTGCTGACTACTTGGAAAGGGGTAACAGCAGTGGATCCTGGACAGAGTAGGAGGAAACTGTGGAACCAAATGAAAAATCATTAGGTGAGCTCTGGTGGTTCGAATCCATCAGCAGCTCCTTGGGAGGAAGGTGGTTTATTTCCACCTGTGTGATTTACAGCCTCTGAAAACTCAAGGGAGAGTCAGCAATGAGTTGGTTCTAATTGGATAGCAATGATTTGAAGTGTCGTTATGAATAACTAACTTTCTAGAAAGTGTACTGCTGATGCTGTTATGTGCTGTTGAGTCTACTACTCAACAATGCTATGAACCAACAACTCTGAACCTTTTCCTACTCTGAGCCAACCTCACTGTCTCTGACACATCTGACCCCAACCGCCAGTCACTGTGTCAATTTACCTCATCTTCCTCAGACCTTCCCAAGGTCTTCCTCTCCTGCACTGACCCTCCACACTTCTGAATATTCTTCTTCAAGGACTGGTCCCTCCTGGCAACTTGCTCAAAGTATATGAAAACAAGTATAAACACGCGTCTAATTTTAAAAAATGTACTATACAAAAATGAATACAGGTAAGGGCTCCCTATTACCAGTTTTTCCTCTCATAATAACGCAATAGAGACACATTATACAAAATATTCTGCCAGTTTAGTTTTTTCATTTATGTGATTCTGGAATGAATTCCATAGTAGCAAACAGAGATGCCAATAGGATTATGTGTTTATTTAATCAGACCATAAGTGATGGACATTTAGGGTATTCCCATTATTTTGCTATTAAATAAAATACAGCAATGCATATTCTTGTAGACAGATCATTTCTCACAAGTGTAAATAATGGATTGGCAGGATTTTTGAAGAGTGGATAAAATAGTGCATGTGTTTATTATTTTTATAGCTACCACCAAACTGCTAACTTCTGCCAACCTTATGATTAAGAAACAGTATCTCACGGTAAATAAATGTGTATTACCTCATTACCATGAATGGTAGCGCCTTTTTATATTTATTGGCAAGTGGAATTTCCACTGCCATGGCTTGTCTGTTATTATCTACTGGTACTTTTTTACATAGAAATCCCCTATTTTTCAAAAGTTCACTTACCATAGTTCAATGGTGATTAAGTTCATAAAACACAATGTATAGGAATGATTGTCTAAAATACAATGTGAGTGAAGGAAAGTGTGAAACATAATGTATACGAATTTTGTATGCAAACCAATATAACAAAAAAACGGTCATTAATACTCCACTTTTATGAAAGACCTACATTAACACCTGTATGAGCCAAAAGAAATCCAAAGAGGACTTTTGCATTCACGAAAAAAGGAGAAAAGCATATTCACTGTTTACTGTGCAGGGTTGTTGTTATTGTTATGTGCCGTCAAGTCACCTCCGACTCATAGTGACCCTATGTACAACAGCCCTAAACTCCGCTCTGTCCTGTGCCAGTCGCACTGTCTCCGCCCATCCCGATTACCCCAGTCACTGAATCAATCCACCTCATAGAGGGCCTTCCCCTCCTGCGCTGTCCCTCCACCCTCCCAAGCATGATGTCCCTCTCCAAGGACCTGTCTCTCCTTATAACATGTCCAAAATATGTCAGATGAAGCCTCAGAATCCTTGCCTCCAAGGAGCTGCCTTTTCCAGGATAAATCTGTTTGTTTTCCTAGTAGTCCATGGTACCCTCAATACTCCTCTCCAGCACCAAAGCTCAAAGGCATCAATTCTCCTTCTATTTAAAAAAGCAGCATGTATCCTGAGCAGCAAGTGACAATGCCACGTTCCTTCCCCAAGAAGCAGACTCGGCATCTCAGCATCACACCACCACAGCTCTGGACTGTGTGAGCGTCTGCGCTCTCATCTTGATTTCTTTTGTGCATCTCTTACCAAGACATGCTATCAGGTATAAGACAAGCCCATGAGGGCTCACGAGAGTCTTATGCTTACTGTAAAACAGGATGTGAATTTTTTTAATTGTGGTGGGGCAACCCCTCCCTGCAAAAAAGACATTGTGCATGTGGTGAATGTGCCTGTGTCCACCATGTGTACTATTTACACACCAAAAAAAAGAACTGTGAAGGCTATCCGAGTACCTACTGGTTCTACTCACAGCAGCTTCCTCCAGTCAGCATCCAGCAACAGGTAAAATGGCAAGTTTACTGCTTAAGTAAAATGGAAGTACACAAAGCACAAGAATATAAAATATTTGTTTTCATATAAACTAATAATAATTGTGTCTACACATTATGCTACTTGCGCCTACAACAAGTTTCAGAAGAATGGTTTTGTTTCAGACAGCTTGGGAAAACTTGTACTGGGTTATATTTCCCTTATTGATTTGCTAAAGTCTGTAACATGTCAGATATTACTACTTTGTTAATCTCATATCTGACAAAGCATTTTCTTTATAGATCTTCTTTGGGCTGGAGGGTGAGTTTTATTTTTAGTGTAATGAGATGTTTTGTCTTTACTAGAATGTGCTTGCCTTAATTAATGATGGAATATTTTCCTAACCAGAATAAAGATATTCTTCCATATTTCCTCTATTTGTCTATATGGCTCGTCACAGTTGACCTTTTAAGTCTTCTATGTATCTGAAATGGAATTTTTTATTAAAGTATGAGGTAGTGAAGGTAGTAACCCAGTCCGACATTTTTCTCTTAACTATGATTTAACAAAACTTAATAGCTTGTTGGGTTGAGACAGGGGTGATTAAAGGAAATAGGAAAGATCCACTGTGAAGAACAATGTGTACGAACTTTGTAAGTAAACTAGTATAATTTTTTTTTAAAAAAAATCAACCCTACCAAAACTAATAGTTTATTCTTTCTCCAAAGATCTCCAATAAACAGTTCATTGACACATCAAGTATTAGGACTATATTGAAATGTTCCCAATTATGTTATTCATAGCCTTTTCACAACAAAATCAGGATGCAATTGGTGTTTACTAATAACACCACTCTTCAATCTTTTTAAAACTAAAATAGTATCATTAAAATATTCTTCACTAAGCATGCATGCTCACTGTATAGTTTTCACTATCAAATGGAATAATTCTTCTAGAAAGTTGTAGTATTAACAAGATAATCAGTAATATTCATTATTTTTAATGCTTTAAATTTGAGTGTTTGCTTTCAAGAATGTAATTTTCTTTAACATAAAAGAATCACACTATTCAAACATCATGATTATATAAAAAGGTATGCCTACAGATTCTGCAACAGCATCCTTAAGTATTGCAACTTGAGGGCTGAATTTGTTCTTCAGCTCCTTCAGCTTAAGCAATGCTGAGTGAGTTCGGCCCTATTGCTTTTCTGACTCCAACTCTTCGCACATTTCATTGTAATACTCTATCTTCCCACGCTTCCCTTTGAAATCTTCTGTTTATCTCCTTAACTTCCTAATTCCCTCTCTTTGTTTTGGTTTCTAGCGCAATATTCAGAGTCTCTTCTGACACCCATCTCAGTCTTTTTCTTCTCCTCTGTCTTTGCAATGACCTCTTGATTTCTTAATGAATGATATTCTTGATATCCTCCCACAGCTCATCTGGTCTTTGCTCATTAGTGTTCAAGATCTCAAACTTGTTCCTGAGGTGATTTTTAAATTCAAGTGGGATAGACTCAAGGTCAAATCTTGGTTCCTGTGGATTTGATTTAACCACCCTTACCTTTAGTTTGAACTTGCATATGAGCAGCTGATGGTCTGTTCCATAATCAGCACCTGGCCTAGTTTTCACCTAGCTGATACTGAGCAACTCTTTCCACAGATATAGTCGATGTGATTCCTTTGTGTACCATCAGGTGTTCAAAGATTTCCGGAGGCAAGCTATTTCAGAAGTGGATGCCATTCCGCTTTCAAGTCTGTTTTCATCTGGGAGATCCACCAAACACTGTCCACCATGGGTAACTATTATCACATCTGACACATCAGTGTCACAATGTTTAGCATCATAGCAATGATGAGTTACCTCTGTACTGTACAGCAAATGAACAGAACAGTGCTATACCACTCAGAAGAATGTTTGACCAAAAACAATTAAAACCAGGCCTGAGGGCCGCAGATTAAAATCACCCACCTTTGGTTTGGTAGCCTAACTTCCTATACACTAGGCCTAGAGAGCTCTCTCAATGTTGCTGTTGTTAAGTGCTATCAAATCGTATATGACTCAGCAACCCTAGGAACGAAAGACCTGAACACTTGTATAACTTTCATCATTTCTCCGCATTCATAGAGTGTTATGAAATTCTCTATGTTAAATGATACAAGTGTTCAGGTCTTTTGTTCATAGGGTTGCTATGAGTTTTCTACAACTCAACGACACTTAACGGTAACAACAACCATCAGGTAAAGTCCATATGTATAGCTGCTGCTTATGTTTCTTATAAAAGATATTTGCAATGAATAAATCACTGATTATACAAAATTCTATCATTCCATCAATTCTATCAATTCCAGCCTCATTTCTGTCACCGAGTCCATGCTTTCTGACTATTCATCCTTCTTCCCTGCTCCCAACTTTTGCATTCCAGGCACCCATTTTTATTAATGCATCTTGATTGCTGTACATAGGGTTTTTAGAGGCCTGCTATTTCAGAAGTAGATGACCAATCCTTCTTCCTAGTCTGTCTTAATCTGAATTTTAGGAGTATCTGACAGCAATTTGTGGAGCAGTGAAAGATAAATCCCTCATTGTGGAGTTAACCATTAGTTACAGTGCAGTCAGTGCTCTTAGCCCAGTGCCTTGACCCACTTATTTCCCAGCTCCACCCTCCACCAGGATACCCCTTCACTTCTACCAAATGCCTTCAGAATTAATCTTCCATTGTCCGACCCATGACCTGACAGCTTGTATCTGAAGTGTTCTTCGCTCCTGTGATTCCAACAATGTCAACTGCTGACAATTTTTTTTGTGTGTGTGTCCTGTGTCTCTTAAGTTAGTTTTACTGTCTCCGAAGGGAAGGTGATGTGTCCTGTAGAAGTCCGGTATAGATTGTGTTTTTCTTCTTGGCCCAAGGTATGGACTGAGGCTCAATATGAAGAAGACAAAGATTCTCACCACTGGACCAATTGGTAGCATCAGGATGGATGGCAAAGAGATTGAGATTGTTCACAGCTTCAGTTTGCTCGGTTCCGCAGTCAACACTCTTGGCACCAGCAGCCAGGAAATCAAAATACATATTGTGATGGGAAAGTCTGCTGTTAGGGACCTCTCTAAAGTACTCAAGAGCAACGGTGTCTCTTTGGAGACTAAGGTGTGCCTGATACAGGCCTTGGTCTTTGCAATCACTTGTTATGCATCAGAGAGCTGGACAATGACTAGGGAGGACAGAAGGAGAATTGACGCCTTTGAGCTGTGGTGCTGGAGAAGAGTGTTGTGTATACCATGGACTGCCAAGAAAACAAACAGATTTATCCTAGAGAGGGTTAAACCAGGCTACTCCTTGGAGGCAAAGATTCTGGGGCTTCATCTGACATACTTTGGACATGTTGCAAGGAGAGACAGGTCTTTGGAGAGGGACAGCACAGGAGGGGAAGACCCTCTATGAGGTGGATTGATTCGGTGACTGGGGTAATCGGGATGGGTGTGTCAGAGGCAATGCGATTGGCACAGGATAGAGCAGGGTTTAGGGCTGTTGTACATAGGGTCACTATGAGTCGCAAACGACTCGACGGCACATAACAACAACAACAATCTTGATTGCATGCTTGATTGATTTCTGACTGCAAAAGTTGGTAGAAATTACTGTTGTAAAGCAGATCTGACATCAGAGTTGGGGTGAAAATAAGAGGGGATAAATAATGTACACTGCACTGAAACAGATAAGGGAGAGAACTGTTTAGGAGGAATATATGATTAGGTATTACTGTCATGACAAAGAATCCAGAATGAAAGCTGCATAGTGGAGTGGACTAGGGGGAGAGGAGATTGTATAACAATGAAAGAATTTTATTTTTTTTTATTTTTACTTTTCAAAGAGAAAAATGAACTAGGGGAGAGAGGTGGGCAGGAAGGAACGTGTACAATAATGAATGAAAGGAAATCCAGAGTCTCTAAAAACTTTCATTAAAATAAAAAGAAAAAAAAGTTGGTAGAAAGCATCTATTTCATCCTCTTTGCCTCTTGCTGTTGGTGCATTTAGCTTAATAACAGTGGTATTAATCGGACTTCCTTGTAGGCATATGGATATTATTCTGTCGCTCAGAACGTTGTGTTTTAGGATGGATCTAGAAATGACCTTTTTAACTATTAATGCAACCCAGTTTTTCCTCACCTTTTAATCTCCAGCATAGCAGATCATGTGACATGTTCAAGTTGTGTCAAGAATTCTGGAGGATAATTACCTGGCTAACTGACTGGAAGAGACCCATATTCTTCCCATTCCAAAAAGGGTGACCTGACAGAACGTGAAAATTATTCAACAGTATCACCGACATCACAAACAAACAAAATCCTGCTGAAGATTATCCAAAAACAACTGGAACAGTACAGTGACAAAGAACTACTAGAAATACAGGCTGAGTTTAGAAGAGATGGTGGCACCAGAGACATTACTGCCAATGTCGGATGGATCTTAGCTGAAAGCAAAGAGTCTGAGGGGAATGTCTATCTGTATTTCAATGTCTATCTGTGTTTCATTGACTATGCAAAGGCATTTGTGTAAATCACAACAAATTATGGCTAACCTTGAGGAGAATGGGAATTCCCAGAACACTTGACTGTGCTTATGAGAAACCTATACTTGGACCAGGACAGTCCTCAGAGTAGAATAAGAAAACACAGCATGGTTCAAAATTAGGAAAGGAGTGCATCAGTAATGTGTCTTTTCTTCATACTTTTTCAATCTATATGCAGAACAGATCATTTGAGAGGCTGGACTATATGAAGAAGAATGTGGCATCAGGACTGAAGGATGACTAATTAACACCCTGTGTTATACAAATGATACAACTTTGCTCTCCAAAACTAAGGAGGATCTGAAGTATTTGTTAAAGAAGGTCAGGACTGCAGTCTTCAATATGGATTGAAGATCAAGAAAACAAAAATTCTCACAATTTGGCCAACTGGCAGTATCATGACAGAGAAGAGATTGAGATTGTTAACAATGTCGCCTTGCTCAGATCCACAATCACCATTTTTGACATCAAGAGTCAGGAAATCAAGACAAACTGCATTGAGGAAGTCTGCTACTAGAGACTCTCCAAAATGCTAAAGAGCAATTATGTGAGTCTTGAGACTAAGGTGCACCTGATCCAAGCCATGATCTTCACAATTACTTGCTAAGCATCAGAAAGCTAGAAAATGACTAAGAATGACAGAAGAATTGATGCCTCTGAGTTGTGGTGCTGGAGAAGAATGTTGTGTATACAATGGGCCGCCAAGAAAACAAACAGGCCTGTCCTGGAGAGGGTGAAACTAGGCTGCTTCTTGGAGGCAAGTATTTTGAAACTCCATCTCACATACTTTGGGCATTGGAAGTCCTTGGAAGAGGAAATCATGCTTGGAAGAGTAGAGGACAGTGCAGGAGAAGAAGATCCTAGATGAGATAGACTGATACAGTGACTGTGGTAACGGAGGCAGGTGTGTCGGAGACTGTGAGGTTGGCTCGGGACAGGGCAGGCTTCAGAGCTATTGCTCATAGGGTTGCCATCAGTTGCAGAGAATTGGATGGTACACAGCAACAGCAACAACAACAACAACAACAGAGAGCCTTGCTGCCATCTTCATTTTTTCCACCACACAGGTAACCTGTATTTTAAGATTCTAGTTCATCCTCTTAGTTGTTTCTTTTTGTAAGAATAAAAAAATACACACATAAACATATTTTATTTCTCTTATATGTAAATACATTTTAAATTTCTATACTTTCAATCAATGGGAGAATGATGGGAAATCTCTTCCTGTGTGATTAACTACCTCTGAAAACCCACCAGAGGGTCAACTATCGGTCGATTCCAACTTGACAGTACTCAACAACATACTTTCTCAAACAAAAGGTAGCACATACCATATACACAATGTAGATGCGCTTTCTGCCTTACCAAATTAGTCCATATGAATATATTAGTTTTAACAGATTTATAGCATGAACTGTATGGAAATACCATAAAACCTGTATTTTGACTTCCATTTGTGGAAGTGTTATGTTTAGAATAGACTACAAATGAAGATGATAGTACAAAACAGTACTTATTTAATTTTGAAAAGATTATTAGTGTGTTGACATCATTAAATATTTATGAAAATATAAATTAATTTAACTCACATATGTATATTTGCTATAAATCTTTTGAGAAGATCAACTTGCATTCTACTGATCTTCTGCAGATTGGTTAACTCATTAATATCTACATTTTCATTAGTTTGGACTAAATCTGCTGATTATTTTCTAACTTCTTGAAATTAATAATATAATCTTTTCAGCTTCCTTATTTTCTAAAATATACATCTAAAAGTGGCCTTAGTTGCATCTGACAAGTTTTGCTCTGTAAGAATTACTTTTTTTTTTTTTTAGGAATTACTTATTTTTAACTTAACTGTATTATGATCAAATAATGACAGTTTCGTCTTTTATGTAAATGTTTCATCTTTTCTGTAAAAAAAAAATGTTGAGATTTGTTTTATAATGCAGTACACTGTGATTTCTTACCCTGTGACTTCTTACACTATTGTGTGTGTGCCTGAAAAGTAGGATTATTCTGCAGATGCTGGGTGTCTCATTAAAGCCCACTGTTGTCAAGTCACTTCTGACACACAGAAACCTTCTGGCGGGTTTCCAAGGTTGTAAACCTTTACAATAAGAGGCTGTCCATCTTCCACCCAAAGAGCAGCTAGTTGATTCAAATTGTTGACTTTTTTGTTCACAGCCCAGCACAGAAAATAAGATGCAACCAGAGCTCTTTATATTGCTTATACATGCCCATTACGTCAAGTTCAAATGTTCTATATCTTTACTGCTTTTTGTCTGCTCATTACCTCAGTTACTGAGTGAAGCATGTTAAAAATTTCAATGGTAATTTGATAATTCTATATACACTTGTTTTAAATTTTGCTTTAAGAACCGTAACTCTGATGGTGTAATGTGGGGAGTTGCTCTGCTAATCCAACTCTATCACCTTTCTGGCAGTTCTAGTTTACCAGTGGCTCTATGGGAGAGATTGGCAGCAATCTCCTCCCATGAGATTTACAGCCTTGAAAAACTAGTTCTGGGTCAGTTTTGACTCAATGTCAATGAGGAGGTGAATTCTGCTTTGTATATTACTATTCAGTCTATTTATATGGAATATATACAGTTTTAAAACTGCTAGACTTTCTGTGTGAATGGGGATCCCTGGAGGAGCTCTGAGGGTATAAACAGTAGCAAGCTGAGCTGCTAACTCAAAGGTGGTACATCTCTGGTCATCTGAATCCACCAGCGACTTCCAGGCAGAATACTAGGCAGTCTTTTCACTTAAAGATTTACAGCTGTAGAAGCTCCATGAAGGGTCACTGTGAGTCAGAATCAACTCAATGGCAGAGAGTTCTTTCCTTTGTAAATGGAATCTTTTAAGAGTATGTTGTTGTTACGTGCCATCGCGTCACCGGCAACTCATAGCGACTCTATGTACAACAGCCCTGAACCCTGCTCTATCCTGTGTCAATCTCAGTCTCCAACACACCTACCCCCATTACTCCAGTCACTGAATCAATCCATCTCATCGAGGGTCTTCCTCTCCTGCGCTGTCCCTCCACCCTCCCAAGCATGATGTTCTTCTCCAAGGACCAGTTCCTCCCTGCAACATGTCCAAAGTATGTCAGATGAAGCTTCAGAACCCTTGCCTCCAAGGAGCAGCATGGTCTCACACTCTCTAGGATGAACCTGTTTGTTCTCCTAGCAGTCTATGGTATATTCAGTACTCTTCTCCAGAACCACAGCCCAAAGGCATCAATTCTCCTTCTATCATCCCTAGTCACTGTCCAGCTTTCTGATGCATAGCAAGTCACTGCAAAGACCACGGCCTGGCTCAGGTGTAAAATGCTTATCTGTCAGATAATGTTCTAAATCTGAGCATTCAAATTAAGACAGACTAAAAAGAAGGATTGGTCATCCACTTCTGAAATACCAGGCCTTCCAATCTTTAATCTACAGTTCTTTAGCAAAATAAAAAATACCCAACTAGAGCTTCAAGTTCCTCAATGGTTTAAAAAATGTCCCATTTCCTTCACACAGGTTTGGTTGGTATGTCTCGTAATTTTTAATCTAGAGTCTGTTATCTAATATATTAGTCACTAGCCATATGTGACTATTTAAATGAAAAGATGTGGTACTTCAGTTGCACTAATCACATTTCAAGTGCGCAGCAGCCACACAGGACAATTGCCTACCACAGACACAGCACATTTCCATCACTTCAGGAAATTCTTGGACAATGCTGATTTAAGGTTTCTTTTTCATTTATTATTCTATTTTGTTTGTTTTGTAAACTCATAAAGCTTGCATTTTTTATGGCCTTTTCTTCTTAAAGTTAATGACTTTATTTCCTTTCTAGTAGCCTAAAAGCTGTAGTTTTTCACTATTCTTTTAGTGGTTAGCACTATGTGTCTGAGCTACTTAATCTTCAGATGCACCCATTTCCCTTTCCTCAAAAAAAGGTAACAATAATATCTAGTGTATATGTTCTGAATCATGATAGACACAACATGGATGGACCTTGAAACATGTTAAGTGAAGTAAGTTTAACACAAAAAGAAAAATATTGTATGATCTCAGTTATATGAAATAGCAAGCACAAACAAATGGACAGAAATACAAATGCATTATGGTTAGTGTTGTTGTTGTTAGGTGCTATCTAGTTGAGATGACTCACAGTCACCCCATGAACAAAAGGTTTGAACCCTGCTCTATCCTGCTCCAGCCTCACACTTCCTGATATATAAGAGCCCATTGCAGGAGGCACAGCGTCAATCCACTTGGTTGAGGGTCTTCCTCTCTCAGCATTAGGGGTGGATAATAAGGGAAAAGCCAAGTTCTTATTAAAGGAGCACTGAGTTTCTGTTAAGAATATTGACAAAATTTGGAAAATTTTTGGCAAAGGATAGTGGTGATGGTTGTATAACATGATAAATGTAATTATTATCTCTGAATTAAACATGTAAAACATGTTGAAAAGGGAAATGTTGTTATGTATAATAATACTACTGTAATAAAAACTATTCCTTACTTCATAGAACTGTGAGGGTTGAGTTAAAATATTGAAAATACTATAAATATGGCCAGACCCCTTTTACTTTCTCTGTGTTTTCTATTTTTCCTACATTCCTGATGCTGATTAGGTTCAGGCATGTTTACCCGTGCTTTTCCCTTGTACAAATAGTTAACTCTAAGGAGTGGATCACTTACGCGGCAGCGCAGAGAGCGTTTTATCAGCAGATGTTTGTGGCGAGGATAGAGCTGTGATGCACAGATTGGTTGGAAGTCTGGCTGTAGGAGGCGCTGCTGAAGGGTGGTCACTAGCACAAAAGGGAGAAGTCAGGATTAATTTACTAGAACCTGCTCAAACGTAGACTTTTACGTAGTCAGTAATTAAATGAAGCAATGCTGCCTTTTATTTTGACAAGATGATTTCACCATTGACAACTATGCCATGAAAAATCTCAGATAAGGCATATAGTAAGAAAAGCAGAATTAAAACAACTGACAAAGAAAGAAGCAGAATGTTTAAAAAGTACCCTCTGTTAAATTTACTGGTCTTGTGTAATAGTCCTCAGGTAGAGGTTCCACTTCTTCGACAGCCTGAGCTGGCTCAATCTTTATTTCTTTCTGGTCCTCTCCTTCTTTAAGGCTAAAAAGATAAAAGCCAGTGACTTTTCAGGTATATTTGACTACCCTCAAAGATTGTAATATCAATTATTGAAGTCTTCCTCTATTATAGAAGACATTTTTTTGTTTAGGCCACATCTAGTAGTCCAGCTAAACTTTTCTAAATATAAGAACATTCTTTTTTGGCAATTCTCACTTCATTCCTTCCCCCAACCCCCACCCCGCCCACTTTAAAATGTGATTTGAGGGAAAGGTTACAAAACATACTGTTTTAGTTAACTGCATATTTCATTCTTCAACATTCATTATAATACCTACAGTGTCTGATAGTCCATTCTTTCCATACTGTGTTTCATTTACCAATGTTAACTAATATTCATTATCTATTAATTAGTTTTCTACTCCCCTTCCCCTTCCTGGTAACCATTCTAGTATGTTTTTCTCTGTGTGTACCTTTCTTTATCTTTTGATAATAGTTATCTTATTCAGTACTTGCCCTTTTGTGACTGACTCAATTCACTAAGCATAAATGTCATCTAAGTTCATTTATATTATTTAATGTTTCACAAAGTCTTTAGTGTTTTTCAATGTTCAATAGTACTCCATTGTGTGTAAGATAGTTCTTTCCATTCATTTACCGATGGATACTTAGTTGGATTATTTCCAACTCTTTGCTATTGTGAATAATGTTGCAATATAAACATGACTTCTATTCATATCCTAGTTCTTATTTCTCTAAGATATATAATAACCTTATTTTTAAAGCATTCCTTCAGTATTAATTTCCACTTTTGCTTTTTTTCCTCAAAGCCATTTAATAATCGCACTTACGAAAGTCCAGCGAGGGTACTGATGGATGCACCAGCTCGTGGTCGCTGGAGTCTGGTTCCAAGACCATATTTGTCCTAAAGATGTTAAAGAAATTCTTATCAGAAATCCAATCTTTACACATCTGATTTATTCAGAACAAAATACTGGGAGGAGGGGCAGCATGAGAAGCTCAGCAAAATAAGCAAAAAAAAAGAAAAAGCTAATTGAAAAGCTTTTACAGACTAGTATGTAGCCCACGATCATTATCCTATTCTAAAACCACTGAACATTGAAACTAGCATCAGAGTAACTAAGCTATGGCTCCAGCCAGAACTATGTGGATGTCTAAGGTATACACTGAATGTCTTCCTGAATACCAGTTACGGACCATCCGCTAGTTTCTTCAGGGTCAGCAAGAATCATAAAAGGGAACTTACCACTACATGAATAGTGTGTTGCTGTGGACAGCCCAAAATAGCAGCAGGTTGCAACAGAGACAAAAAAATGCAGCATAAGATATGAGCAAACTCATACAGCAGGCAGGTTATACGGGAAAGTTGGGAGAATAGTGGGTTTAATTTAAATGCCTCTCTTAAATGTACACCAGTGCATACACTGCACATAACATTTGAAAAATCTGTGAAGTTTTCATTAAAATATTTGGTAAATGTATGTGGGTTTGCAAGTTTTAATGTGTATTCAATTCTAAATGTAGTATTTTTATGTGGGCCTTGCTATCCGTTTGGGTTTCAAATGACTTAACCAATTCTCTCAAGGAAGTTGGGTGAGAAATTACTTAACCATCTCAGGTCCCATTTCTCACATGTAAAATAGGGACAAACCATCTGTACCACAGGATTGTTGTATGCATAAAATAATGAATGTGTAAAGTGCTTAATATAGGATTTGGTACATTATCAGCACCCATAAAATGTTATTTACTGAACATCAACTTGCCTGGCTGCTAGAAAGCACAGCGAACAACTGCTCTGTGACAATCAATAAAACCTGGAAGCACCAATGAAAGCTCCAAACCCTAATATTTTCCTCCTCTTTTGATTGGTAGCATACAAGCTGGTAAAGAATGACTTCCATAAATATCTCTAAATGCATATATTATTTATTTACTACACAAATGAATGAAAAAGTCAGTGTTTTTCAGTAAATTATGTAAGAAGGACCCAAAAAGTATACAGTAACTTGAGTTAGGAAAGCCTGACTAGCAGGGTGTCACAGGAGGACTTCTGGGGTAATGTGAGTACAATCCACCACTGGGTCACCCTTCTACCTGACTTCCTGTAATATCCAAAAGCCATAAACAGTCGCATCCTATGGGACCTACATGATTAAACAGTATCTCCTTTGGGGAATAATCAGAAGAGAAAGGGAATTTATGGTGTAAGAAGCATCATTGTCTTAACTCAAAAAGCCATAGAACTGATGAGAAAAGTGTAACTCCTGGTCTTAACTGTGTGTATTTTGAGGACTCTCTCTGCTACCCATCATTCAGAAATCTAGGTACAAGGATCCCTTTCTGAGATGGTCACTATTCTCACGTCACACAAGTTGACCAATGAACAGAGAAGACCTTTTGGTACCAAACTCTCACCGAAAAAGCCAGAGGCATATAGTTCCGACGTCGAGCTAGTTTCTTGCGGTCTCGCTCAACTTTCTCTTTCTGAGCAAGCTGCTGGTAGTATTCAATCAGTTTGTTCATCTGTAAAAAACAAAAGATGCAGTATTTTACTCATGAGAAACCCAACAGGAAATATTAAAAAAAAATCATATAATGAATAGGGAAGACAAAATTATCAAGGTGGGCAAGCTGTCATTTTCGGGGCTTTGACTTTCTCTTCATTACATGGTCTGCTTTCAGAACTCAGATGGGACCTCCAAGTAACAAAAAGGAATAGACTGTAAAGGCTTGGGAAGGTACTCTATTTTCACTGCTCTTTTACATCATTACAAGTCTCTGAAGTTTTTGTTTTTTTTCACTTTCAGTATCATGAACTTTCTACCCAGGATAAATATGAATACATCAAATACCATCCTGTACAAATGCTGCTGTTACAGTACATGCCATCCAGTACAAATGTTGTTAGGTGCATTGACTCGCATGTGACTCACTGCGACCCTGTGAACAACAGAAGAGAACGGTGCCTGGTCCTGCGCCCGCTTCCTGCAGCCCATGGTTAGTCCCTGTGTCAACCTACTTCCTTGATGGCCAGCCAGAACTCCTTCCTTTTAAAGGCTGACCTTATTCCCTCACATGATATGCAATAATGTATTCAACAACTTCCCAGAAAACCTCTTAAATGGTCTCATAGTAGCTACTCTTGCCCTCTAAACTCAGCAACAAGTATTAGTACTTTTAGAAACGTGATCTTTAGAAACCATCTCCTTGATTAAAAAGAAAAAGGCTTCCCAAAGCCCTTCACTTGGTCCGCATAGTACTGCTTGGCTTGCCTCCAAATACCACTCTTCCTTAACCTAGTATTATTTACTGTTGTAGTTTGCCATCAAGTAGAAAGTGACCCATAACTGACCCTCCAGCAGGCTTTCAGAGGCTGTAAATAGCACTGAATTTATTCATTCAGAGCAGGTGGTAGATTGGAACCATGTGTCTTTGGGATTGCAATGTAGCTTCTTACTAATAGGCCACAAACATCCCTAATATCATTGACTGCCATTGTTGCAGTTATGTGCCATCAAATCACCTAAGACTCAAAGCCACCCCTATGTTCAACAGCTCTGAAACCTGCCCTATCCTGATCCAATCTCATCATCTCTGATAGACCCAATCCCACTTCTCCAGTGACTGAATCAATCCATCTCATCTTGGGTCTTCCTCTCCTATGCTGTACCTCCACAATTCCATGCATGATGTCCTTCTCCAAGGACTGGTCCCTCCTGTTCACATGTCCAAAATATGTGAGATGCAGCTTCAAAATCCTTGCTTCCAAGAAGCACCTTGGGTTCACCCTCTCCAGGACTGATCTGTTTGTTCTCCTTGCAGTCCATGGTATGTTCAACACTCTTCTCCAGCGTCACAACTCAAAGTTATTGATTCTTCTTCTATCATCCTTAGTCATTATCCAGCTCTGACGCATAGCAAGAAACTGCAAAAACCATGGCTTGTATCAGGAGCACCTGTGTCTTCAGAATGACAGCGCTGCTCTTCAGTACTCTAGAGAGGTCACTGACAGCACATTTCCCCAATGCAATTAGTCTTTTAATTTCCGGATTGCTGGTAGCAAGAGTAAGCTGAAGTTGCTAACAATCTCAACCTCTTCTCTACCATGAAGTTGCCAACTGACCCAGTGGTGAGAATCTTTGTTTTCCTGATGTTGAACTTCAATCTATACTGAAGACTACAGTCCTTGACCTTCTGCAGCATACGCCTCAAGTGCTCCTCAGTTTCAGCAAGCAAGGTTGTGTCATCTACATGATGCAGACTGTTGATGAATCTTCCTCCAAACTTGATTTCACATTGTTCCTCATAAAGTCCAGTCTCTGTTCTGCATACAGACTGAAAAGGCATGGAGACAGGACACATCCTTATGTATACCTTTCCTGATCCTGAACCATGCAGTCAGTGCTTCCTTGCTCTGATCTGACGACTGTGTTCTGGTCCAAGTATAGGTTTCACATGAGCACAATTAAGTGTTCTGGGATACCCATTCTCTTCAAAGTGAACCACAACTTGTGATCTACACAATCATACTCTCCTTCTTTTGGTTCTTATCTACAGGCTCCTTCCACGTGCAGTTCCTCTGACCCTGAGAGCCCTCCCTCTGTACCTGTTACCCCAGATCGCAGTGCAATACTCACATACCTACAAAGTTGACGTTACCCCTTGTAAATGTTCCCATGACACAATTTATTTCTCCTAAATGATTTCATTATTTGAATAAACTGGACAGTGACTAACACCACAACATTTACTTTGGGTTTTCTTTATTGTGGATTATTTTACTAATTTTGCTTTCACAATAAATGTAGGGTAGGGACCATGTATCACTACAGTTTAACTATGTATTACTGAAGCTTAAGTGCTTAAGACCTATTCCTGCACATTTTTCATTTTGAGTGTTTTTCATACTTCTAATTTTTGCTGATCTCATAGGTGAATAATTGTAAGTTACTGTTTTACTTTCACTTTGATTGCTCATATGTACATCATTTCTACTGCAGTTCATATTCTTACTTATATTTTAGCTCCAAGTGGTAAAAAAAAATTTTAAAAAGCTCTACAAAACAAGTGGTGTTTCCAAGAGGTAAATACATGCTTTAAATATTTTTTATTCTCTTTTAAACTTTTTTATTGTGATTTTAACAAAAGTTTACAAAAAAGTTGGATTTTTCACCCACATTTTCCTCCTTATCCCCCCAGGTGACTTTAAAAAAAAAATTCATTCATTGTTACAGAATTTCCTGCCTCCCCTCCCCCCCCAGTCCACTTTGCTATGCCCTGTTATTCTAGACTGTTGTCATACAAATAATATCCAATCATATGTTCCTTTTAAACAGTTCTTTATCTGTCCCAGTGCAGTCTTCATTATGAACATATTTTTAAGAGTATTTCAAGACAAAACGAACCTTACCTCAGTTGGTGGTTACCTGTAGAAAAAAACATAACCTGTTCTTCTGTTCTGATTCACAACTTAAGCACTGAAATAAAACTATACCTAGTTTTTCCTCAAGTCAGAGTAGAAGAAACAGCTTAGTCTTAAATGAGAGGAATCATGAAATAATAACTAAAAAACACACATCACATGTTTCTAAGCATAGAAGTACTTAGTACAGAAGATAGGCACTCTTTCCTTCCTTTTTTTCCCCTTATTTCTTTTCTAATGACTTTTACTTACTTACTCTTTGAGTGTGAGGATTTTCAGGTTCCTGCCAACCGCCACTAGCTGCAAAATAAACATCAGATAAAACTCTTACATTTGATAATTTTATTTTTATAAAAGCAAGTCATCTGCAGACTACAAAATCATACTAAAAAAAAAAAGAAAACATCACTTGCTTGAAAAAATTCTTTGAGATTATAAAGAGAACGGAGTTGTTTTTCTTTTCTTTTCTTTTTTTTTTTAAAAAAGCCTACAAAGCTAGATAACCAAAATATACATACCCACATCATTTACCACCAATAAGTCGAAGCCTACTACTACTGACCTTCCAATGGTATGGAAGGACATTATCTAACTTTCTTCCTAGAAACTGCCAGTGGATTTGAAGCACCAGAGAGGTTCAGCCTTTGGATTAGCAGTGAACTCCCTACAGACACCTCCAGAGCTTTTCATATACATATACATATATGATTTCCACCACCGCTACACATTATGGATAGCATTTTGGTCACACAATTTAAAATGCACTACACTTCCTTCTCATAAACATTACCTGAGGTAAAAACTATTATTAGCGTCATTTTGTAGATAAAGAAACTGAGGTTCAAAGAGCTTTACCAACTTGCCAATGGTCATGCAGACAGTAAGTGGTGGAGCTGGGATATACATCCAGGACTCTGACTCCTGGACCCTGCTCTTAGCCACAACACTGCAATTTCTATGTTCTGAGCAAATAGCACAAAGCATAAAGAACAAGCTTATTCAAGAAAGTGGAACGTAAAACTATATCTGATAGTTTCAACAACTGGATTCCAGATGGATGCAAAGAGCTCTGACCCTTACTTGACAACATATACAAAACTTAACCTGAAATAGGTCATACACTTATTTGCAAGTATTAAAACGATAAGATTTCTCATAAAAATACAGGCAAAAATCTTAGTGAAATTGGGTTAGGTTAAAAAGTCAATTTAACAAAACAAGTATTGTTTGTAAAAACTATTGTAAACGGGACTTCTTTAAAATTGGAGACTCGTGCTTTTCAAAAGGCACTGTTCAATAAAATAAAAAGACAAACCACAGAGTGGAAGAAAATGTTTGGAAAAGATACAATCAACAAAGAATTTGAATCCAGAATATATTAAACACTTTTACAATTCAATAAAAAGAGAAAACTTAATTTTTTAAATTAGGCAAGAGAAGTTTATTCAGCTATTTCACCAAACATATATGGATGGCAAATAAACACAAAGACAGAATTATTAAACAAAAGAAGATCAACGAGCTCACACAGTACAGTGAGTCAACAACTATGTGTCACGAACACAAAGACGGCATGGAAAAGTTGCAGAAGATGCAAACAGTATGGTTCCATTTGTTTAAAATGGAAAAGTACTATCTGTTTTGTTGTCCTTTTACTGTCGTGTTGAAACCGACCCACAGCTGACATCCCAGCAGGTTTCAGAGTAAATTACACAGGGGGTGACTGCCCGTCCTTTTCCTGTGGAGCAGCTGGTGGATTCAAACTGTACCTTTGCTCTGGCAGCACAACTCCTTACAACTACACCACCAGAGTGCCCTAACTGTGATCTGTTAGTGGCTACATATATATGTGGAGAAGTATAAAGATAAGGATAGCAATTAATAAACAATAAATTCCACATTGTGGTATAGCCCAGAGAGGCTGCAGATGAAGTCAGACGTATCGGAGGAAAACTACACAGGACTTAGACTGTTAGTAACGTTTCCTTTCTTAAACTAGGTGGGGAATACATGCAAGCATTTTTTATTATTATTATTTGTAACGAACCACTCAGTGCCATTATCAGGACCATTTCATCTCATGGTGACCATCCATTGTTTCTGAGCCTGTCATCTTTACAGGAGACAACTTTATTTTCTCCTGTGGAGCTGCTGGTAAATTTGAACTGTTAACCTTTTAGTTAGCAACCCAACATGCAACATACTATGTTTCTAGGGTTCCCTGTGCGTATAATTAAGCTAACTGAACCTAAACCAAAAAGAACTCAAGTATTCCACTAAAAGTGACACTGTCCTTGCAAAAAAAAATAGCAAACATAATATATTTTTATTACAATATTCCTATTTTGGAGATGTCTAACTTAAGGTATATGGCTTTCTATAAAGATGGTGCCAAAAGCAAAAAAAGGAGGCCCCTGCCCCTCGCAAAACTGAAGCCAAAGCAAAGGCGTTAAAGGCCAAGAAGACAGTCTTGACAGGCATTCACAGCCACAGAAAAAGGAAGATCTGCACGTCATCCACCTTCCGGCGGCCTAAGATTCTGAGACTCGGAAGGCAGCCCAAATACCCCTGGAAGAGCGCCCCCAGGAGAAACAAGCTTGACCACTATGCCATCATCAAGTTTCCCCTGACCACTGAGTCAGCCATGAAGAAGACAGAAGATAACAACACACTTGTGTTCATTGTGGATGTCAAAGCCAACAAGCACCAAATCAAACAAGCTGTAAAGAAGCTCTAAGACACTGATGTGGCTAAGGTCAATACCTTGATTAGGTGATGGAGAGAAGAAGGCCTATGGTCGACTTCTCCTGACTATGATGCTTTGAATGTTGCCAACATATAAACATCATATAATGGGATCATATAAACTGAATTCAGCTGGCTTATTCTACATACAAATTTTACATGCACACACACACACACACACACACACTATACGGGAGAACTGTTTTACTTATAATAGTATTTTTTTTAAATAAATAAATAAATGCTTTACCTAATAGCTTCTTTGGATCTGAGAATTTATTAAGCAATTCGGGAGACTCACAATGAACTCCTAAATTATTGTCTATACACTACTGACACAAAGGCTTCCTTATAAAAATAATTTGAACTAAAATGGTTTCAGGGACTCTCAGACACCAATGACATCAGAGAAAATGAAATTATTTGTACTTCCTAAGAGCTCCTTGGATTTAATTATCATTGTCAAGGTACCCTAGAGGGGAGAGGTTTCTAAAAGGTAAACACAGAAACTTCGTATTTAGTGTTGAAATACAAATTCTCGAATGCTGATTAGATTGTAACCCAAAAAGTATGAAACATTTCACTTTACAATGCAAACAGACTATGAAAATTATTTGGATTTCTGGCCTTTGTTTCTTTTACTTGCTATAAATAGAAAAAAAAAACCACAAACATGAACAATATACTATTTCAATGGGGCATGTAATATGTCATCTTGAGAATAAGTTGGTCATGTGATGTAAATTCTTAGCTAAAGTCTAACAACTTGGTACATGGTACATTGACACTTAAATATTGTTGTTGCTGTTGACTGCCTTCGAGTTGAGCACGACTCATAGTGACCCTATGAACAAAAGGCCTGAAGCCTCTCTATAACTACTGACATTTATCAAAAGTTCATAGAGTTTCTGGAGGCATGTTGTTTAGGAAGGGGATGCCACTCTAAAAAGATGCCACAGAGCCTTTGTAATGAAAACAACAGGTAAGGTAAAGTTTTAGACATGAAGTATTTAAAAAGATCCACTTGTTGAGCTTGTTTTCAAAAGGAGCATGTATTTTTATTATCAACTCAGAAAGCTGGAAAGCCAATGAAGAAGAGCTCAAGTATTTTGCATTGGCTAAAATTTCAGAATTTAAGAAACTTCTTCACCACACTTTTAAACTGGTGAAGAAGTTATAGAAATCTTTTAGTTAACATCCTTCTTCATTTTGGTTATGCCAAATAACATATGAGCCTGTTACAGGATTCCTGATAGATCAACTAAACCAGAATTTCTAGAAAAATTCCCAAATGGAAATTTTTTAGAAGAGTGAAAAGTTTTAAGAAGATTAAACAATGAAATCTCATAAAATGAGACAAAAAGGCAACAGGAAGTTAGTGATGCTATTTTAAGGCATAAATAATTACTCAAGATTTCGCTCATCATCTCTCCAATGTTAACTACGGAATCCCTGAGTGACTAAAATAGGCATGCTGAAAGGCTGGTGGTTTGATGTAAACCCACCCAGAGTGTCTGAAACGTGGGCCTGGTAATTTGTTTCCAAAGGCCACAGCCAGCTTCGAACACCCTATGGAGCAGCTCTCAGCACACATCGAGGCACCGGGAGTCAGAATCAACTTGAGGGCAACCAGCAACACAGAAAATGTAAAAGGAAAGGAAATCTGATAAACACACTTTCCTGAAATGCTCAAATGATCAGAAAATAAACAATGCCTTAAAATGGTCTTTAACTCTAAACATGAAATTTTTATTTGAATTATAAATGTCTTTCTTTCCACATATATATAGATATTATGCTGCTGTTATGTGCTGTCAAGTTGGAACTGACTCATCGCTGACCCTCCAGAAGATTTTCAAAGGCTATAAATAGCAATGGAGGAGATTGTTCATCTTTCTTTCTTCCTTGGAACAGCTGGTGAGTTCGAAACACCCACCTTTGGGCTGGCAACTCAACTTGTTACCTACTAGGTCACCAGAGTTCCATACACTTTTAAAATTTACACACAAATACAACCCTCTGAACACAACTGAGTGTTTTCCAGGTCTGGGACACAGAGTTGTTGGGCAGAATGATAAAAAGAATTTAAAATTTTAATTGTTGTTAGGGGCTGCTGAGTCAACTGTGGCTCACAGTGACCCTATGAACAAATCGGAACCTTGCTCTACCTATCCTATGCCATGTTCACAATCTCGGATATGCTCAAACCCACTGTTATAGCTATTGTGTCAATTCATCTTTTGAGACTGATCTTCTCCTTCTCTGACCCTCCACTCTTCTAAGCATAATGCCTTTTTCTAAGAACTAGTCCCTCCTTGGGATCCTGGCAGAAAACAAAGAATACTAGAGAGATGTCTATCTGTGTTTCACTGGCTAAACAAAGGTACTCAACTATCTGAATCACAACAAATTGTGGCTAACCTTGAGGAAAACGGGAATCCCAGAACACTTGATTGTGCCTATGCGAAACTTGAACTTGGGCCAGGAAGCAGTCCTCAGAACAGAGCAGGGAAACACTGCATGGTTCAAAATCAGGAAAGGAGTGCATCAGGAATGCATCCTGCTTCCTTATCTTTTCAATCTATATGCAGAATAGATCATTCAGGAAGCTGGGCTTTCTGAAGAGGAATGTGGCATTGGAGGAAGACTCTTCAACAACTTACATTATACAGATGATACAACCTTGCTTGTTGAAACTGAGGAGGACCTGAAGCACTTGCTGCAGAAAGTCAAGGACTGTAGTCTTCAATATGGATTGAAGCTCAACATCAAGAAAACAAAGATTCTCACCACTGGGCTGATTGGTAGCACCATGAAAGATGGAGAAGAGATTGGGATTGTTAACAATTACTGCTTGTTCAGCTCCACAATCAACACTCTTGACACCAGCAGTTGGGAAGGAAATCAAAAGACAGATTGCATTGGGATAATCTGCTGTCAAGGATTTCTCCAGAGTTCTGAGAAGCAATGATGTCAGTCTAGTGACTAAGGTACCTAATGGTCTTTACAGTTACTTGCCTAGCATCAGAGAGCTGGACAATGACTAAGGATGACAGAAGAATTGATGCCTTCAAGTAGTAGTACTGAAGAAGAGTCTTGAACATACATACCATGGACTGCCAAGAAAACAAATAGGTCTGTCTTGAAGAGGATGAAACCAAGTTACTCAATGGAAGTTAGGATTTTGAAATTCCATCTCACATACTTTGGGCACGTGGCCAGGAGTCCTTGGAGAAGGACATCATACTCAGAAGGGTGGACGGACAGCGCAGGAGAGGAAGGCCCGGATGAGATGGATTGACACAGTAACTGGGGCAATGCGGGTAGGTGTGTCAGAATCATTAAGACTGGCTCAGGACAGGGCCGGCTTCAGAGCTGCAGTATGTAGGGTTGTTATGGGTCACAGGCGACTCGATGGCCCGTAACAACAATATTCCCTCCTGCCAACATGCTCAAAGTATATGCAATGAAGTTGGTAGTATATGAGAAAAAGATTTTCCCATATCCTGGCTGCTAAAGATCATTAAAAACAGGGGGATTGTGTACCAGTGAAGGAGTTTTTCTTTTGCTTTTCAAGGAGAGGCGCAAACTGGGGGTGGAGTGGGGTGGGCGGGGAGAAAAGTGCAACAATGAATGAATGGAAGTCCAAAATCTCTGTAGATGTTCATTGAAATTAATTAAAAAAAAAACCACCCAAAACCCAGCATGAATAGTACAAGATGTTTAAACAGGATTCAGAAGAGGGTGTGGCTCCAGTGATATCATTGCTAATGTCTAATGCATCCTGGCTGAAAGTAAAGAACACCAGAAGAACGTCTATTTGTGCTTTAACGACTATATAAAGGCATTTGACTGTGCGGAACATAACAAATTATGACTGACATTGAGAAGAATGGGAATCTCAGAACATTTAATTGGGCTGGTATGAAGCCTACAGTTAGACCAAAATGCTGTCATGTGAACAGAGCAAAGGAACACTGCAAGGTTTAAAATTAGGAAAGGTGTGGGTTAGGGTTGTATCCTTTCTCCACAGCTATTTAATCTATATTGTGATTATTTGAGAAGCTGGATCTGAAGAAAACTGTGGCATGAAGATAAAAGGAAGACTCCTCAATAACCTTAGACCCAATCTTCCTTGCTGAAAGTGAGGAGGACTTGAAGCAATTGCTGCAGAAGATCAAAGACTGCAGCCTTCAATATGGATTTTTAAATTTTTTTTTTCATTATTATTATTATTTGTGTGTGTGTCCTGTCAAATCAGATTTGACTGGTACAGGAGGAGATCGTTCCTCCTTCTCCAGCAAAGCATCTGGTGAATCTGAACCACTCACCTCTGGGATTGCAGTGCACCTTCTTGTCACTAGGCCACCAGAACTTGCCAACCTTCAATACGGATTACGTCTCAACTTGAAGAAAACAAAAATTCTAGCCACTGGACAGCTAGGCAGCATCATGATAGATAGAGAAAAGACTGAGACTGTAACGACTTCATCTTACTTGAATCCATAATCAATACACTTAGTACCAGCAGTGAGGAGATCAAAAGATGTGCTGTACTGGGAAAGTCTGTAATCAGGAACATCTCTAGATTAGAGGAGCAATGGCACTGGTTTGAAGACTAAGGTACACCTGATTCAGACCATGATCTTTTCAGTCACTTGCTATGTAACTGTGAACTGGACAATGACTAAGGACAACAGAGGAATTACTGATGCCTTTGAACTGTGGTGTGGAGTACTGAATATTCCATGGATTGCCAAAAGGACAAACAGCTAGGTCTTGAAGATCGTGTAGTCAGAGTGCTCCTTGGAGGCAAAGATGATGAAGCGTCATCTCACGTATTTTGGGCATGTCACAAGGTTCACTGGAGAAGTTCATCATGCTTGGGAAGGCAGAGCAACAGTGAAGGAGAAGATGACCCACAACCAGGTGGACTGCCTCAGTGACTGCCACAATGGGCTCTAACGTGTGAGGATGGTACAAGATAGGACAGCGTTCTGGCAGCAAAGTGGGTATCGTGTTACTTTAACTGAAAGGCCAATGGCTTGGCTCCATCAACCACTCAGAGGGAGAAAGGGCAGTGATTTACAGATATCTGATGGAGAGTCACCATGAGTTATAATCAACTCAAAAGCTAGTAGTGACCTTGGGGTTTCTTTAAGGTACTTGCAAGTTGCCCTAACAATATAACAATACAAAAACTACAACAAGAAAAAAAAAAAAAAAGATAGGACAGCGTTCCGATCTGTTGTTCATAGCGTAGCTATGAGTTGTACTCAACCACACTGAACAACAGTTGCAGCAGCCAACATTTAGTACCACTTGATCTTATAACATTTGTTAAACTGATGAAAGAAATTTTGGGGGTTTTAAAATATTTTTATTTTTTTATTTTAAAAAACTTTTGCATTTTCTTTTTATTATGCTTCAATTCACATATTTTTTCTTTTTTCTGCTTCTTCCCTCCACTCACCAAACTCTTTGACTCTGTGATTTCCACCCCTCCACCCTCAGCATCTCTCTACTGTTCCCTTCTCTCTTTGTATATCCATACACATTTCACTGGTTATCCCTCTGTTTTTACAACTGGTCTTATCCAGTATTTGTTCTTATGTGCCTGCATTAGTTCACTCAGCATAATGCTCTCAAGACTCTAGTATTTTTCAAAATTGCTGTTCCTGAGTACTGGATAGTATTCCACGGTGTGAATGTACCACAGTTTCTCAATCCAGTTGTCTGTTGATGGACATCTGGGCTGTTCCTATGTTCTTGCTATTGTGAATGATGCTACATCGGTGTACAAAATCTCCATTTGTATCTCAGTTCTGTTTTCCTTGGGTATATATTCCTAGCAGTGGTATGGTTGGGTCATATGAAATCTCTATGCTCAGCTTTTTAAGGGTACAACAAACTGCCTTCCAGAGTGATTGTTGTGTACCATTTTAAAATCCCACAAACAGTGTATCAGAGTTCCAATCTCTCCACATCTCTCTAACATTTGTTGCTTGTCTTCTAGGTTGCAACACCCCCATGATACATCTTCAAGGATATGAACATGTACGGCCAAGCACAATCAATAAGAGTGCATCTAAATTCCAA
>NW_006399880.1:2515413-2520895 GCF_000299155.1 Elephantulus edwardii | reverse complement strand
GCAAACGACTCGATGGCACATTAACAACAACAACAATTTTTTTCTAATTGGTTCACTCCTTTTTCTTACTGATTTGTAAGAGTTTTTCCATATATTCTAAGGACTGATTTAGTGACCAAGGTATTGGGAGTAGGGGTGTCGGAGATAATGAGATTGGCACAGGCTAGAGCAGGGTTTAGGACTGCTGTACATAGGGTCGCTATGAGTAGCAAATGACAGCAATAACTTTTAGTCTGGTATACACGATCCAAATCTTTTTCTTAGTTTGTTGGCTTTCTTTTCGTTTTGTTCATAGTGCATTTCATCACCAGGAATGTATTTTCTACAATGAACACTAATATTTTGATTTTTTAAAAAAGTTAAGATTTCTTTTACCAACTCTAGAAAACTGAGGGTGTCTGGCTTAGTGGGTAGGGAGTGCACTGCTAACCCAAAGGCATCACTCTGGCAGTTTGAGTATATCAGGGGCTCCAAGGCAGAAAGGTAGGCAATCTCTTCCTGTCTAATTTTAGTGTCTGAAAACTCACTGAAGAGTCACATATGAGCTGGTTCCAAATTGACAGCAATCAGAGAGAGAGAACAAAACTAAATAGTATTACTCATCTCTGGTGAGGTTATGTGCTATGTAAATGTGAGGATATGGGAAAACAGAAGATCTACAACAAAGCAACCTGAATGTAGCTCCTCCTGATCCAAAATGGAGCAGAAATAATAATCTGTGGGCAGTAACAGTACTGACAATTTCATCTCACTCACCTACAGATTTATCTGCCATGCCTACATCTCTAGACGTCCAGCGACAAAATCCACAGGCCAGATAATAGGCTTTCTTCATTGTTGTCTTGGCGGGGTCATCTGGGAGCTGTGTGGAAATGCTTGTTGCTCGAGTGGAGAGGGTGTGCATGCACCCAGGACAGTCAAAACAGTTGGCACATCTGTAATATGTCAAATAAAACCATTCATTCAACACATATTTACCAGACACAGTTTTACATGGTGGAGCACTCGTGGTGCAGTGGATGAAGTGTTGGGCTGCTAACCAAGAGGGTGGCAGTTCAAATCTACCAGGTGCTCTACAGGATAAAGATGAGGCAGTCTGTTTTCATAAAGATTTACAACTTTGCAAAGCCTATGAGACAAGTTCAACTGTGCTTGGCAAGTTCGCTAGGAGTTGGAATCAACTTGGTGGCCGGGGTTTTGATTCTGCACGTTAGAATTCAAGGAATATTAAACAATGACAGAGAACTGGCTGTCAAACAAAAATGTAATTTCAGAAAGTAAACCCAAGGGCTTCTTACCAACTTTATGTCAACAATTATTTAATTTTTTAATTAATTATTTAAATCTCAGAAAGTATTCAATGTTTATTACTTTTAAAAATGCCATCATCACCAGAACTCTAGAATAATGAAAGCCTGACCCAATCTTATTGGGCAGAGGAAATCAGGGTAAACAGTCTGGATTTTACTATTCTGGGCTTATTTTAGGGGGTTCTGGTGGTGCTGTCTGTAGTGAGATGTGCTGCTACTCCAAAGGCTGTGCATCTGCTGTGGTTCGAATCCACTAGCAGCTCCAAAGGAGAAAGATGGGCGGTTTCTTCCCCTAATAGTCATAGCTTGAAAAACCCAGTGGAGGGTTACTGTGAGGCAGAACTTCTTTTTATATCTACCTATCTATAACTTATTTTATGCTTATGTAGAACAAGGATTTCGGAAGAACTTGAGAGACAGTCGACCAAGCACATGATAGAAAACTGAGAGGCAACAATAAAATAAGCTGTGAAACTGGGTTTGGAAAATAACTGCCCGTTTGCTGTGCCAGAGAACTGAAAGTGATACCAGACAATGCTTTTTCAAACAGGAATGGGTGAGTGGTGATACATTTTAGGGCTTTCTGTTCTTTCCTCAGACACTGCTCTCCTTAGTGCTCAGTCAACACTTGACCTTCAGCAATGCTTCCTCTGTGTCCCACTGTTTTTAACTCTCCCATAAAAATGTCACCTCTAGTCCTGTCTTTGCTTTAAAGTTTTGCCCCATAATTCTAATAATCTGTATTTTGTCATCTGGATGGTCTCATTTACTAAATGACAATAATGGTACACCCCAAATAGGAATACTCTCTGAGAAGTAAATGATAAAATTAATGTGTGGAAGACTGCATGACTCATCAGGACATATTTCTTGTAGGAAAGGCGTAGCTCACATCCATAGACAGGCAGTATGACTGATAGCAAAAGGACTTTCACAGCAAGCTCAAAGCCAAACATCCTGCAGCAGCTGTGAGCACATCTAATACAGATATCTTGGTTTCTAATGCCCTTCTCTGGAGAAACGTCTCACTCTAGGATTGAAGCAGTAGATATACAAAGTTATCCTAGAACATACTGCAGCATCAGACTGTAAGGAATTGCACAAACACACCAAAACTTCCACACTTAGAATGATCGAGCATGTCACAGGGAAACAGGAGGTGACTAAGACTGTTTACGACCAAAGTGAACAATTTGAGAAAAAACCAAAATCAGTAACAAAAAAACCCCCAATACTGGATTAGAGCTCATTCTGATGGAAATTAATGAGTCAGTTTAAAATAAATGAATAAGAGTATAGATAAATATTTAATGCAAAAGAATTGCAAATAATTTATACAGGTGTTGGTCCTCAAGCAGTTGGTATAAAGCCCTGCTTCTTTAAGTGTGAGGAAGATAACTACAAAGACTGCAGTACAGGAAGAAAGGAAAACACACTAACTTTATAGGAGAGAAACCTGACAAACACAAGTTCAAGCCAGGCAATCAACAGTGATGTCATATTGATCATGTACAGATAAACCTTCTAAGATGTGAAGAGAAATGGCAACTTACCGTGTCTTCTTATGAGAGAAAAAAAAGGCAAACCCTGTTTAAATATTCCAGATCTACAAAATATCTGACCAGTTATCCTCAAAACTGTTAAGATGACCAAAACCAAGGAAAGTCTGAGAAACTACCTTGGCCCACAAGTGTTCAACAAGACATAGCTACTAAGTGAGGTGTATGGTCCTCGGCAGGATCTTCCAACAGAAAAAAGACCATTAGGAAAAACTAAGGAAATGTGGATAAAACATAGTTTAGTTAATAATAACAACGCAGTAATATTGGCTTATTAATTGTGACAAGCATGCTAACAACAAGAGAAAAGAGGTGAGGTACACAGAAACTCTTGATGCCATCTTTACAATTAATTCTGAAAGCAAAAATTGTTCTAAAATTTTAAAAATTATTTTAGCAGAATCAAAGGACATTATATATTTGGCAAAAAGTATGAAAACTGTTGGTTAAAAGAGAATTAATTCCATAGATTTTCTTACAAGGTATTTTAAAAAAGGGGTGGGGAAGAAAGATAAAAAGTGGATCCTAGTATTCTCTTGGTAACAGCAGCCAGGAAATCAGGAGATGAATTGCATTGGGAAAGTCAGCTGTGAGGGACCTCTCAAGAGTACTGAAGTGCAATGTAAGGCTGGAGATTAAGGTGCGCCTGACCCAGGCTATAGTCTTTGCAATTACGTGCTATGCACTGGAGAGTTGGACAGTGAATAGGGATGAGAGAGAATTGATGCCTTTGAGCTGTGGTGCTGGAGAAGAGAGTTGAATATACCATGGACTGCTAGGAGAACAAACAGGTTTGTCCTGGAGAGGGTCAAGCCAGAATGTTCTCTGAAGTCAAGGATTCTGAAGCTTCGTCTGATATACTTTGGGCAGGTTGCAAGGAGGAACTGATCCTTGGAGAGGGACATCATGTTTGGGAGAGTGGAGGAGTGGTAAAGGAGAGGAAGACCCTCGATGAGATGGATCGATTCTGTGAGTGGAGTGGTGGGAATGAATGTGTTTGAGACAGCGAGGTTGGTACAGGATAGAATGGTGTTTAGGGCTCTTGTACATAGGGTCCCCGTTGAGTCGCAAACGACTTGATGGCACATAACAATAACAACAACAGCCTTACCTATTCTTTTTCAGTTTGGCTTCAGCCGATGGCATATTTTCTAAGCAACTGGGACAATAATGGGAATCCACCTAGGAGAAAAGAAGAAATTAAAAAAAAAAAAAACACACCACACTAAGAGGAAGACAAATTCAATTTGGTATGCTTGCATATCTAGACCAAGTAATAAATTTTATACATATATATGTTGTTGTACGTACCACTGGGTTGAACCAGCTGACCCTCTGGAAGTAAATGGCACAGGAGATCGCCTGTCTTTCTCCCAGGGAGCAGCTGGTGGACTAGACCACAGGCCTTTTGGTAGGCAGCGCAGAGACTTACCATCAAGCCACTAGAACTCCTATACACTCACACTAAATTTTACATACACATGCATCAATAACTAAAAACAACTACAAGCTCAAAACTCATTGCCACTGAGTCAGAACTGACTCATAATTGACCTGCCATTGGGGTTTCAGAGACTATAAACTGCCTGTGACGCTGCTGGTGGACCTGAACCACCAGAGAGACTTGGTCTTTTAGCAGAAACACAATTTCCCACAAACTACACCACCACAAGAACAAGTGAGAAATCACTAGAGGAAACTGGAATGTTCTCACTCTTCTTTTAATCCTTTGTTATATATTTATAAAATTTTTATCAAGGTATGAGCTAAAATTTACAGAAGAGATTCCACTCAAGTACTGATATATACTCTGGTTTTGACATTAATTATAACCTGTTGCATCATCATTCTTCCCACTCTGTGATTCCTGTCTCAGTCATCCTTCCATCATCTTTCCCTCTACTTTGTGACAAGTGTTGCCCTTGTGATCCTGGTTGGTGAGTGTTTTAAGCACTCAGTATCTCACAAGTGTTACTGTTCGCCTTATAAGTTTGACTACTGTTTGGCTGCCAAGTTGTGCCACAAAGGTGAGTTCAGTTCCAGGCTCAAAGGGCCAGGTTCAGGGGACTATCTGCCTCCCTCAGGTAGGTAAGGTTGGTTGTTATTTTGATTTTTCTCCTAAATTTCATTTCCCACTCTATTCAGGACACTCTACTGTGTTCCTTTTCAGAGGAACTAGCTGTGGTAGCCAGGAACCATCTAGTTCTAGTCTCAAAGTCGCAGAAGATGAAGATCGTGAGGCCCATTAAGGTTATGGACTAATTGTTTCCATGCTTCTCTGATTTTCTTCACTCTTTGTTGCTCCAGTCACGGGGGAGAGCAGTGGTTGCATTTTAGATGACCACCTGCAAGTTTTTATGTCCCCAGGAGCTTCTTACCAATACGGAATGTGAACTCTGTCCCTGCAGACAATGTCATGTCAGTTGTCTTTGATGTTTTCTGAGAGTATTCAATCTATATGCAGAATAGATCATTCGGGAGGCTGGGCTTTATGAGGAGTGTGGCATCAGGATTGGAGGAAGACTCATCAAAGGTTAGCCTGCCTTGTGCAAATGACACAAACTTGCTTGCTGAAACTGAAGAGGACCTGAAGCACTTGCTATAGAAGGTGAA
>NW_006399880.1:2505661-2515033 GCF_000299155.1 Elephantulus edwardii | reverse complement strand
AAGAGTCTTGAGCATACCATGGTCTGCCAAGAAAAGAAATAGGTCTGTCTTGGAGAGGGTGAAACCAAGTTTCTCTTTGCAGGCTAGGATTTTGAAGCTCCATCTCATATACTGTGGGCACGTGGCCAGGAGAGACCAGTTCTTGGAGAAGGACATCATGCTTGGAAGGGTGGAGGAACAGTGCAGGAGAGGAAGACCTGGGATGAGATGGACTGATACCGAAACTAGGGCAATGGGGATAGATGTATCGGAGTCAGGGCAGGCTTCAGAGCTATTGTTCATAGGGTTGCTATGAGTCGTAGGTGACTCAACAGCACATAACAACAACAACAACATGGTCCTGAGGCTCAAGACTAGTGATCCATTCCCTCAAGAGGGTAAATGGTTAAGAGTCTATGAAATAGTTTCCTGTTGTCTCTAAAATCTACTGGGTATACCTGCAGCATATACAGACACTCAAGCTGAACTGTCATATCTGACAAATCTATGACAATGTACACTGATAGGATGGCAATCAGTTATAGCCGATTCGACTGTACCTAACAACACAACATGAATATATGTATCCACACATAGAAAGACAAGACGCTATGGTGGCTTAAGATGGTAGGGAGATGTACTGCTAACCCAAAGGCCATGTCCCTCTGGCAGTTCAAATTCACCAACCGCTTCCAGGGAGGAAGATGGACAATCTCTTCTTATGTGACTTATAGCCCTGAAATCCAATGGAGGATCAGTTTCAACTCAGAGCCAGTTTCAACTCAATAGCAATGAGAAAGAGAAACAGACATATATTCATACATATATATGTATAGGTGTGTGTGTATGTGTATATATAAAATAAGTCCACTAGTTTTGAGTTAGTTATTAGTTCTGTCCCATAGTGATCCTGCCTTGGGTGTCTGAGACTTTAAATCTTTATAGGAGGAGATCACCCACCTCTCTCCCCTGAGAAACACCTAGCGGATCCTCACTTCCAACCTTTCAGTTGTTGTTATGTGCCGCTCTTAGCCACAGTACAACAGTTCTGAACTCTGCTCTATCCCGAGCCAATCTCATCACTCTGACAGACCTAATCTCACTTCTCTAGTCACTGTATCAATCCATCTCATCCTGGGTCTTCCTCTCCTGCACTGTCCCTCCACCCCTCTAAGTATTATCTCCCTCTCCAAGGATTGGTTCCTTCTGGCCACATGCCCAAAGTATGTGAGACAAAGCTTCAAAATCCTTGCCTACACTTCACCGAAGACGACATTCAGATGGCTAACAAGCACATGAAGAAATGCTCAAAATCCCTAGCCCTAAGAGAGATGCAAATTAAAACAACTATGAGATATCATCTCACCCCAGTAACAATAGCAAAATTTAACAGAACAGCAAGCAATAAATGCTGGCGAGGTTGTGGAGAAACTGGAACCCTTAATCACTGTTGGTGGGAGTGTAAAATGGTGCAACCCCTGTGGAAAGCGGTATGGCGCTTTCTCAAAAAGTTGCAAATAGAGATACCATTTGACCCCGCAATACCACTACTGGGAATATACCCAGAAGAGACCATAACTGACACCCAAGCAGATATATGCACACCCATGTTTACTGCAGCTTTGTTCACAATAGCAAGGAGTTGGAAACAACCTAAGTGCCCATCAACAAACGAATGGGTAGAGAAGCTGTGGTATATTCGCACAATGCTGCATTAAAAAACAAGGAACTCATGCAATATTACTCAAAATGGTTGACTCTGGAGAACATTATGCTGAGTGAAATGTCCCAGTCACAAAGGGACAACTATTGCATGGTGCCACTGTTGTAGAATGGGACTGTCCTTGGGGCTGGGGAGAGACTGAGTAAGATGGGTTCAATAATGTATGCTGTTCTGAAACAGAGAAGGGAGAAAACTGTTTATAAGAGATATGTGATTAGGTATTTCGGTCATGACAGGAGTCTAGAGTGATGGCTACATGGTGGAGTGGACCTGGGGGAGGGTTTGTAAAATAATGAAAGAATTTTTTCTTTTACTTTTCCAAGAGGGTAATGTCTGGTGGAGGGGAGCCTTGGGAGGGGACAAATCTACAACAATGAATGAATGGAAATCCAAAGCCTCTGTAAATTTTCACTGAAGTTAATAACAAATTTAAATTAAAAAAAAAGAATCAAGTTAGAGTAAGGATGGCAATGGAACCACCTTACCTCTGTAACTTGATTTGTGCCACTATTAGAACCTCTACTCAGAATATTATTGCTTTTCAATTTTTGACTCATGCACTTTTAACTTGTTAAATTTGTATCTTCTAGGCTGCAACACTTCCATGATACATCTTCAAGGATATGAATATGTACGGCTAAGCACAATTGATAACAGTGCATCTAAATTCCAAGATCAATCTCCATAATAGTCTATGTGTTTCCTACTGCCAAAGGGGCCCTTTAGAGTAGTGAGAGAAGACCTTCACCCTGAAACCCACAGCATCTCTTTTCAGCAGGAAGCAGCTAAGAGAATACGCCATCCCCTTTTCCTTATGAATCAGGGTGAAGTCTCTCTCAGGGAGGAGTGATAGGGAATTGCAAGGGACACACTGACAAAGAAGATTAATCAGAACTGGCTTTGACAAGCACTGTGGCAATTGGACAATTAAAACAGACATTGGTGGGGGGGAAAGAACAAACTGGGGATGAGGGTGGAGAAAACAGTGCAACAATGAATGAATGAAAACCCAAAATCTCTGTAAATGTTCATTAAAACTAATAAAATTTAATTTAAAAAAAAAATCCTTGCCTACAAGGAAAAACGTGATTTCACCTTTTAGTTAGCACCCCCATATATTAAACACTAAGGCACCTGGGCTCCATACATACAATAGGCATATACACACATACACACACACACACAGACACACACACACACACACACATATAAATGTCATGTACTATCAAGTTGGAACTGGACTCAAAGTTGACACTTCATCAGGTTTTCAGCGGCAATAATCACAAGGGAAGAGGTAGTCCATCTTTCTCCCAATAATAGACAGACAGATACATAGATAGATACGTATGTGTGTTGTTGTATGTGCCCTGGAGCCAGAGCCGACTCATAGTTTACTTTCCAGCAGGCTTTCAGAGGTTATAAATCATATAGAAGGAAATATACCATCTTTCTACCAATAAACATATATATATTTAAAATTAAAGTATGCCTGATTCAGGCTATATAGTCTTTTCAATAATTTGCCATGCCTGAGAAATCTGGACAATAAATAAGGCTGACAGAAGAACTGATGCCTTTGAACTGTGGCGTTGAAGAAGAGCACTGAATATTTCATGACCTACCAAATGGACCAACAGATATATCTCAGACAAACAGCAGACAGACTGCTCCTTGAAAGGCATACTTTGGGCATGTTGCTAGAAGAGGCTGTTCCTTTGAAAGGGAAATCATGCTTGGAAAGTGGAGAGTTAATAAAAAAAAAAGTGGAGAGTTAGTGAAAAAGACAAAAGACCCTCAACAAGAAGTGACTGCAGCAATGGGCTCAAGTGTGTCAGAGATGATGAGGATGGCACAGGATAGGGCAGGGTTGATATCTGTTGTTCAAAGTGTTGCTTTAAGTTGTACTTGATTTGACAGCATCTAACAATAACAATACAGATAGATAAATACATAGATGTTTATTATAGATGTTGTTGTTATGTACTGTGGAGTGATCCATTGCTAACCATCTAGCAGGTTTTCAGAGGCAGTAAAATCGAATGGGAGTTGACTGCCCATCTTTCTCCCGGGAGCAGCTAGCAGATTCAAACCACATGCCTTTCAGTTGGCAATGCAATTCCATACCATTAAGCTGTCAGAGTTTTACACACACACACACACACACACACACACACACACACACACACACACACACAGGAGCTGTGCTGCCAACTCAAAGGCACACATTTCAAATTCACCAGTTGTTCTGGGGAGAAAAATGGGAAATCTTCTCTCATCGACTTTCCTGCTTCTAAAAACTGCTGGAGGGGTCAGCTACAAGTTGTTCTGACTTGATGGTATGCAACAAAAACAAAATAAAATATTACTAATGATTTACAACACACCTTTCCATACATAATATGTTCTTAAGCATACATTTAAAAAACATATACATGTTTAACAATCCAGAGATCTTCAATCAAGCCCTTAAAGTCAGGCTGCTGAGGTTTAAATTCTGATATTTCTTCCATTCCCTACTCTGTGGTCTAAGGCAAGCACTTTATTTCTGTTCTTTTACCTGTAAAATGATTTTCCTAAAAAGTATACATTTCTTTAGTGTAGGAAGGGTTAAGGAAGATGATGTAAGACTCCTGGCACATAGAAAGTACTGAATAAACAGCAGGCATTCTTACTGTCATCTTTTTCTTATTAGATGGGGGTTTACTTAACAGTAGGGTGTATGTCATATTGCTTAATGCCCTAAGTTTATCACATAAACAAGGCCTGCCAGTACTATAGAAATTTTGGAGTTTTTCCTGTTGTTTTTGTTGATCTGTATGGGTGGAAGGAGACTATTTATTTTGAGCTATTATCTCTCATCACCACTGCGCCTGAAAAAGACAGCACTGCACCATCGAGAGAGGCGCCACAAATTTAACATTCTGCGCTTCTTCAGGGGCACACCGTATTATTCTAAGCGCTTTTAGTGCAGTTCACCCCACCCAACTCTTCTCTACTGCAGTCCTGGTCCTGAGCCAGGAAGCAGAGCAAGACAAGTCTGACAAGCAATCTGTTTCTGGCCAAAGCAGGAGCACAACTACCGGGATGGGAGTATGGATGAGAATGCTAGATGTTCCTCAAATCAATGCTGGAAACGTGTTTCGTTCCTCAAGTGGCCTGAACTATGTACCCCACACTTCTTTCTCCTTATACCGCCCAGAAGACAGCCGAGGTTCCTTCCCTTCCACCCCGCCCCAAGTCATATTTATCCAATCAGAGGATGCGCTAGAACTAGAAGATCCGCTCAGCCCCACCCGACGCAGCGTTTCCTCCCCAAGTGACAAATTATGAACAAATTAAATCGCAAGCAAATCTGAGGGACAGAAGACATAGCCAATCAACAAAGTCTACCCGCCTCCAATCAGCACCACTTCCCGGCTGGCCGCGGTGACTAGGATGAACGCCCTCCCCCAACCCCCACTCTTCCCCTACGGCTCGGTTACCTCGTGAGACACACATTCCAGCGACCGCAGCTCGCTACAATAGCGGCAGAAGTAAAGCTGCGAGAGCGGAGCCCGAACTTTCTTTTCTCCGTGGACTAGGTAGAGAACCCGCTCCGATTGCAGCAAGGACGCCATCTTCGAGAGGGAGGTGTCAACGACACTCCCGCTGCACCACGTGACCCGAGTCTGCGTTTCCTCGCTGCCCTACGTCAACGTAGCCTTTGACGTAAGGTTTCTGAATGAGATGGGTTTTGGCCGAGTGAGGTGCGCGTGCTCAGTCGGGTTCTGCTAGCTTCCCTGACTCGCTACCTGAGCCAACATTACTTTTGAGAGGGTCTGCTGAATCAAGGTCATTTAACCATTTTTTTGTTTGTTTTTATTACTTTCACTTGTACATTCAGTGGCAGTAATAACATTCATATTAATTACGTTTATCCAAATTAATTACATCCATCCAAAAACTGCTAGAACAGGACCTTGACGCAGGACTACCAGAAGTTCAAGCTGAGTTTGGAAAAGACAGTGGCACCAGAGGATCCTGGCTGAAAGCAGAGCATACCAGAAAGATGCATATTTGTGCTGTGTTGACTATGCAAAGGCATTAGATTGTGTGGCTCATCACAAAGTATGGCTAACAGTGAAAAGAATAGGAATCTCAGGACCATATGTTCGTATGCAACCTATAATAAAGACCAAGAATGGAGCAAGGGAACACGATATAGTTTAAAATTAGTAAGAATGTGGTCAGGGATGTATCCTTTCTCTGTACCTATTCAGTCTGTATGCTGAGCAAATCATTCTGGAACATGGACTCGCGAGAAAAATGTGGCATCAGGTCTGGAAGAAAACTCATCAACAGCCTGCCTTATGTGAATAGTAAACCTTGCTTGTTGAAAGTGAGGACTTGAAATGCTTTCTGCAAAAGATCAAAGACTATAACGTTGAATATGGATTACATCTCAACATCAAGAAGACAAAAATCCTCACCACCGAACCGATGAGCAACTCATGATAGATGGAGAGAAGCTTGAAACTGTCATTAACTTCATTTTACTTGGATCCACAAACATCCTTGTTACCAGCAGTTGGGAGATCAGCAGATGCATTGTATTGGACAAGTCTGCTGTTGTTGTTTCTCCATCCCTCCACCCTTCTAAGCATGACATCCCTTTTCAAGGACTGGTCCCTCCTTGCAACATGCCCACAAATGTCAGATGAAGCCTTAGAATTCTTGCCTCCAAGGAGCAGCCTGGTTTAACCTTCTCCTGGGTGAACCTGTTTCTTTTCCTGGCAGTCCATGGTATGTTCACTCCTCTTCTCCAGCACCACAGTACAAGGGCATCATTTCCCTTTCTGTCATCCCTAGTCATTGTCCAGCTCTCTGATGCATAGCAAGTAATTGTGAAGACTATACTAGTGCTGTTATATCTGGAGAAACACTCTTCCCCTTTGTACATCACTCTTGTCAATGTGCAGTATGAAGTAACCTGAATTACTGTGACGCTGAACCTTGTGCCATTGGGGTATCAAATACCAGAATGGCTCCCCATTGTGGACAGTATTTGTTCAACTCCCAGTTATAAAACAGGTTTGGAGGCAGGAGTGGCATCCTAAACCACATACCTCTGGAAACTATGGACTTGGTGAAATGACAACAGTTATGGAAAGGCACTAGGTCTTCTGTTCATAGAGTCACTATGAGTTGAGCTCTACTCAATGGCAATCAACAACAATGACAACAATGCCTGGATCAGGCGCCCCTTAGTCTCCAAACTGACATCGTTGCTCTTCAGTCCTCCAGAGAGGTCCTTGAAAGACTGCCAGTGCAATACATCTTTAGATTTCCTGGCTGCTAGTACCAAGAGTGTTGCTTGTGAAGCCAAGCAAACTAAAGCTGTTAACAATCATAATCTCTTCACCATCTATCATAATGCTTCCATTCAGCCCAGAGTGAGAATCTTTGTTTTCTTGATGTTGAACTTCAATCCTTATTGAAGGCTGCAGTCATTGTCCTCACAGAGCAGTAAGTGCTTCAAGTCCTCCTCAGTTTCAGCAAGCAGGGTTGTATCATCTGCATAATGCAGGTTTTTTATGGGTTTTCCTCCAATCCTGATGGCACATTCCTCCTCATAGAACCCAGCCTTCTGGATGATCTATTCTGTATATAGATTGAAAATGTATGTTAAGGACCTCGAAATTATTGAGTTGTTGTTTTTGTTATGTGCTATTGAGTCACTTGCAACTCATAGTGACCCTCTGTACAGTAGCCCTGAAACCTGCTCTAGCCTTACCAACCTTATTGCCAACCTTATTGTCTCTGACACGCCTACTCCCATTACCCCAGTCACTAACTCAATTCATCTCTTTGAAGGTCTTCCTCTCTTCTACTGTCCCTCCACCCTTCCAAGCACGATATCCTTCTCTAAGGAATAGCCTCACCTAGACACATACACCAAATATGAAAGATGAAGTCTCATCATCTTTGCCTCAAAGGAACACTCCTGCTGCACCCATTCCAGGACACATTTGTTTGTTCTTTTGGCAGTGCATGATACTCGGTGCTCTTCTCCAGCACCACAGTTCAAAGGTAGCAATTTTTCTTCCTTTATTCATTGACCAATCCTTATTCATTGACCAGTTTTCTGATGCATAGCAGGAGAATGAGAATACCATGGCCTGAATCAGGCACACTTTAGTCTTCAAATTTACATCATCACTCTTCAGTATTTTGGAGAGAACTCTGACAGAGCACTTGTTCCATACAATGTCTCCTGATTTCCTGACTGCTGGTACAAGATTGTTGATCCAAGCAAAATGAAATCATTAGCAGCTTCACTCTTTTCTCCATGTAGTATAATGTTGACTGTTGGGCCTGTAATGAGAATCTCTGTCTCCTTGATTTGGCATCATATAATGCTTGCTCTTTAGTGTCTAATATATTTCGTTTAACATGATATTTATGAAATTCCTTCACATTGTAGCACGTATTAGAACTTTGCTTCATTTCATTAACTCATTCATTATCTTGTAGTCGGAATCAACTCATAGTCAACCTTCCTTGGAGGGTAAGCTCAGGTACTTATGTATGCTGGTAAATCCCAAGCCTGAGGATAAAATACCAGGGTAGAGGCTTCTAACTCATAGTTGCAGTGGCCAACAAACTCAAGATCAGCAGTCAATCAGCAGACAAGTGGCACTGGGAAACAACAAATAAAAAATTAACATGAAATATGGCAAACTTGGCTAAAGGCCAAAAAACCCCTAAAGGGGGGGGAAAAAAAACCCCAAACCCTAAGGTCAGATAGTGATGAGCCTGATGTGATATTCTGATGGAGCAAAAAGCAAGAAAGCTTTGTTAGATGGCCATATTTTTTTTCCATTCCAGCTACACTTCAGAGGAAACTCCCTTCCACCCAATCTAATGGGTATTGTTATTGTTGTTATTTTGTGCCACTGAGTCAACTAGGACTCGTAGCAAACCTGTGAAACACAGATCTGAGCTCTGCCTTATCCTGTACCATCTTCATACTTTTTGACATGAGTGAGCCCATTGTTACTGTCACTGGGTCAATCCATCTCATTGTGGGTCTTCTCTTTTGATGATCTTTCACCTTCCCAAGCATCATGTCCTTTTCCAGCAACTGACCCCTCCAAACAACATGCCCAAAATATGTGAGACAAAACATATTTTTTGTCTCCAAGGAGCATCCTGGTTATACTTCCTCCAAGACATATTTATTTGTTCTTTTAGCAGTCTATGGAATACTCACTACTCTTCTCCAACACCACAACTCATAGGCATCAGTTCTGTCATCCTTATTGTCCAAAGTTCAGATACATAGTAAGTAATTGAAAAGGCCATAGCTTGGTGCTCCTTAGTGTTTAAACTGATAATGTTGCTTTTTAGGGCTTGAAGAGGTCCATAGCAGGAGAGTTTTCTTAAGGCAACAAGTCTTTTAGTTTTTTGACTATGGATACAAAAAAAATGTTGATTGTATATCCAAGTAAGATAAAGTTGTTGACACTTTCAATCTTGTTTCCATCTGTGATGATCTTGCCTATTGGTCCAGTGGTGAGGAATTTTGTTTTCTTTTTTTCTCTCTTTTTAAAAATTATTGTTAATTTTAATGAAAATTTACAGAGACTTTGGATGGAAATTCATTCATTGTTGCACTTTTCCCCCTATCC
>NW_006399880.1:2470288-2504569 GCF_000299155.1 Elephantulus edwardii | reverse complement strand
GAATAATAGTTGCTGGCTTCAGTTGGCCAACAAATTCTAGCTAGTTGAAGATATCATTCATCCATTCAACCAATACTTATGGAGTTCCTCTGTCCTTCTCACCCACCTCTTAGCCGTCTTCTGACAGTCCTTCCCTCTTGGGACTATACATAGACACATGACTGTATGAATCATAAAAATTACGGATAACGTTGAAAAGAACAGGAATCCCAGAAGACTTAATTGTGCTCCTGGAAACACATACAAAGACCAAGAAGCTATTGTGTGAACAAAAGAAGGAACAATGCATGGTTTAAAATCAGGAAAGGCGTAGGTGAAGGTTCATAATTTTTCCATATCTATTCTATCTGTTTGTTGAGCAAATCATCTGAGAAGTTGAAATATATGAAGAAGAAAGTGGCATTAGGAAGGTTTATCAACAACCTATGTTGCACAGATGACACAGTATTGCTTGCTAAAAGTGAAAAGGACTTGAAGTACACATACTGGAGAGAGTAAAAGACTACACTCTTCGATATGAATTGTATCTTAACATCAAGGAAACAAAAATCCTTACCACTAGACCAATAGCCAATATCATGATGTTCTTGTTGAGTGCTGTTGAGTTGACCACGACTCACAGCAACCTAATGAGCACTAGGTCTGAACCTTGCCCTGTCCTGGTCCATGCTTACAATCACTAGTATGTTCAAGCCCCTTGTTACAGTCATTGTGCCAATCCATCTTGTTGAGGGTCTTCTGTTTTTTCACTGACCCTCCATTATATTATATTATATTATATTATATTATATATATCATATATTATATGTATTTTTCAAATATAATGTATTTTCCAAGGGATGGCCCCTCCTAACAACATGCCCAAAGTATGTCAGGCCTTCTTTGCCTCAAAGCAGCACCCTGATCACACTTCCTCCAAGACAACCTATTTGTTCTTTTGGAAGTCAATGGGATATTTGGGACTCTTTTTCACTATCATAGTTCAAAGACATTGATTCTTCTTGTGTTAGTCTTATTCCAGATGCAACTTATTCTATGCAATTTCCAGATGCATAGAACTACTAGAAAAGACTACTGCACAACATCATGATAGATGGAGAAAAGGTTGATGTTGACAATTTTCTTTTACTTAGGTCCACAATCTATACTCACGATAACAGCAGTAAGAAATTGGAAAATGTGTTGCATTATAAAATCTATTGTTAAGGACTTCTCCAAAGTGCTAAAGAGCAATGACATCAGTTTATAAAGCACCACTGATACAAACCTTTGTTGTATGTTATCAAGTCGAAACCAACTCATGGCTGACCCTCCAGCAGGTTTTGAAAAGTTGTAAATTGCGTGGGAGGAGAGTGCCCATATTTCTCTTGCCAAGGAATTGGTGGATTCCAATCACATGTCTTAGAATTTACAGTGTAATTCCTTACTGGTAAGCCACCAGAGTTCTTTGAGACAAGCCATAATAGTTTAAAGTTGCTTCATATACACCTGGAAGTCAGACAATGAATAAGGAAGACTAAAGCAGAATCAGTGCCTTTGGATTTGCTGTTGGAGAAGAGTACTGAATGTCCTGTGGACTGCCAGAAGAACAAAAGTAGAAGTCTTGGAGAAGGTGCAGCCAGAGTGGTTCTTGGAGGCAAGGATGGTAGAACTTCGTTTCGCATCCTTTAACTGTGTGGTCTAGAGGAGTAAGTCCTTGGAAAAAGACATCATTCTGGGAAAGATGGAGGGTCAGAGAATGAGAGGAAGACTCTCAATAGGGTGGATTGACACCGGGAATACAAAGGGCTAGAACATGTGGGAGGTGATGAGGGCGGGGTACCACAGGGCAAGGTTCAGACATACTGTCCAGAGGGTCACTCTGACTTACAGTCAAATTGATGGCACTTAACAACACCTATTAATGTGGGGTTTTAAAAAAATGGGGCCAATATTTAGATAACAAGATATTTACCATTTCAACAGTTCAGTAATTAAATATGTTTATCTTGCTGTTCAATTATTACTATTCTTGAATTTTTCCATTATCTTTAACAGAAGCTTCATATCCTCTTAGTGTTATTTTCCTTTTGTCCTCCATTCATTCCAATCTTTTTTTTTTTTAAATTGTATTATTCATTTCAATGAAAATTTACAGAGACTTTGGATTTCCATTCATTCATTGTTGCACTTTTCTCCCCTCCCAAACTCCCCCCTTGTACACTACTCTCTTGGAAACGTAAAAGAAAAATTCTTTCATTGTTTTACAATCCCTCCCCCCAGGTCCACTCCATTATGCAGCCTTCATTCTGGACTCCTGTATGACAAAAATACCTAATCACAAATCCCTCTTAAACAGTTTTCTCCCTCATCTGTTTCAATGCAGTATACATTATTGAACCCATCTTTCTCAGTCTCCCTCCAACCCCGAGGTCAGTCCTGTTTTACAATAGTGGCACCATGCAGTATTTGTCCTTTTGTGACTGAGATACTTCATTCAGCATAATGTCTTCCAGGGTCACTCATTTTGAATAATATTGCATGAGTTTCTTGTTTTTCAATGCAGCATAGCATTCTGTTGTGTGAATATACCAGAGCTCCTCTATCCATTCTTTTGTTGAGGGACACTTAGGTTGTTTCCATCTCCTTGAACAAAGCTGTGATAAACATGTGTGTGCACAATCTTTTTTTTAAAAAAAACTGTATCGTTACTACATGACTGTATTCTTAGGCTACTTCTGAGAAGCCACTTGACACAAAGTGGCACAAACTGACCAATATAGGTGGGAGCCTCTGATTAAATGTCTTCCTCTTCTGTACCCCAAGTGGAACATCTTGATAAAGTACCATTACGTTGATTTTCTTCCTTCCTCTTTCATTCTTCTTAGCCCTGTTTCACTCTCTCCAGGCCTGAACTCACCTCAGTCGACTGGTATCACTTCTCAGTGTGAGATCTCCATCTGCAAGAGTTTATATCAGGCTCTATATTCCAAAGAGAGTTCAGACTGAAACCCAAAAGTTGAACTGTCAGGTCAAAGAGTAATCACATTTAATAAATGCAGACAAGGAGCTCTTGAGAAACATTAGACTAATTTACAATCTCACCACAAGTGTAACAAAGTCCCCATTTTCCCACTGTTTTGCTAACAGAGAAAACAAAGCAAAAGTGCCCCAAAGTCATTGCTTTTTTCTAACATGTTGTTGTTGTTGTCAAGTGCCGTCAAGTCATAGGCGATTAATAAACGGGAGTGAACCGTTTTGGTACTTTCTAGCTGTGTGCTAGGGAACTCTCACAGCATAGTCCATAGGGAGTTGTGTTGCTAATCCAAAGGCCTCACCTCTCTGGTGGTTCAAAGCCACCATCGGCTCCACAGGAGAAAGATGAGCAATCTTCTCCCATGTGATTTACAGTCTTGAAAACGCAATGGAGAGTCCGCTATTAGTCAGTTCTGACAGGACGTCAATAGTTGTGAGTCAGTGAGCCATGTGATGTAGGGAAAATTCACCTCTGAGTTTGAGCGTGGGAAGAACAATTAGTCTTTGAGAAAACAAACAAATGAACAAGAATAATATGGCTGTGAAAGTTCTTTCAAAGTACCTGTAACTCTTTGCTGCTGACTTGTTTTTGACTCACAATGACTTCATGTTTATGAGCGAAACTGTCATCTGTTTTGATGGCTTACTTTTTAGGAAGTATATGAAGTTGGCTTCCCTGCCCACGGAGCAGGAAAGCTAAGTGCCGTGAGGCAATGGTCGTCCTGGCAGATCAGGGCACCTATATTGGTAGAGCAAAAGGAGCTTTGTGGCACTTGCTGCAGCAGGACACAGACCTCTTTCTGAGAGTAAGAGAAAGGACTGACTCGACCAAAGAATTGTGTCCTGAATGTTTCTGGTCCTGAATCATAACCTATTAATTCCCTAATAAGGGCTCTTCTCTCTCTGCCCCTCTGCCTGACCCCCTGCCGTGGGGACCTTCAATTTGTGGACAGACTACCTGAGTTTGTCAAGCCTGGTGGAGCCTCTGCATGAGGAAGAGGAACCCAAGATCAGACTGGACCCCCAGCTAGAGCCAGTGCCAAATACAAGGGATCAGAGACCCAGCCCAGAATCCTTGCTGACTCCTGAACACCTGTGTTTCTTCTGCAAACACAACGGTGAGTCCTGGACCATCTACCACAGCAACATGCTCAAGGATGAGGGTGGCTGAGTGCTGTGCCCCATCTTGCGAGATTATGTGTTCCTGCAGTTTGGTACCACACAGAAGCGTGTCCCCACCCACTGCTTCTGACTACTCACCATCCAGGGCTGCACCTCTGTCTACACGCCCACCACCCGCAACTCAGCTGGCAAGAAGCTCGCCCAGCTGGACCAACTGAAGACACAGGACCCAGGACACTGCCAAGGAGGAGGTGTAGGCTCCAAAGGTGCTGGGAAGTCTTCAGGACCCTTGCTGGATTTGGGGGAAGGCCTGGGTTTGAGGGCACAGAGGCTGTTGGGGAGCAAAGCCTGACGGCATAGTTGGAACAGCTCCTGAGGGAAAGGGGAAGGGTTTTCAAGTACTTTCGTACCTGCCCAACAAACTGCTAGTCTCAGTTTGTCCTGTTCACACACGTGGATCCTGTGCTCAATAAACGCTTTATGAACGGGGGTGGGGGAAATCCCTAGTGAGGAGGTCTGGTGGCCTGGTGGTAAGGAATTACACTGCCAACCCAAAGGCCTGTGATGCGAATCCACTAGCTGCTCCATGACACAAACATGGGAATCTCCTATGTGATTTTACTGCCTCTGAAAACACTTGGGAAGGTGAACAATGAGTTGGTTTCAACTCAGTGGTGTAAAACAACAGCTACTTCCACCATTGCTCAGAATTTGATCTCCAATCTCATTTCTGTCACCATGTGCATATACTGTCCAACTACCATTCCTTCCTTATCATTTCCAACTTTTGCATTCCAGTCACCAACAATCATTACGGCATTGTCATTGTATGTTTGGTCCATTTCGGGCTGCAAAAGTGGGTAGAAACCCTCAATCTCCTCCTCTTTGGCTCTAGTGTTTGTGTATGTATTTGAGTAATAGTCTTGTTAACAGGTCTTCCTAGTAGGCATATGGATAATATTCCATTGCTCACACCATTCTTCCTCAGTTTTTCAGTTCTAGCATAATAGATTGTCTAATTCAAAGTGGTCCATGCTTGTCCATCTCAGTTCACTGATGCCAATCTTCATGCATTCCATTTCATTTCTTACAACTTCCCTTTTTCCTACATCCTTATTTCGTACATTCTGTGTTTCAACTATTAAGGGTTGTTTGCAGCTGTTGCTGTTCATTTTGAGTGACTTCCTATTTGGGCTCTATGTCTAATAATATAACTACCCATGTTCCTCTTTTCATAGGGTTTTTGGAGGCTGGCCAATCCTTCCTATTCTGTCATAATCTATGAGCTCTGTTGCAACCTCGCCATCATGTGACCCTTCTGGTACCTGAGACACTAGTGGTTCAGGCTCCAGCATCATAACACCCCACAATCTACACCACCACAGCAGACTGACAGACAAATGCTATACTAATTGGAGCAAATAATAACAATAATAATCATCTAAGATCTAAAGTAAGTGGCAACATGCAAGTCCTTCTGCAGTAACTGAACTGACAGATAGGTGTTGTATCTCTAAAAGCAAACTGTAAGCACAAGCAGGAATACAGATATCATGGCACACCATATTCAGCTACTCATACCATGCCTGAGGCCCACAGCATCAGAAAGCTGGATAATGAATAAGGATGACAGAAGAATTGATGCCTTTGAGTTGTGGTGTTAGAGTAGAGGACTGAATATCCCATGGACTGCCAAAAGAGCAAACAAATATATCTTGGAGAAGGTGCAGCCAGAGTGCTCCTTGGAGGCAAGGATGGTGAAGCTTTATCTTTCATTCTTTAGACATCTAGCTAAGTGAGGCTGTTCCTTGATAATGGACATCATGCTTGGGAAGGTGGAAGGTCAGTGAAGGATATAGAGATGAAATGGAATGACGCAGTGACTGCAGCAATGGGTTTGCATGTGTTGGAGGTGATGAAGATGGCACAGGATAGGGTAGGCCCAGGTGGGCTGTTCATAGGTTTGCTGTGAATTTTCTCAACTTCATGACATCTAACAACAATAAAAACTTCCCTAATAAACCAATAATTGTGAGTATTGTCTGTAAGTTCTGTGTAATTATTGGAGTGGGTTACTGAAGCCAACAGAGAAGTAGAAAGTATGAGGTCTGTCTCTATTCACTTCTCTCTGCTCTTATCTCTTGTAAAATAAAAGACACAGGATCCAAATCTGCAAAGAGTTAGTTGGTTTTGCCAGCAAATCCATGCATATATTCAATACAGGCAACATTCCTATGGATATTTTCTCTTCATTAGATTAGAGCTGATTATATTATCACATAACTGCCTCTAATCCTGCTCATTAACATCATAGGGTTAAAATACACAACAGATAGGATCATCGCACTATAGGGTGAATGACAGCCACACTGACACTGTATCATGGCTCTTCTTTCTTGATGGTGCTGAGATCCCACTTCGCTCACTTCTCTCTGCTTGTTTTCCTTGTCAGAGATAAGGTGACACAGGCTACACCCCAGGAAAATACTTCTTGCATCAGATCAGGGCTATGACCTAAGTAAGAGTGTTGTATTCCATCCTAATCCTTTTGAAATGTGTTCCCTGATCACAGCCTGGAGGATGATTATGTCATTATGCAATTGCCACATTTACCATAACATAACTATCAAACCACCAAAAAGCATGGCCCAGCCAAGCTGACATATATTTTGGTGGCGAGGAGATGGGGATGATGGTGCAGAATTCAATGTATGATCAGGTTTTTTGAGAGAAATTTGGACTCATGATAGGCTCAGTGTTCCCTTCAGCACAGTGGTCCTGGGGAATTGCATTGCCTGACCTTGAAAGTCTGTCAGGACCACGCTTCACACTTTCAGTTTGCTACTAACTGGGCTAGTCACAGGTTTTCCTAGAATGATGAGACTTCATCTCACATATTTTGGACATATTGCTAAGAGAGCTGTTCCTTGGAGAAGGACATGATGTTGGGAAGGGTGGAGCATCGGCGAAGGAGAGGAAGACCCTCAGCCAGGTGTATTGATCTGGTGACTGCTGCAACGGGCTCTTGTGTGTCAGGCCATGAGAAGATGGCATGGTATAGAGCAGGGTTCAGGTCTTTCGTGCATAGAGTCACTATGAGTCGTACTTGACTTGGTGGCACCCAACAACAGCTAGCATCTGTAGATTTATCTAAAAGCTAAAGAAGGTGAGTAAGGTGGGGAAATGCCACTGTTTCACCAACTCCCACTCTAGTCCTTCTGAAGGGCTCTCATCTAGAAAACAAGCCGGTGGGTTACTGACTAAAGCTTATTTCCCAAGAGCACACTTGGCAGAGGACTTGTGGATGATTGATCCTGGAAACCTGGCCAGAGAATGAATTTTCAATTGTTCTTCACAGCTCTTCTACCCTTTTCTCATACACCTCCTTCCCTATTGTGTTCGCACCTAGCTGCCCCTACCCAAAGCCCAGGAACTTTCAGGGGGAGTGGTGCTGCTTCTTTTTGATTCTACCACTTGACCAGCTCTAACATCTTCCTTCCTTCTTTTTCATATTCCTGGCTTTACTCAGGATTTTACAAATTTTATCGCTGACTTACTATAGTCTCCCAATTACAATCCAATTTGTTCTTGATGTCGAACCTGTCTAAAAAACTCCCCAACAATCCAGTTCTTTTTTTATTTAAAAAAAATTAATTAATTTTTCTTGTTGTGTGCTGTTGAATTAGATCCGACTGGCACAGGAAGACATTGCCTCTCCTTCTCCAACAGAACATCTGGTGGATTCAAACCGCCCACCTTTGGTATTGTAGCACAGCTTCTTTGCTGCTAGGCCACCAGAGCTCCCCAGTTCTTAATTTCTAAGTGCTATTCTAATTTAAACACTACATGTGGGTGACTATGAAGGACCAAAAGGTGTTTCTTACAGTTCAGGAGACCAAAAGTCCAAATCAGAGTCCCAGCCATCTCAGCTCCTTCCTAGACTTTCCTGGCCCTGTAGTTAAGCTTATGTGGCATCTGTCTTCCCCACTGTGGTTACTTCTGTGAATAATTTCCCATTTTGATGAAATACAATTAGGTTAGGACAAACCTTACATTTCATTTACATAACGAAGAAAATCGCATTCCTAAGTGGGATTATATCAGCCACTACAGGAGTTAGGATTTGCTCCTTTGTTGCTGTTATTAGTGTATTTCAATGGCTCCCCTGTGGACAATGGATAAGGGAGACTGAAGAATTGATGCCTTTGAATTGTGACGTTGGTAAAGAGTACTGAGCAGCCAAAAGAAAAACAAATATGTCTTGGAGGAAGTGCAGCCAGTGTGCTTTTTGGAGGCGAGGATGGTGAAGCTTCACCTCACAGTCCTGGTAACCCTTGTTGGGTGCCAGCGAGTGTTTCAGTCATGTTGTCAGGAGTGGTAGTGCTTAGAAAAAGACATGCTGGAGAAAACGAAAATCAGCAAAAGAGAGGGAGACCCTCAACGAGATGGACTGACGTAGTGACTGCACCAGGCTTGAGGGTTATGCAGATCACGAGGTCGGTGCGAAGGTCACTGTGAATCTAGGTAACTCTCGGGCACCTAACAATAAGCCTCACTTGTAGGATAAGCCTTCCCAGTCTTGGAAAAGTATAGTCAACTTTCCTGGGTCTGGGTCCAATGGACTTCTCAGCCTCATTTTCCACATACTTGCCACTTGCATTCGAGGTCTATCTGATTTTGTTGATCTGCTAACAAGAATATGCTGTGACTTTAAATGCCTTCAGGCCCCATATACAATGCCCTTCAGTCAAAAAAACTTTTGTTTGTCAGTTCTCAGAGCTCACAGATGTCATCCACCGTGAAACCTTCTCTAACTGTACAAAGGAGCTTATGTACACGTCTTGATCCCACAACTGTGTTCTGTTAAAGCAACTTGCATACTATATGCCTTTATTTATTTATTTATTTTTCTGAAACAGGTTTTTTTTCTTCTTCTCCATGTCATCAGCAAAGCTCTAGTAAAGGGCTTGGCCCACAGTAGGTGCTTGGTTTATTTATGATGGTTTATTATGATGAATTTTCAGTCCAAAAAATTTTATTACTCACACAAATTGCTAAGTTTTCTAACTTTCCTAATATTTGCACAGCTAGTTACCTACATAAAACAATAGTGGGAAGCAGGTACTATTATTATTAGTCTAATTGCACTGCTGAGGAACCCGGTTTCGAGAAGTTAAGTAACTTCCTTAAGGTCATATCAATGTTGTTGTTGTTAGGTGTCATGGAGTAGAGTATGGCTTATGGAGATTTTATGAGCATATCTGAACCCTGTCCTATGCTGTGCCATCCTCATAATTTCTGACCCACTGGAGTCTATTACTACAGACATTGTGTCAATCCACCTGATTGAGGACTTTTCTTTCTTTTGCCAACTCTCTCCCTTTCCAAACATGATGTTCCTTTCCAAGGACTTCAAGGCCTCTCCTAACAACATGCCCAAAGTATGTGAGATGAAGCTTTGCCATCTTTGCCTCCAAGAAGCACTTTGGCTGCATTTTCTCAAAGAAACCTGTTTGTTCTTTTGGCAGTCCATGAGATACTTAGTACCCTTCTCCAACACCACAACTCAAAGGCATCAATTCATTTTTTGGCATCCTTATTCATTGTCCAACTCTCAGATGCATAGCAAGTGATTGCAAAGATCATGGCCTGAATCAGGTGTCCCTTAGTCCTTAAACTAACATCATTGCTCCTCAGTAAGTTGGAGAGATGCCTGGCTGCAGACTATCCCTATGCAATACAATGTCTCCTGATTTTCTGATGGCTGGTACCAAGGATATTGTTTGTGGATTCAAGTAAGATGAAGTCATTGACAGTTTCAGTCTTTTCTCCATATATCATGGTGTTGCCTATCAGTTCAGTGGTGAGAATTTTTTTCTTGATGTTAATATGTTGTCCACATTGAAGGCTGTATGTAATCTTCTATCTTCTGCAGCAAATGCTTCAAGTCTTTCTCACCTTCAGCAAGCAAGATTGTGTCATCTACATAATGCAAGTTGCTGATGAGTCTTCCTCCAATCCTGATGCCACATTCTTCTTCATAGAGTTTAGCCCCTTGAATTATTTACTCAGTATACAAATTGACTAGATATGGAAAGTAGATACTACCCAGACACATACCTTTCCTGATTTTAAACCATATAGAGTTTCCCTGCTCTGTTTGGACAACATTTTCCTGATCTAGGTATAAGTTTCTCACAAGCATAATTAAGTGTTTTAGATTTACCATTCTTCTCAATGCTAGCCATAATTTGGCTGTATCAATAGGAAGTGGTAAAGCTAGGATTTGAACCTAGGTTGTATCCTATTCTTTATACATTATACTGTAGGCCATGGGTTGGCAAACTTTTTCTGTAAAGAGCCAGATCATAAATATTTTATACTGTGCAGACCAACAGGCAAACTCTTTTGTTGCATAGAGTAGGGTATACTTGGCTGTGAGTATACCTGGCACCCCATCGCAGTAAGCTGGAGTAAAGAAAGAGGAAGCCCAAGAAGGAAGGAACTGTCAGAAGAAGGATAAGGGGTGAGAGGGACAGAGGCACTCAATATGTATTTCTTGAATTGATGAAGGTTAACTTCAACTATCTGGAAGTTATTGGCAGGCTGAAGTCAGCTACCACTTTTTTTTTCTTTTCTTTTTTTTTTCAAGACTCAGTTTCTTTTATTTTAATTTCATGACAATTTTTTTCTTTTAATTAAAAGGACTAAATATCATACTGTCATTGGCTATAGACAAGTTATGTGATCATTCTGTCATTCTACTCTTAGATGAAAAATTAGCTTGCTATCTTTGATTGTCTAGATCACTACTGAGTGTGATGTTTCCTTATTCTAGAGGAACTGTAAACTACTGCAGAGCAAAAGAAGGGAGAAACAGTGACTACTTTAGGAAGCAGAAAACAATATTTTAGCATAATTTAAAAAAGACTAAGTATTATAGCAAGATGGTGGGGAGTAGATGTGTGGGGACTTTTTTTCTTTTTAAAATTTTTTTTTCAGCTCTTTCATCTAGAAGGTAGAGGACAAAATTAGGATAAAGGGGGAAATCACACTTTCTAAAAGGGTGTTTAGTGTAATATGTGTGTTCTAGATTAAATTTTGTCCACCAAATATGTGCCAGATTTATAATCCCTCTATCTATGGCTTGTTCTTATTTGTGAATAGTGTTTTCTTTACTATGTTAACTGGGGTAATTAATGTCTTAAACCTAATGACTTTTGAGATACAAAAAGAGGAAACCAGATACATAAAGAAGGATTAAGAAAGGAAATTTTGATAGCTGTCATGGGGAGATCTTCAAGCAATGGGTCAATATTGGGGTCAGAGAAGCTGAGACAATGATTACCCCCAAGAGCTAATGAAGGAAAAACTTTCCCTACAAGCAGCACCCTGAATTCAGACTTCTAGCCTCCTGAACTAAAGAAAATAAATATTGTCATTTCAAGTCCTTCAGTTGTGCTATTTTTGTAATAGCAGCACTAGAAACCAAGGATAGTGAGGGAGAGAGCCAGGTGGATACGGAGGTAACAGTGCTGCAAGCAGACAATGGCTATGTGAGGAGCATGGAGGAGGCCAATGAAGCTGTCCAGGGGTACATTCATGAGAGGAGGTCTCAGTTTTCTCATGCTGCTGTAACAAATATCACAAATGGATGGCTTTAAAAAAACATAAGTTTATCTTCTCACAGTTGAGGAGGTTGTTGTTGTTGTTGTTAAGTGCCATCGAGTCGCTTGCGACTCGTAGCGACCCTATGTACAATAGCCCTAAACTCTGCTCTGTCCTCTGCCAATCACACTGCCTCTGACACACCCATCTCGATTACCCCAGTCACTGAATCAATCCACCTCATAGAGGGCCTTCCTCTCCTGTGCTGTCCCTCCACCCTACCAAGCATGATGTCCCTCTCTAAGGACCGGTCCCTCCTTACAACATGTCCAAAGTATGTTAGATGGAGCCTCTGAATCCTTGCCTCCAAGGAGCCGCTTGGTTTAACCCTTTCCAGGATGAATCTGTTTGTTTTCTTAGCAGTCCATGGTACCCTCAATACTCTTCTCCAGCACCACAGCTCAAAGGCATCTATTCTTCTTCTATCCTCCTTATTCACTGTCCAACTCTCTGATACATAACAAGTGATAGCAAAGACCATAGCCTGTATCAGACGGACCTTAGTCTCCAGAGGGACATCATTGCTCTTCAGGACTCTGGAGAGGTCCCTAACAGCCGACTTTCCCATCGCAATACATCTTTTAATTTCCTGGCTACTGGTGCCAAGAGTGTTGACCGTGGAGCCGAGCAAACTGAAGCTGTGAACAATCTCAGTCCCTTCACCATCCATCCTGATGCTGCCAATTGGTCCAGTGGTGAGAATCTTTGTCTTCTTGACATTGAGCCTCAATCCATATTGGAGGCTGCAGTCCTTGACACTCTGCAGCAGGTGCTTCAGGTCCTCTTCAGTTTCAGCAAGCAGGGTTGTGTCACTTGCATAACGCAGATTGTTGATGAATCTTCCACCAATCCTGACACCACATTTCTCCTCATAGAGCCCAGCCTCTCGGATAATCTGCTCTGCATACAGGTTGAAAAGGTATGGAGATAGGACACATCCCTGGCGTACACCCTTCCCAATTTTGAACCATGCAAATTCAGGCTCTAAGGGAAAGTTTGCTTCTCTGTTCATTCTGAGGGAAAGTCCTTGTCTCTTCAGCATCCGTTACATAATTTCTTGGAGATTGCCTGTGACACAACATCTTTCATCACCCATCTACGCTTCGTCTGTTTTTATTTTTCAGAAAAGATTAATGGAAAACAAATCATACACTAAATTGTCTTAGTATCATAAACAAAGAAAATTCATCCCTAAAGGGGACTGTAACGGCAGGTATTCTATACCAAGGAAGCTCTGGTTGCCTAGTGGTAACGAGTGTTGCTGTTAAGCTGAAGGTCGTTGTTGTTATGTGCCACCGAGTTGCCTGTGACTCGTACAACAGCCCTAAACCCTGCTCTATCCCTTGCCAATCTTACTGTCTCCGAAAGATCTACGCTCACTATCCCAGTCACTGACTCAATCCATCTCATCGAGGGTCTTCCTATCCTGAGCTGTCCCTCCACCCTCCCAAGCATGATGTCCCTCTCCAAGGACTGGTTCCTCCTTGCAACATGTCCAAAGTATGTCAGACAAAGCTTCAGAATTTTGCCTCCAAAGAACGGCCTGGCTTCACTCTCTCCTGGACAAACTTGTTTGTTCTCCTAGCAGTCCATGGTATATTCAATACTCTTCTCCAGCACCACATCTTAAAGGCATCAATTCTCCTTCTATCTTCCCTAATCATTGTCCAGCTCTCTGATGCATAGCAAGAAATTGCAAAGACCATGGCCTGTATCAGGTGCACCTTAGTCTCCAGACTGACTTCGTTGTTCTTCAGTATTTTGTAGAGGTCTCTGACAGCTGACTTTCCCAATGCAATTTGTCTTTTAATTTCCTGGCTGCTGGTATCAAGAGTGTTGATTGTGGAGCCAAGCAAACTGAAGCTGTTAACAATCCCAATCTCTTCACCATCTATCGTGGTGCTGCCAATCAGCCCAGTGGTGAGAAATCTTTATTTTCTTGATGTTAAGCTTCAATCCATATTGAAGATTGTAATCCTTGACTTTCTACAGCAAACGCTTCAGGTTCTCCTCAGTTTCAGCAAGCAAGGTTGTGTCATCTGCCTAATGCACACTATTGATGAGTCTACCACCAATCCTGATGCTACATTTCTCCTCACAGAACCCAGCTTCCCATATAATCTGTCTTGCATATAGATTGAAAAGATACGGAGATAGGACAGATCCCTGATACACACCCTTCCCTATTTTGAACCATGCTGTGTTTTCTTGCTCTGATCTGACGACTGCCTTCTGGTCCAAGTGTAGGTTCTGCATAAGCACAATCATGTGTTCTGAGATTCCGAGGAATTGATGCCATAACAAGAGACATATTTTAGAGCAGCTTGAACTTCTTCCTTCATCACCACAGGCTCTTGCTCATATGTTGTTTCATGAAATTCTTCTGTGTCCAATTTCTTTTGGTACAATGGCTCTGTATACTCTTTCCATCTTCTCTTAATGCCTCCTGGATCATATAAAATCCTGTCCAAAGCTTCCTTAAATATTGCAACTCGAGGTTTGAATTTGTTCTTCAGTTCCTTCAGCTTAAGAAATGCTGAGTGAGTTCGGCCCTTTTGATTTTCTGATTCCAGCTCCTTGGACATTTCATTGTAAACTCAAAGGTAGAAGGTTTTAATTCACCAGCTTGTCTATGAAAGAAAGTTTGGCAATCTCGTCCTATACAAGTTACAGCCTCTGGAAACCTTCTGGAAGGTCAGCCACGAATCTGTTCCAATTTGATGGCACAGAACAACATAACTTATCTAAAACCAACTGCTAACTGTGTTGATTCTGGCTCATAAGTGCCATCCACTGGGTTTCTGAGCCTATAGACTTTTACAGGAGCAGTCTTCCTTGGAACAGCTCCTTAGTTTAAACCACTAACCTTTCAATTTGAGCCTTTAAGGTGTTATGCCTTATGTCCAGGGCTCCTTAACCACAGGAACAGGGCTAAGGTTTACAGCACACACGTATACATTTTACAACAAGTTTTTGAGGGATACTATTTAATCTATAACAGACATTTATAGAAAAGGAGGTCACAGAGGTAATGGAAGTGCAGCTCAAAATCAGTACCATTTGAAGGATGTTGGGTTTTATTCAGAGATATAAGTGGGAACCATTGCAGGGTTTCGAGTGGAGCAGGGACATGATCTAAGTTACATCTTGAAAGTGTCAGTTTGGGGGCTGTGCTGGGACTAGATTGTAGGGAGGCACTTTTGTTTCCTAGGGCTGCCATAACCAAATACTGCAGGTGGGTGACTTCAAAGAATGGAATTCATTTTCTTGCAGTTCTAGGGGTTACAAGTCGGGGGTCTTACCCTGTTGAGTGCTTCTGTGGAGCCTCTCCTTCTATAGAGAGGGGGGGGGAAGAGGGAGATGGAGAGGCGGGGGGAAGGAGTGAGGAAGAGGGGAAGAGAGACAGAGAGAGGAAGAGGGGAGAGGGAGATGTATATAGAGAGGATTTGCTAACAAATCCTGGCATCATCATGGTGCTCCCTCCCCTACTCCATTCCCACTCATGTGTGTCTGTCTCCTTGCACCTATGTTGTTGTTACATGGTGTCAGGTCGATGATAACTCTTAGCAATCCAGTGACCAACAGATCTGAACCTTGCTCTACCTGCACGGTCCTCGGGATCTCTGTCTTGCTTGAGCCCGTTGTGGCAGTCACTATGTTAATAATCTTAATTGAGGGTCTTCCTCTCCTTTGTGTCTACACTCCCCATTTTTCAGCCTAACAGGAGACTAGGTTTGAGACCCACTCTACTCCAATTGTGGAAGCAACGATGGTGAGACTTAAAAGCAAGGATGCAAGACTTAGCCTCACACACTCTGGGCGTTTTATCACATGTGGTAACGTGTGGCAACATTTGAGTGACTTCACACTTGGTAAAGGAGAGAATCATCAAAGAAGAGGAAGACCCTCAGTGGGAAGGATTGACAGGATGGGTGTAACAACCGACTTAAACACAGCAGAGACCATGGGGGATGATCAATGTTTTGTTCACAGGGTTTCTATCATTCAGAGCCAACTTGATAGTACCTAATAATCATGGTACTCCAGCATGACCTCACTGACATGACAAAAGACTTCGGAACATTCATAGCTTTGTGTTAACAGAGTGAGGATGATGTGGAAGAGATGAAGTTTACAGAATTCCAATATATATTTTTGAAAGACGTAACTTAATCCATGATAGGAGGTAAAAATGGAGATGGGGCCGGTTAATGGGTTCTTGCAGTGATCTCGGCAAGAGATGCTGGTACCACAGCCCAGTATTTCCTGATACATTTTTAAAGATAAAGACTGTGGAGCTTCCTGATGTTCGGCATCATAACCATGGACTGCCAAGAACATATGCTTCTTGCTGTTGTGCAACTGAGAGCCCTTGATGGGCCAGGAGATGATCCAATTCAAGGTTTGGCCAAATTCAGCCTCTATGAGCTTATTTCTTTAGAAATTGTAGAGACTATTCTGTTTTTCTCCCTGGTCCAAATGATACAGATATGACACTTGTATATTTAAAAGAAGGGTATGGAGATAACTTGTTTTGTCTATTGTTTACTTTGTTCTAAATCACAAAAGCTGGTGATTTCCACACAGGAAAGACTGTTTCACAAGAGTAGAGAAGAAGTCAGTCAGTTGCTACACATATTAATCAGACCCTCGCCAGTCCACGTCAGGTTGAAAAGCTGGTGTGGGAAAGCGCAGCCTATGTGGAATGGGGCCAAGCATTTCTTCCAAACAAGCTTTGCCTCTTGCTGCGGGGGTAAAATTAGTTAACAAAAGTAAAGTGGCTAGGGCATGGCATACGTAAGTGGTAGGTAAGGATTTGCTATTAGGCTGTGGAGTTTAGCCCAATCTTCTAATTTACAAGTGGGAAAACAGGTTCAGAGAGAGAGGAAGCAATTTTCCAAGAATTACACTGCTTATCCAACTTACTCAATCAGCACTAACTTGACTTCTCTTATTACATTTGGACAGTTGGCATTTCTAGCTCTGCCCACATGCCCATGGCTCTTGCATGGTGCCTGTTGCAAATTATTTCTGGAAAACTCTTTGAGACTTGAAACTGCCTTTGTCTTTCATCTGGAGAATGTTTCCTACTCTCACAGGGATCAATAGTCAGTGGATGGTTTGTTACTCCTGAGCACCTGGGGGAGCCCGTCTCCAAGTTGGCATGCAGCTGTCTCTGACACCCAGAATTCCATGTAACTGAAAGCGCGCAGAAGAATTGATGACATGATTCTTCTGAGGTTAGACTCCTATGCAGCTTCTGGGCTTAGAGTACTCTTGCTTAATTCTGTCTTCTCTTTTGCTCCCTCAGATCATGTGACAAGCTGTTGGGAGCAGCCTGTTTTTGATGTTGTTGTTTTTAGGTGCTGTCTAGTCTAGTATGACTTATAGAGACCCTATGAGAACCATCCTCACCTTCTCTGACCCATTACTCGAGGCCCATTACTTCTGTCTCTGTGACCATCCACCTGGTTGAGGCTCAACCCTGTAGTGAGGCCCATGTGCATAGTTTGTAAGACTTCGTGCTCCAGCAAAGCATTGAGGTGACTGCAGTGCTGCTTGACAGCGCAACTATGGTGTTATGAGAGACTCAGATCTAGAACCATTCAGCTAAACAGTCCTTGTATTCCTGACCCTCAGAAATTCTGAGACAATAAGTGTTTATTATATAATATCACTAAATGTGCAGATACTTTGTTATACAGCAGCAGATAAGTAATAAAACCACCTCCCCTTGGAACCAACATAAGTTAATCTCTGTTGCACTGTGTATATCTTGCTCCCACTCTGCCCCCTTTGTTATCCTTCCTGTAGCCTTGTTCCCTGCTCAATATCTTCTCTGAAGTCAAACCCACAAGTTGCCAAACCTGCTGAATCAGTCACAGTAGCAACAGGAAACAGATGGTGGGCTAAAATCAGTGGTTTGAGAAAAGTTTAATAATGGGGCTGTTGCATAAGTGTGGATGAGGGAAGGGTAATTACAAAGAAGAGTGCTATCCCTCAGGGAGAGCAAAGGCAATGTGTTGTCTTTTGCCTGAGGTCAGAGGTGTAAGAGGCTGGGACAGTTATTGAAACCTGGAGATGCAGAGAACTGTGTGGTGAGGATCTCACAGGAGCTGAGTTTGGGCCCTGGACACAACCAGCCAATGCTTCCTCCTGCAGATACTTCTCCCAAAGATGAATCCAACAGAAAGCCAGAGAGCAAAGAAGTCTTTTTTTAGTTTGAGCTGCTTAGCAGCAGACAGATGAGAGAGCTCTGGTGGCCTAGTGGCAAGAAGCTGCACTGCAATCCCAAAGGTGAGAGGTTTGAATCCACCAGATGCTCTGGTGGAGAAGGAGGGGCAATCTCCTCCTGTGCTAGTTGGATTAAATTCAATGATACACAACAACAACAAGAAGAAGTAAAAAAAAAAGGCAGATAGGGATTTCTATCAAAGACTACAGCCTTCAATATGTACTACATCTCAATATCAAGAAAACAAACTATGAAGAAAAGACTGAAGGTCTCAATTATTTAGTATTTCTTGGATACACAATCACTATCATATATAGCAATATATATATATATATATAGCAGCAGTCAGAATAAAAAGATGCGTTGTATTGGCAAAATCTTCTGACAAGGATCTCTTTAGAGTTGCTAAAGAACAAAGCTATCAGTTTATAGAGTAATGGGAGCCTGATCCAATCCATGGCATTTTCAATTACTTCCTGTGCATCTGAAAGTTGGGCAAAGAATAACGATGACAGAAGACTCGCTGCCTTTGAATTGTGGTATTGGAGAAGAGTGCTGAATGTATATCTCATGGACTGCCAAGAGAACAGAACTGTCTGTCTTAGGGCAAGTATAACCAAGATGCTCCTTAGAGGCAAAGATGATGTTTGTCTCACATACTTCGGCATGTTTTCAGGGGGGACCAGTCTTTGGCAAAATATGTCATTCTAGGAAAGGTAGGGTGGAGGGAGTGGTGCGGATCAGAGAAAGAGAGGAAGACTCTTAACGAGATGGATTGACACAGTGGCTGTACGTGGACTGAGCGTGGTGGAAATGGTGAGGCTGGTGCAGGGAAGGGCAAGGGTCAGATCTGTTGTTCATAGGGTTGTTTTGCATCTTAATTCATTTGATGGCACAACTGAAAACATCCTGCAAGCCATTAATTTGAGAGGTCGGGGAGTAAGGGAGTGATAAAGAAGGAGAAGGCAGACAGAAGAAGGATGGATGTGTTATTAAACCAGCTAACATGGCAGGTGACTGGAACTTAGCTGCATGGACCAATTCTGGGAAACAATGGGGAAAAACCAAAACAAAACACCACAGCTCATAAGGCTGAGGACCCAGGGCTGTTTAGATACCAGCTCCAAGTAGTTTTTGGTTGAGAACTGCTCCGAGGGAAAGGAGCTATGGTATTAACTCCTGGTTATTTCTGGATTATTAGACTGACAGATTGGTAATCTTTGGATTTGGAAAAAAGTCGTCAGACACAAAGATGAAGATCCTGGCAGTTGGGAGTCTGCAGGGCACTTGCGTGGTTAAGGTCTGAGGGATTTGGGCAGGGCCTTGACAGCACCTGTGGGAGGTCCTGCTGATGTGACATTCAGGATAGAGAAGGCATGACATGTGGACCTGGAGAGGCAAACAAATTTTAACTGCCTACCCAGATCACCTAAGTAAATTCACTGATATTCTCTCAAACAATATTATATGGTTTCCAAAACCCCTGATTTTAGTGATTGTTCCTTTAGATTTTCACAACTAGTGCCCTTCCCCTTTATCAAGGGGGTGACTGTGGTTCTGCAGCAGAATGCCAGCCTTCCACCTGGATGACCGAGGTTTGATTCCCGGCCAGGGCACCACATGTGAGCCTGCACCATCTGTGAGCAGAGGCTTTCTCATTGCTGGGATGCTGAGCAGGTTTATGTGGAGCGTCCATACAAAGGCAGGCTGAGAAGGAAGGCTTGGACATTTCCTTAGGGGCATTGACTGAGGAAAACTGGATCACGAAGCTCTTATCCCACTGCGCGTGGATCACTGTGAGTCAGAGGTGTGCTTGACAGCTAACAGCGAAAACAAGTCATAGTCACTTATGCAACTGTCTGCTCCTGCAGTGGGCGTCAGCTAGGGCAGGACCTTCTCCATTTCACAGCAGAAAACAAAATCGAGAGGTCTGCATTCAGAAAGATGCAGGTAGGCACAAAACATTTAGAATCATTTCTGTCACATCCTGGCTGGGTGTCTTAATTATACAGTGCTGCTGTAACAGAAATACCGCAAGAGGACGGCTTTAGCAAACCTAAGTCTATTCTCCCTCATTTCAGGAGGCTACACGCCTGCATTCAGGGAGCTGGATCTCAGGGAAAAACCTTCTCGGAGGACTCTGGAAGAAGGTTCTTGCCTCGCTTCTCGGGCTGTAGGCCCCATGTTCCTTAGGGCGCTCTGTGTGCCTTGGCGTCAGTCTTCTGAACCTGGGAAGTTCACCACACAGGGGTCCCAGGTCCAAAAGACGAGAGCTTGTCCCTTCTTTCTTGGTGGCTCTGAGGTCTTTGTCCTCTCTGCTCCCTTGTCTAATCTCATGTCTCAAAAGAGATCGACTCTAAATAGCTAAACCTCCAATCCTCCTGTTTCATGAACGTAATTGCTACTAATCTTTTTTCATTGAAATAAATTTTTTTTGGTTTTTTTGAAATAATTTTTTTTTAAAAAGAAAACCAAAAATCAGCACTGTCATGGGTTGGTTGTAACTCACAGTGACCCTTGGACAGAGGAGAACTGCCCACAGGGTTTTCCGCAGGGTCTGCCAAGGAGAAGCTGGTGTATTCAAACTGCTGACCTTTCTTTTGAAAGGTCAAAATATTTTTGACAATTAAATGCTGTCAAAGTATTTAAATTCTTTAGTCACTATATAGCCAGAGCTCCTGATTATCATCACAGAGGTTAGTGTTTACAACATGTATTATTGCTGTTTTTGTTGTTAGGTACCTTCAAGTTAAATATGACTCATCACAACCTATGAACAGGTTTGAACTTTGCCTTATCCTGTACCGTCCTCACCATCTCTGACATACCTGAGCTGATTGTTACAGTCACTGTAACATCGTTAAAGTCAATCCATCTTGTTAGAGGGTCTTCCTTTCTTTCTCTAACCCTCTACCTTTCAAAATGTGATGTCATTTTCCAAGGACTAGCTTTTCCTAACAACATGCCCAAAGTATGTGAGATGGATCTTCACCTCCAAGGAGCACTCTGCACTTTGTCCAAGACAGACTTGTTTGATCTCTTGGTAGCCCATGGGAGAGATATGTATATCTGGTCACAGAATGGAGGATAATTGCATAATCTTGAAAACCACAACCTAGCCAAATGGATATCTATTTTGAAGGAATATAATTCAATCTCTAATACTGAGTGTCTTAGGTGAGCGACTTGTCCTCCTTGGATTTCTGTGTTCTCACGAAGGAGATATGAGTTAGTAACACTTCAAATTCATAGAACTGTTTTGAAGACACAGTGGTATAATGAATGAAAAACCTTTGTTGTACAGTAAAGACTCAAGAAGTATTTTATAAAGAAATAATCTGGTTTTGCAAAAAAGAATTAATAAAGGTAAAAGGTTTTACTATATTTATCTTAAGACCTCAGTTAACTTTGAAAATTCGACTGGCTAAAGACAAGTGTCTGCTGGCGATGGATCTCCTGTCCCTTTCAGCTCCGTGAATGGTGAATAATTGAGCACTTTGGAACGAAGCCATAAGAATTGAGTCAAATGCCTATAACCACACTAATGAGACCATGTGACCATCACTCCATTTCAAGGCTATAAAATGGAAACCCTTCCATTTCCTTTTCTTTTTTCCTGACTCCTCACAAATTTGCTTTACCTCAAATTCCTTATTTGGAAAAACTCACCATTTTACCATCATGTCCAATTGTTAGATCAAGAAAAAAAAAACCCAAAAACATTCACTGAGTGAACTTACTCAGTCCCACATGGACAAATGCTGTATAAAAATCATTTTTTGTAGAATGCATATGAGGATCCAAGGGGGGTGAGGGTGAAGCAGAGGGGTGAGGATGGGTGGGGATTGGGTGTGGGGTGTTAATCATAGGGTTGGTAGCACAATTTGATGGGAATGGGTGAAGGAAATGGGAAAGATCCTGTGTGAAAACAATGTATTTGAACTTTGTAAATAAATCAGTATAAAGTAAAAAAAAAAATGCTTAAAAACAAATGCCTGCACCCAGCTTTCAGGCTGAAAGTATATTTCTTTTGAGAGTTAGTAAGCAGACGGAACTTCCCTGAAGAGTCGTATGCTATTGAATCAATTCCAACTCACTGTGGCTGCCTTAGTCATCGAGTGCTGCTAAAACAGACACACCACAAGGGAATGACTTTCATTTCTGATAGCAAACAGAAATTTATTTTCTTATCGTTTAGCAGACTGGAAGTTTAAATTCACGGTTCCAGCTCTAGAAGGTGGCCTTCATTCTCGGCCGCTTCCTGAGGAGGTTCTTGTTTGCTTCAGCATCCGTGGGCCCAGCATTCCGTGGGTATCTGTGTGTGTAGTGGTTTTCCGTGGGGTTAAGGAGCTTCCTCAAACAAACCGGACTCCGAAATGATGCACTTCCATTCTTGAAAATTCTTTTTGGTGGCATTGAGGCCCTGCCTCTTGGCTCACAAGAGATAAATTGTCACAGACCACATCCTGGTAAAACTCGCCTTACATCACATCTGGGTTGTGCTGCATTCTACTTTTCACCTACAACTCTTTGGCTTCTCAGATCATAGGAGATGGTTACACAACCTCCATATTAAATCAGCGTTGTTGTTAGGTGCTGTCAAGTCAAGTACGATTCACAGAGACCCAGGAGCAATGGTTCTGAGCGCTGTCCTGTCATGTGCCATCCTTATCATATCGGGCACATCTGAGCCTATCTCGGCAGTCACTGTGTCAATTCTTTTTCCTCCCTTTCACTCACTCTCCACTGGCCAAGCATGATGTCCCTTTACAAAAAATAGCTTCTCTTAGCAACATGCCCAAAATATGTGAGAAAAAGCTTTACTATCTTGGCCTTCAAGTATCATTCTGGCTGTGCTTTTCCCAAGACATATACATATATGTTTATTCTTTGGCAGTCCATTACATAAAACATTTTGAGTGGGACACACTTTAATTCATGGCAGCGACCTATATGACATAGTAAATCCACTCCACAGGGTGTCCTGGATTGTAATCTTGATGGGATAGATTGACAATTCTTTTCCCTTGTGGAACAGCTGAAGCACTTAATAGTCTGAGCACTTAATTATTGTGCCACTAGTGCTCCTTTCCCTAAAGAAGAAAAGGGAATTTCCCCCATGAATCTACAAAAGCAGAAAGAGCTTTAGGGACTTTTCTAAAGAGATAGGAAAGGAAGCAGACATAGTTAACTCACTAGTTCTGGTGCCCAAACGGAGTTTTTTGGGAAGAAATGAGCTGGTAGGGCCCCTAAGAATGGAACGAGGAAAGTAGTGATGGCTCAGGGTAGAGATTTCCCCTCACACATGGGAAACACAGGTTTGACTTCTGACTACTGCACCTCCTGCACAGCCACCCCTTGCCTGTCAGTGGGGGCTCTTGTGCCGCCATCATGCTAAAAAAGGTTTCCGTGGAGCTTCCAGAATACCATGGACTAGGGAGAAAGGTGATTTACTGCTAAAACCCAGCCAACAGAAACAGTAATCTGGTCAATCCCCAAATGATTGTGGGGATGACCCACGACTAGGTGACATTGTGTTGTGTAGTGCATGGGGCAGCTGTGTCTCATAGACCAACAGGAGAGCAGCGGTCGACCAGGGCAAGGGGGGAGCTGGTGTCTGAGAGCTGACACCTCCATCAGTGGGGCAAGATGGGTCACGTCACACAGGTATGCTCTTCACTCCAAATCACAGTCATCTTCAAATTCTGTGCCTTAACTTTGGAAAGACTTAGGAAGAGCAAGGAACTTCAGAGACTATATAATTCAACCCCTTATCACATTTAGGGCCAAATCACCTAGAGAGGGAAAGGGACTCACTTCAGGTCATATGGGAAACTAGTGGCAGAGTCAGGTGTTCGTTATTGGTTTGGTGCCTGACATAGATTGATTTGTACATCATTCCCACCACCTCCACCTCCCTCCCAGTAAGCTCTGGTGGCCTAGTGGTGAGAAACTGCACTGCAATCCCACGGGCACATGATTCAAACTCACCAGCTGCTCTCTGGAAGGATAGACAATCTCCTCTCGTGCACTTTACTGTGTCTGAAAACCCATTGGCGGCTCAGAACAACCACCTCAAATATGTGTCAACTTGATTGAGCTGTGATTCTCTACATACAGACACAGGTAATACAGTGTTGGACAATGATGTCATTGTCCTCCATGAGGCAGCATTTTTACTCTGGGGAAAAAAATAGATATATATCCCATCTCCTCAACCCCCTCAATTTTCTCAGACTCTTTAGATTCCGAAAATACAATTTTGACTTTATGTATGAACTAAGAATTGAATTAAAAGGTCTTGATTGACCATTTATTTTCCTCTCAGAACTCTATTATTTATTTAATAAATGGAGAGTCCTCCTGCTTGCAGATGCTGGTAAAACAAAGAAAGATATATACATCAGAGTCTTGAACGTAAGACCTGGATGAAATTGGATCCTGCCCAGAATTTTCAGTTACATAATGGTACAGAATTTAGGTTCTGAGGTCAGGCAGTTCTGGTCCATATCTGACTCTGATGGTTACTATTGGAGGCTTTGTTTGACAAGTTATTCAACCTCTTTGAACCTCAGTTTCCTCAATTATAAAAGGAGTTTAGATTATATAGTCCTTAATTTTCCTTTTAATTTTGGAGCATACTGTTTCTCTAGTTAGTGAAAGTTGATGAAGATAAGAATCATCCATAGAAAGAGTGATATACATTAGGGTCAAGGAAACGGGAAATTTTACATAACCAGAGAGAGAGAGAGAAACACTACATAGTGAAAGCAGGAATTTGACATGACTGCCTGTGTTTCTAAGTCTCTACAATTTTCAACCTTTAATAAGATGCAATCTGTCTAACTACTTTTCTATATATTTTTTAATTTGAGGTTTCCATCTCTGAGAGTTTTTCTCCTTATGCAGATTCCAGTATTTGCCAGTTTTACTAGATATGCATGTATGAGTACTACTACATATACAAATGTATATATCAATATATGCATCTACATATATACAAATAACATTTGCCAGTCACAAGTTCTTGCACATTATTATTTAATTTGATCCTATTTTATTCTCACTAAAGTCTCCTGAGGCAACCATCAATATTTATATTTTGCCAAAGGCAACACCAAATTTCCCAGCAAGCCAACACTTTGCCCAAAGTCACATACTTAGTGTCAGAACCAATATTCAAACTCAGTTGTGAACTACATGATCTTGTTATTACATCATGTGCCATATTTTGCTTGGGAGTTAAGCATTTGAAAAGAACTTCTTGAGTTAAAGAAGTCCAGGATCTGTTTCCTGTATTGTATTCTTAACAATTTGTCAAACATTATTGCTGATTGCAGTGGAGTCAGAATGACTCATAGCACTCATATGAACAAAAGGCCTGAAGCTTTTCTATAACTATCAACTTTTATCAGAGTTCATAGAGTTTCCAGAGGCACGTTGTTTAGGAAGTGGTTGCCACTCCTACTTCCAAACCTGTCTTAAACTGGGAGACCCACCAAACACTGCCCACCATGGGTATCCGTCATGGCATTTGACACCCCAGTGGCACAAGGTTCAGTATCATAGCAACCCCAGGTTACCTCACTACAGCATATTGACAGAATAGTGCATATGGGGCAGGAGACTTGCTTCATGCAGTGGATATATTTGTTTGGGGAGCTAAGCTTGTAAACTCCGAGAGCTTTCAGCTTATTTTTGCTTAGCAGAGTGGGGTGCTTTGGAGATCACTTAAAGAGCCAGAGCTCAAAGAACTTTGTAATACTTGCACAAGTGGGGCAGTGAGCAAACCTAAAAGGCCACAGGCCGGAAAGAGGTTGGCGTGCATTCAGGGCTGAGGAGAGACATTGTCCTCGATAAGAACTGTACCCTGAGCTGGTCCTGATCCTGGACTGAAATCTGTTGTTTCCCTAACAAATCATGAGTACTGTCGGTGAGTTCTGTTGACCATTATAACAGATTACTAAACCCAGTAGAAAATGCTGCGAGAGGAACTGTTGGTGCCAGAGTTTGTAGAATGATTTGGATGGTGCTGAAGGGGACACGTGTGGCCCCACAGGGCGTGGTCTTGATACTGAAAATGGAGGGTCACTAGGAGTTGGGATCCACTCGATAGTTCTGAGTTTGAGCTCTGGTTTTTGGCATTGCAACAATACTCTCAAATTTATTAAACTATAATGCACATAACAGAACAGAGCCAATCAACACCAAAACACCAAAACCATGTTGTCTGTTTCCACTCATGGCCGCTCCACGTGTGTCAGAGTGGAACAACTCCATAGGATTTTGAACGGTTCTGGCCTTTTGGAATTAGATCACCAGGCATTTCTTCTGAAGAGCCTCTAAGTGGAGTAAAAGGACAACATTTCGGTGGTTGTTGTTGCCATGTACCATTGACTATGACTCATAGCAACCCTATGAACAATAGCTCTGGACCTCATGCTATCTAGAACCAAACTCACTGCTTCTGACACTCCTCTCCCCACTGCCATTACTGTGTCAGTCCATCTCATCCAGGGTCTTCCTCTCCTGTGCTGTCCCTCCACTCTTCCAAGCATGATGTCCTTCTCCAAGGACTGATCCCTTGTGGCAACATGCTCAATGTATGTAAAATGGAGTTTCAAAATCCTTGCCTCCAAGGAGCAACCTGGTTTCACCCTTTCCAAGACAGATCTGTTTGTTCTCTTGGCAGTCTATGGTATGTCCAATATTCTTCTCCAGCACCACAACTGAAAGGTATGAATTCTTGTGTCCTCCTTAGTAATTATCTAGTTCTCTGACTCATAGCAAGTAATTGTGTAGACCATGGCCTGGATCAGGGAGACCTTAGTCTCTAAACTGGCATTGTTGCTTTTTTAGTACTCTGGGGAGGTCCCTGAGAGCAGCCAATGCAACTCATCTTTTTATTTCCTGACTGCTGGTACCAGCAGTTGATTGTGGACCCCAGCAAGATGAAGTTGTTAACAATCTGAATCTCTTTTCCATCTATGATGATGCCATTTGGCACGGTAGTAAGAGATTTGTGCTCTTGATGTTGAGATTGAAGACTTCAGTTCTTGACCAACCTTCTGCAGCAAACGCTTCAGCTCCTTCTTAGTTTTTAACTTTTAGGTTAGCAGCCAACTATTTAACCAATAATGCCACCTAGAAACTCTGTAATTCATAATTTAAATAGTAAATCCATTCAAACCCACTACCATTGTGTCTGATTTGTAGTGACCCCTTATCAGTTTCTGAGGTTGTCAATCTTGAGAGTTGACTAAACATCTTTTTCCCCAAAGGGACTAGTGGATTTGAACTACTGACTTTTCAGTTGGCAGCATGCACCACACAATTAAAGATCCATGTGTTCACTGCAGGCCTCCATCATATGGAGTTACCGGTTCTTCAGGCCCCTTTCTGAGACTATCTTTTTTTAACTTTTTTCTTCTTTTAAATGGGAGGTTTGTGTTTAATTACTCACAGTTGTGTTTACTTGTTTTTAGGACCTCACAACTCTCTCTCTCTTTTAAATTTTATTTTATTATTTTGTGTGTCAAATCAGATCTGACTGGTACAGGAGGAGATTGTCCCTCCTCCTCCAGCAGAGCATCTGATGGACTTGAACTGCATGCCTCTGGGATTGCAGTGCAGCTTCTTGCCACTAGGTCACCAGAGCTCCCCACAACTCTCTTTTGATTAAAATATGTTGGTTAGTGATCCTTCTAGAATTTTTGTCAAGTCACTAATCTTCCATGTGAAAAGCCAACATGTGGTAAATGATGATTTAGGAGTTATTTCTGCCGACCTCATCCATGAATCAGAGGAAACAGTGTTGGGTAAATTCAGGAATGTGGGACTCTATCAAACTAGCACAGTGCTATTCTTATCCTATCTGTTGTGCAAAGGAAGAAACGGAAACATTACTGTTAATTCATAATGTATCACTCCCTGAGTTCCTCTAGAGAAGACTGATTGAAAGTAGTAACAGTTATGCTGAATTAATCATAAGGTGTCAAGATATGACTGAAGTTCCCACTCACTCCATTTATCTCAGAAGGGGGCAGTAGATGGCAGAGTGCTCATTGTCCTGTCTGGAAGCTTGTTATGTACCATTGAATCTGAACTGACAGAGGGAATTAGGAGGTAGGGTTCAGAGGGAGTAATTTGCATAGGAGGAGATTATTCATCTTTTTCCTGCAGATAAGATGGTAGATTCCAACTGCATGCTTTTGTGTTGGCATAGCACAACTCCTTACCACTAAGCCACCATAGCCCCCTTTTTTGGAAATTAGGCCTCAGAAAGGACTCAGGAAGCCCCTTAGATGCTGAACTTGATTTGGACCATTTGCTATCACAGGATACAAAAAGGTATGCTACAGTAGACATAGTACCCGATTCACACTGGTCGTCTAAATTAACCTTTTCAAAGGGCTAGGATTTCAACTGAGGGTAACCTCACGTTAGCATAGAGCTGCTCCATAGGGGTCGTTCTTGGCTGTGATCTGTACTGAGACACATGACAGACTACCAGAGCATGCCTAGGTAGGTTCCAAGTTTGAACAGCCCGCTTTTGAGGTTTTAGTTGATAACAAACTCCTGCCAAAGAGTTTAATTTTCTGCCTTTTAAAAAAAATATAATTTTAGTGAAAGTTTACAAATTGGTTTTCATTCATTCACACATACACATACACATTTTTCCTCTCTACCCTGCCCCAATTCACTTTGTAATGCTTGTCCTGGTTGTATGAATGCCTAATCACTCATTCTTTACCGGTTTTCCTTCCCTTGACCTATTTCAATGCAGTGTTCATTATCTAAGCATTCTTTTCTTATTTCCCCCACACTCTCACACCGCAGTCACAGCCATCTCATTATCCTAACTGTGGTTTTATGCAGTATCTGTCCTTTTATGACTGGGTATTTCACTCAGCATTGTATCTTCCTGACTCATTCATGCACGTTGTGTAGTGTATTACCAGTTCATTTTTTCAGTGCTGTTTAATACTCCATTATGCGCATGTACCACAATTCCTCTATAGTTTATTGATAGGCACTTGGGCTACTTCCATCTCTTTGCTATAGTGGACAATGTTGTAATAAACGTGGGTGTCAATATATCTGAATTCTTTGGGATATATTTCCAAATATGAGATAGTATTAGGATAGTGAACTCTTTAGGGTAGATTCCCAGTAGAGGGGTAGCTGGGTCAAATGGTATTTCTACTTTCAACTTTTTGGGGAAGCCAGCCAGACTGACGCTCTCTTTCTTCTTTTCCTCTGGCATCGCTTTCTCGCCTGGAAGCCGCGAGTGAGCCAGAGGGCGGAGCTCGCAGGGTTTGCGCGCTGGGGCCGGGCTTCCCGGGGCGGTCCCGGCGCCCGCTCGTTCCCGAGCTTCCCCGGCGGAGCGCGTCCAGCCTGGAGCGGCTCATCCCAGCGTGTGCAGCGCGCGGTCTCCCGGGAACTCAGAGGAGAATCCGGGCGGTCGAAGGGGCAGAGGTTCCAGGGCAGAGTCCGCTTCCTGCTGCCAGAGCCTGTCTGGTCCGGAGACCTCGGGAAGCGCGCAGTGACCCTGACACTGGAGCTCTCCGCAGACACTGGCAAGTGGGCGGCGGCGGGAGTGCGGGGTTTAAAAGCTTTTCTGCGCCTCTGTGGTGAGCGGGACCATCGGTTTCATGCGTGTGACCATCGGGTTTTGTTTTGTTCTGAGGCCCCAGGAGAGTGGAGCTGTTCGGACTCTGGCTAGACCCTCGCATTTTTACCGTAGTGCCCCCCGTCCCCCAACTCCTTTTCACTTCTCTTTTCCCTCATTTTTGTCCTTCTCTCTCTTTTACTTTTCATGTCCTCCCACTCCGCTCTTTCTCTCCCTCTTCCCGAAGTTCCCCTTAGCCTCCGAATGGCCAGAGTCTAGGGTTGAACCCCAGCCACACTTGGAGATGTGCTTCCCTCCCTCTTCACAGCTTCAGCCTCCAGGAGGCTCTGCCGCCTTTTTGTTCTCCAGACCCGGCATCAGATAGCAGCTCCTGGGCGCCAGGCTCCCGCGTGGGCGCTGCTCTGGGAGGTGGGCCGCTCGCCGCAGCAGGTTCTCTGCCCTCCTTCTCTCGGGGCCCGCGTGGAGGAAGCCAGGCGTTTGGCGTAATGGGTCCAAGTTCCAGCCCTGGAACTGTTTGACCCTCCCATTTCTCCCACTGTGAAATGGAGAATTTAAGCTTTGTGTTCAGTGCGCAAAGGGAATGTGAAACTGCCTCCTCGGGATTATCTGTCTCTTTACTTTAGGATTTAATGGTTGCTGTACTCTCTTGATCTGCATCCCTCTTCACAAACACGTACGCTTTTGGACAGTGGGGACTGTTTAGCTATCCTGATCCTCCAGGCGTCGTCATCGCGGCACACAGGGCCTGGCAAACAGGAGGCACTCAATGTATGTTTAACTGGGTGAAAGCAAGAAGACCGCGCCGCGTGAAAGTCAGGGGTGGGCATGCTTATTGAGTGGCTAGGCTGGCTTCACTTGGGTCTTGGGGAGCAGTTGCCATCGAGTGAGTTCTGACTCCTGGTAGCTGTGTGCTTTGCCGGGAACGGCTCATTTGGACTTGCCAGGCTGTGGCCTTTTGGAAGCAGATGGTCAGTCTCTTACTCAGGCATCTCCCGCTGGGTCTAAGCCTCTGATAGTTGAGATCATAACAGTTTCCACCTCCCAAGACTTCCCTTGCTGTAAAACCAAAACCAAACCTGTTTCTGTCAAGTGGATTCCTACTCTAGGTGTCTCCTGTGTTACAGGGAGAGCTCCAGAGAGCGCTCTGGGTGGTGGCAAGAAGCTGCGTTGCAACCGGAGGGTCAGCTATGGGCTGGTCCTGACTCGATGAAACTTTATAAAAGTAGCTGCTCAGGCTAATTTACCTTGGTGTTGCTAAGTTGATTTGGTTAGAAGTCGAGCACAAACCCTCTGAACCACTTAAGGACCTTCTGGCTGTCTGTAGCCAGAAAGCTCCAGTAAGCTATTCAGTAGAGTATCAGAATCATTGGACGTCAATCACCTCTTTATCTGCTGTGACCCATGGATTGACTGGGTGTGGGAAGAACGGGGCAGGAGTCCCTCTTAGGCATTTCTCCTCTCTGATCTTGCCAGCTTCAGCTATAAAATGAGGAAATGGGAGTGGAGCAGATCTCTCTCTCTCTCTGTCTGTGTGTGTGTGGTTGCGGTTGAGCCCACGTGATACCGTTTGGGTTGCACAGGCCACCCAGCACCCCTGTGAGCACACACAAGACAGCCCAGCCAAGCTGCAGGACAACATGTACTTAGACAGTGACAAGCAAAGAAGCTGCTGGGGAGTGTGTCTCTACTCTGGTGGAGACCTGTGGGTCCAGCTGTCTTAGCTTATGAATCATGCCTTGGGGGTTACGAGTCATGCTCCATTAAATCTCCTAACCATTGACCTCTGAAAGGCTGTCCCACTGCAGAAAGGCCAGGGGATTTCCCCCTGTCTGGAAAACCTGCGCTGTGGTGAAGTGTCTAAAATGCAAAATAAACTTGAAATACTCTGGAGGCCTGTGGCTAAGAGCAACCCAGCTCGGTACTGGGTCAGGAAGGCAGCTTAAGGAGGTCACAGCCTCAGATGCTTAGTCAGCCATGTTCTAATTCTTTCTTGAAAATATGCTGCTTATTTTTCTCTTCAGATTGCAACATGTAAGAGAACTATCTCCAAGAGAGAAGACCTTTGTCTACCACTAGATAGTTGTGTTGTTGAGTACCATTGAGTCGTAACTGACCCATCACTGACCCCTCAGCGGGTTTTCAGGGACAGCAAATCACATGGGAGGAGATTTCCATGGCAAGGGAGGAAACTAAATGGAAAGAGCCCCATACTTGTGGGTTGGCAGTGCAATTCCTGGCGATGATGTCAAAGATGTGTCTCACACTCCTTTAGTTTCTGAGTAGTGCAAATGATGAAGCACTTTGACTGCTAATCAAAAGTTCAGGGTTTGATCTCATCCGGAGGTGTCTTGGGAGAAAGGCCTGGTAATCTGTTCCCAACAGATCAAGCCTCGAAACCCTACAAAGTGTACTTCTACCCTGATACTTGTGAGTGGGGTCACCATTAATTGGAATTGATTTGACAACTGCATTTTTTAATTCACAATTATGATTTATTGGAATAATTATTGACATTAGCACAATCTGTATCTTCCACTCTGATTAGCCAGTAACCTGAATGATGCAGTGATAATTGTATTGGACAGTTATTGAGTGCTTACTAAGAGCCAAGTCCAGAGGGAGTCACACTGCCGATCCAAAGGCCATACCTCCTTGGGGTTTGAATCTACCAACAGCTCTGAAAGACAAAGATAGGCAATGTCCTTTGTGAATTTGTTGTTATTGTTGTTAGGCGCTATCAAGTTGAGTACAGCTTATACCAACCCTGTGAACCAAAGATCTGAAACCAGTCCTGTCCTGCTCCAACTCAGACTTCCTGACACACAAGAACACATTGCAGCAGTCACCTTGTCAATCCACCTGGTTGAGGGACCGACCCTCCACCCTTCCCAACATCATGTCCTTCTCCAAGAAATAGTACCTTCTAGCAATATGTCCAAAGTATGTTAGATGAAGCCTCATGGTTCTTGCCTCCAAAGAGCACTCTGGTTGCACCTTCTCCAAGTCATATCTATTTAATTGGCCGTCCATGGAATGTTAGGTGCTCTTCTCCAACACCACATCTCAAAGGCATCCATTCTTGTTCTGTCATCCTTATTTATTGTCCAGGTCTTGGATGCATAGCTAATAACAGGAAAGACCATGGCCTGAATCAGACGCACCTTAGTCCTCAAACTGACATAACTATTCCTCAGTAAGATGGAAAAATCTCTAACTACAGATTTCCCCATTGCAATGTGTCTCCTTATTTCCTGACTGCTCATACCAAGGGTGTTAATTATAGATCCAAGCAAGGTGAAGCTATTGACCGTTTCAGTCTCCTTTCCATCCATCATGACACTGCCTATTGGTCCAGTGGTAAGAATCTTTTTCTTGATATTGAGATGCAATCCGTATGTAGACTGCTTTCCTTGATCTTCTGTATCAAGTCCTTTAAATCTTCCTCACTTTCAGCAAGTAAGGTTGTGTCATCTGCATAATGCAGGTTATTGGTGAGTCTTCCTCCAATCCTGATGCCATACTCTTCTTCATAGGGTCCAGCTTCTTGGATAATTTGCTCAGAATATAGATTGAATAGATATGGAGAAAGTATATATCCCTGACACACTCCATTCTCAGTTCCAAACTATGTAGTGCTCCCCTGCTCCATTTGCACAACAGCCTCCTGGTCCAGGTATAGGTTCCTCATGAGCACAATCAAGTACCCTGGGATTCCTGTTCTTCTCCATGTCAGCCAGAATTTGTCATGATCCACACAGTCAAATGCTTTTGCATAGTCAATAAAGTACAGATAGACATTCTTCTAGTATTCCTTACTTTCAGCCAGGATCCATCTGACATCAACAATGATATATCTGGTGCCACGGCCTCTTCTAAATTCCACTTGAACTTCTGGCAAGTCCCTATCTATTTCTACTTTTCCAGCTGTTTTTGAACAATCTTCAGCAGTATTTTGTTTGCATGTGATATCAATGATATTTTTTTATAATTTCCACATTCAGTTGCATCACCCTTCTTGGAAATAGGAACAAATATAGACCTCTTACAATCTGTTGACCAGCCAGCTATCTTCCAAATTTCCTGGCATAGACTGGTGAGTGCATCCAGGGCTGCATCTGTTAATTGAAACAAGTCAGTTGGTATCCCATCAATTCTTGTTCTGGGGCCTTACTATTTTTTTGGCCTTTTTTTTTTTTTTTTGCCAGTGCCTTCAATGCAGCCTCTGAAAAACCCGCTGGAGGTTCAATTATGAGCCAGTTCCTATTCGATGACAATGAGTGTACTGGGCCTTATCCTGGTAATTTCATGTATTTGTATCTTAACTCATCTGTTGTTGTTGTTTTGTTGTGAGTCAGAACTGACCCATAGTTGACCTTCCGATGGTTTTTCAGAGGCAGTTTATCTCATGGGAGGAGTTTGCCCATCTTTCTCCTGAAAAACAGCTGGTGGATTTGAACCACATGCTTTCGGGATTGCAGTGCAGCTTCTTACCACTAAAGCCTCCAGAGCTCCCTTCTTTTTTTTTTTTTTAATTTAGTTTGTTTATTTTTCATTTCAATGAACATCTACAGAGATTTTGGAATTCCATTCATTCATTGTTGTACCCTTC
>NW_006399880.1:2464612-2469597 GCF_000299155.1 Elephantulus edwardii | reverse complement strand
ATAAGGGTTCCAGTCTCTCCACAACCTCGCCAGCATTTGTTGCTTGCTGTTCTGTTAAATTTTGCTAGTATTACTGGAGTGAGATGATATCTCATGGTTGTCTTGATTTGCATCTCTCTCAGCAGAGCTCCCTTCTTAACTCATTTAGTCTTTACTAACCTATGGGATAGGCATTAATTATCACCAGATCCATTTTATAGATGAGGACAGTACAGTCACATGGGGTAACTTAGCCATGTTCACTCAGGTAGTGGAAGAATTGTAGTTTGAGCCTAGGTAACCATGGACCGCCAAGAAAACAAATAGGTCTGTCTTGGAGAGGGTAAAACCAGGCTTCTTTTTGGAGGCTAGCATTTTGAAGCTCCATCTCACATACTTTGGTAGGAGGGACTGATCCTTGGAGGAGGACATAATGCTTGGAAGGGTGGAGGAACAGCGCACGAGAGGAAGACCCGGAGTGAAATGGTTTGATACAGTACTGAAGGCTATGGGAGTAGGTGTGTTGGAGTCCATGAGACTGACTCAGGACAGGTCAGGCTTCAGAGCTATTGCACATAGGGTAGCTATGAGTCGCAGGCGACTTGATGGCACATAACAACAACAGTCTGGCTTCAGAACCTAAGCCTTGAGCTTCATTGGAATTGAGGGGATCAGGGTTCAAATCCTCCCTCTGTAACATACTTACAGGATGGCCTGGGATGTGTTATGTGAAAATGTGGTAACACTGGACGAGTGTGTCGCTAGGGACCCTGGTATCCTTCCTACTCACTTGGGAATTGCAAAATATACCCTAGGAGAATACGTGCTGGAGTAAAGGCTGAGAGTTAGTAGTCAGGCAGGGGCAAGATAGGTCAGAATTACAATTATTTGTCTTATTTAATGGCAAGACTTTGTACGTTAATTTGCTTAGTTGTGCTGATTGTTGTTGTTAGCTGCCATCAAGTCAGTAACTCCATGTACATCGGATTGAAATGTTACTGAGTCCTGCTCCGCCTTCATACCCTAGTCCATGGTTGTGGATTCGTATCTGAGCGCCTTCCAGCCTCAGAGGTTCATGATCCAGCACTCTAGCGGACAGGGGGTTTTTTTCTTCTTCTTTTTCTTTCTCTCTCTCTCTCTTTTTTTTTTTTTAATGTGTGTACCATCAAATTGGATCTGACTGGTACAGGAGGTGATTTTTCCTCCTTCTTCAGCAGAGCATCTGGTGGATTTGAATCGCGCACCTCTGAGATTGCAGTGCAGTTTCCTGCCACTAGGCCACCAGAGCTTGCCTAGTGGACAGTTTTGTTGTGATCTTTAGGGTGGGTTTTTTTCCCTGCTATTTTAAGATTGCCAGGCCTTTTCCCCCTAGCCTGGAAGTGCTTCTCAAACTTCTTATCATGGGTGACCCCACTGGCGTTCAGAATCCCAGTGTCTGGCAGTATGACAAAATAACTTCCTTATTTTGTTAATTTGAGCTGATTGGACATACATATTGCTGATGGCTCATGATTACAGAACCAAGGAACATGAAATTGAAGAGGCAGAAGGAGAAATAGATGAGAATAAGCTCATTACTCACTGCCTTTCGTATGGGAAAGCTGCTGGATTCGAAACATCGGAAAGGTGCTGCCGTTGGGTTAGCAGTGCGATTCCCTACAGCCTATGCCACCAGAGCTCCCTGAGGATGAGCCCAAATTCATTGCGCTTGAGTAAGAACCAACTCAGAGCTGATGATCCAGCAGATTTTTCAGAAGCTAAACATTCCATGGGAGGAGATTGCCCATCTTTCACTCTTGAAGCAGCAAGTAGTTTGGAGCTGGCACTGTAACTTCCTTACTCAGTAGGCCACCAGAGAATAAGCAGGAGTGTCCCAAATCAGTTTCAGTCAGTGGTGGCACACATCTGGCACACATGTGTGACTCCTCAGCCCCTGCCCCAGGCAGACATTGATAATCTGTACTGGCTATTTAACCTCCACAATGACCTCTCTCTCCTCAGTGCTCCCGGCAGCCTCTACCAATCGATTGTGGAGCCTTTATCATGCTCCCCGAGAGACTTGCCACTTTATTTCTCTGCAACAGCCCAGAAAGTAACAAGTGGCAAAACAAGAGGCCTTTCATCAGTGTGCTGTCACAGGAAACAGCCGAAAGTGTCTTTGTGTCTTAGATGAATGTTTTCCTTCCTCTTACTTGGTTCAGTTTTTCTCATTAGAGGTCTTCAACCTAGGGCAATTCTGGAACTGGGTCCAGGCCACTGGGGAGAGGTGAGGATTCAGGAGAACAAAGTAATTTTTTCCTGAAATGAACCAAACCTGTGGAGATCACTTTGCCCACTTTCTCAGATGGGTGATGGGAAGACGGAGGCTCAGTGTGAGAGGGATTTATTCAGGATCACACTATTTGTTTTCTGTTGCTGCCATAACAGACTTAGTGGCTTGAAATGAAACAAATGTATAGTCTTAGAGTTGTGTAGGTCAGAAGTGCTGTACAGGCCTCACTGTTATAAATTGAGGTGTCTTCAGGACTGCCATCCTCTCTAGAGTCCAAACCCAAACCAAGGCAGTTGCCTTGAAGTTTATTCTGACTTGTGGCAAACTTTTGTGTTACAGAGCGTTCCATTGTACTTCACGGAATTTTCATGGCTGTGACCTTCTGGAAGCAGATTGCGAGGCCTTTGTTCCAAGTTACCTCTGGGTGGGTTCGAACTGCCTGTCTTTCTGCTTGTAGCCAATTCCTTCACTGCTTGCCTACACAGTTGTTGTTGTTGTTGTTATATGCTGTCAAGAAAGGAACTGAATCATAGCTGCCGCTCTAGTGGGTTTTCAGAGGCTGTAAATTGTATGGGAGGAGATTTTCCATCTTCCTCCTGAGAAGTAGCTGGTGGATTTTAACCTCCTGCCTTTGTGGTGACAGTGTAACTTCTTACCCACTAGGCCACCAGAGCCCCCTGTGCCACCCAGGGACTGTTGTTTATTCTTATTGTTGCAAGAATTCCGTTGTTGAGAGTATGAAACCAAAGGCCCCTTTTCTTGCTGTCTGCTTACTCAGTACTGTTCCCAGCTTCTTGTGGTCACCACATTCCTCAAATTATAGTCCCTTCGTGCATCTTGAAAGCAAGCAACAGCAGGTGGAGTCCTCTCATGTCACATCTTAGTCAGTTTTACTTTACTCTCCTACTTTTAAGGACTCGTGATAAGCGTTGAGTCCGCCTGGATAATTCTGCATAGTCTTCTCATCTCAGAGTTTGTAACTTTTGCATTTGTTTGCATGGCTTTACCCTCTTCCCCTTTCATAGTCACAAGGAATAGGGTCTGGACATCTTTGGGGGCCCTATTTTGCCTGTCGTATATGGTGGAGACCGCCCTGGGAGGCTGACTTGCTCAAGATGACACTGTAAAGCAGGGTGTACCATCGCCCCTGCCCTTACAGCCATGTCTACGACCCCTGACAGCCCATAGCTTGGGGAGTTTCTGTTGTCAGCCCAGACACTTAGTCATAGCAAATAACTATGATGGATGGTGGTGGCTGGAACAGGATGCTGTGGATTTGGCTTGGGCTTGCCCCTCTCCTGGCTCTCTGTTGATTTCTAAGACTCTGTGATTGGCTGGGTCAGATGATACATGCTGTTTTGAACAGCCCTGGCTCTGTTCTGATCCCTTTGAAATAATCCTGGTGTTTTTCCATTTTTCCAGTCACCAAGTAGCAGATAGAAACTTGGGCAAGGAACAAGTTTGTTAAAGTTTTGGATGAGACACAGGACGGTTGAAGGTACAAGGATGTGAACAGCACCCCCCCTCCCTAAGCCTACCCCCTACCTCCAGTAGCCTTATGTTAAAAGAGAAAGGCTTTAATTGGACTAATTTTGTGTGTTTGATAATTGTTTGTCTGTCCCTTCTGTCTTTAGGCCTCTTTCTTTAGAACAAAGAGGTCTCTGGTGAAGTGGGTACTGGGCTAGTAAATGTTTGAGGCTCATTAATACACACTAGAAGGGGAATACTTTTCAAATGTAAATGTAAGACTTGGTTGCCTTCTGGTGCAGGACTTGACAGGGGAAAACTCCCCATTTATATCAGTCTCTCTGCCTTCTTCTGAGAACAAAGAAAGGTTCCACACCCTAGGCAGTGGCCCCGCCTCTACTCTGTTTCAAATGTAGCTAGAAGTACAGGGAAACAAAACTTGATTTGGCCTCACAGCTCAGGCAAGCCTGTCAGAGGGAGTCTGGACTATATAGGGTGGATTGTGAAAGAAATAGACCCTCCTCTAATCCTTCCTGTGGGAGTGAAAAGACTGGCCAGCCATTTAATCAGAGAATGTCCTGTTATTTTGGAGTTCTTACTTTTGGAGTGGGGAGCACTGGTGGCTTAGTGGTAAGAAGTTGTACTCCCAGCACATAGGTACACGGTTCAAATCCACCTGCTGCTCTGTGGGAGAAAGATGGGCATTCTCCTTCCATTCACTTTACTACCTCTGAAAACCTGCCGGAGGGTCAGCTACAAGTTGGTTTTGACTCGATGGTACACAACAACAACTTTTACGGTAAATATCCTTCATTTTACTTGGATCCACAATCAACCCCATGGTGGTAGCAGTGAGAAAATAAAAAGATGTGTGGCATTGGGGTAATCTGCTGTAAAGGACCTCTCTCCAAAGTTCCAAAGAGCAAGTATGTCAGTTCAAAGAAAGTGCGTGCACCTGAACCAAGACTCATATTTTCAGCTGCTTCCTCTGCATCTGAAAATTGGATAATAAACTAATAAACAAGAGTGACAAAGAAAGAAGTGATGCTTTTTTTTTTTTACACATTGTTTCATGGCATTTATTATAATCTTCACATTATAAGAGCACTTTTCTATCATTCATTGTGTACTGTGGACAAATTAGTATGTATAAAGGGCTTTACCAAAGTCCACTACATAAGCAATACTCAAGCACAGACTGCAAACCAAAATGTATCTGTTACCACATTAAGTACAAATAACAAGTATGGTGCTAAAAACCTACACC
>NW_006399880.1:2460849-2462512 GCF_000299155.1 Elephantulus edwardii | reverse complement strand
CTCCCTGGACACCCCCTCCCCCCAATTCACTCTTCTCCTTGAAAAGTAAAACTCTTTCATTGTTGTGCAATCCCTCCCCCCAAGGCCAAACCACTGTGCAGCCTTCATTCTGGACTCCTGTCATGACAATAATACCCAATCATATATCCCTTTTAAACAGTTCTGTCCCTCATCTGTTTCAATGCAGTATACATCATTCCTCTTCTCCTTCTCTGTCTTCCCTCAGCCTTTATGTCAGTCCCGTCTTACAACAGTGGTCCTTTTGTGACTGAGATATTTCACTCAGCATAATGTCCTCCAGGGTCATCCATTTTGCATAATATTTCATGAGTTCCTTGTTTTTCAATGCTGCATAGTATTGCTTTGTGTGACTATACCAGAGCTTCTCTATCCATTCGTCTATTGTTGGGTACTTAGGTTGTTTCCAACTCCTTGCTGTTGTGAACAAAGCCACAATAAACATGGGTGTGCATATATCTGCCTGGATGGTGGTTATGGTTTCTTTAGGGTGAATTCCCAGTAGTGGAATTGCTGGGTTAATGTTATTTCTATTTGTAACTTTTTGAGAAAGTGTCACACAGCCTTCCATAGTGGTTGCACGATTTTACACTCCCACCAACAGTGCATAAAGGTTCCAGTTTCTCTGCAACCTCGCCAGCATTTGATGTTTGCTGTTCTGCTAAATTTTGCTATTTTGACTGGGGTGAGATGATATTTCATAGCTGTTTTGATGTGCATCTCTCTCAGAGCTAGGGATTATGAACATTTCTTCATGTGTTTGTTGGCCATCTGTATGTCTTCTTTGGTGGAGTTATCTGTTCATACCCTGTGACCTTTTTTCAATTGGGTTATTTACCTTTATCTTGTTGGGGTGCTTGAGTATTTTAAGTCCCTTGTCTGACTTGTTATTACCAAATATTTTTTCCTAATCTGTGGCATCCCTTTTTACCTTGTTGGAGAAGTTTTTGCATGTGCATGGGGATTTGATTCTTAGAAGGTCCCATTCATCTATTTTATTCTCTCCTGGTTGTAGATTTTCCAGGATACTTGGAAGACTGTTTATAATGTGGATTAGGACTTATAGAGCTCTTCCAAGCTTTTCTTTAATGAAGATTATATAATCCTTGGTTTTAGTCCTAGGTCCATAATCCACTTTGATTTGAATTTTGTGAGCTGTGATGCTTTTGAGTTGTGGTGTTGGTGAAGCGTATTGAATATCCCATCGACTGACAAAAGAACAAACAAATTTGTCTTGAAGGAAATGCAGCCTTAGTTACATTAGAGTGCTCCTTAGAGGCGAAGATGGTGAAACCTTGTCTCACTTACTTTGGTCATATTTTCAGGAGGAACCAGTGCTTGGAGGGAAGCATCATGCTGGGAAAGGCAGAGGGTCAGTGAAAGAGAGGCAAACCCTCAGTGAGATGGATCGACACAGTAACTGCCACAGCGGGCTTGCGCAGGACAGAGATCATAGAACGGGTTAGGACAAAGGTCGGAACTTTTGTGCATAGAGTTGCTAGAAGGGAGCTTTGGTGGCCTAGTGATAAGAAGCTGCACTGTAATCCTGAAGGCACGTGGTTTGAATCCACCAGCTGCTCCATGGGAGAAGAATGGGCAATCTCCTGCTGTGCAATTACTGCCTCTGAAAATCCACTGGAAGGTC
>NW_006399880.1:2454356-2459692 GCF_000299155.1 Elephantulus edwardii | reverse complement strand
ACAATAACACTGAGAATGAGTGCAGTATGAGTGAGGATTCTTTCTGCCCTCCACTTCACCACCCATTTCAGGGGTTGAGCTCAAGTGTGCGATTCTCCAGTCTGCCTGTTTTCCTCTCCTCATTGATCTTGTATTTATTGGACACTTACTGTTTGCCCAATACTTGCTGGGCATGTATTGTGATAGTTGCTAAGGTTACAGCAATAAACAAGCAGTGAGGCTTCTGCTCATTTTGGGGGCATTTGAGTAGGCAACGATGGCTCATAAAAAGAAACAAGTTAATTTGAGATTGTGAAAAGATATAAAAATTACAATGAACATGAGACAGGATTGCTGGTGGTTTCGTGACTTGAGAGGGAGAGTCTGGGAAGACTTTTCTAAGGAGGCGCCATCTAAGTTAAGGCCATGGGTGAGACACTGCATATAGGAAAAGAAGAAGATTTAGGGGAGAGGGAACAATGCCCCCTTAAGCACAATGTTCTTAAAGTAGGATCAAGGCTTGAGACAAAGGCCACTAGGCACCCATGTTTCTGTATGGTCAATGGGACCCCACTGTGGTACATGAGTTTCCCTCTCTTTCTGTCTGGCCTCAATGCTTCATTTGTCCCTGGAAATCCCACCAGCACCTTCTGAGGTGGAGCCGTAAGGAGAGGCTCTAGCAGGTGGGTGATGCTCGTTAACCCCTGGGCCCTTGGTCCTGGAAACTGCTGGTCTCTGCTCACGTTCTGAAGAGTGGTGATTTTCAGACAACGCCATCATCTTGCGTGACTCACAGCTGGTTTGGTTGCCTCCTCTCTGGCCTCTGCGTCTGGTGGAAAGGAAATGCAGCAGCCCAGAACACGCAACCCGTCCTGTGCAGGAGCAGACTGAACACTTGCAGTTGCTGGATTGTGACCACACCTGCAGACACCACCTGCCTCTATCTGCCCTTCTCTCAAATGGAGGTAATTACACTTGCCTGCAAGCAGGAAGTAATTTCTTTTATTGCCTTGACCAGTGAACTATTGATCATCTCTCAAAAGATGGAGAGGAGGGTGTGGGTTTCTGGTGGAAGGGCAAATCTGCCCAGGGGACAGACCATTTATTTGTTTATGAAACGTGTCATTACAGTTTCCCAGGTTAGACTCAGAGGAGTCATGATGGAGCCTCTGACCTCTTTTTGAACTCAGGAGCTGTGTTTGTGACTAGCTCAGTTTAGGATTATGAAGCCCTGGCATGGTGCTGTGTCATTTAGCTCATTTAACTCCCATAGGAGTTCACTGAAGTAGTTACTATTATTAGTTGTTAGTATTCTCCTTTTACGGAAGAAGAAACTAAAACTCAAAGAAGTTTTTTGCTTAGCTCAGTTCTAGTCTTCATTGGTGACGACCACTCCAGGTATTCAGCCTTTTCCCTCATTTCTTCCTTTGGAACTCCAACTTACTCGTCAAAAACCACATCAGTGAATATCCCATAAAATATTCTATCTAGCCTCAGGCAAAATCAGAGGCACAAAGGCTGCAATTTTGAGTTATCCAACAGAATATTATTGGATAATATAAAATAATATTTCATGCAAGCAAAATATTGCTGAAGATCATTTTAAACGGATTATAGCAGTGCATTGACAGGGAACTACTAGAAGGTCAAGTTGGGTTTAGAAGAGGCGGTGGCACCAGGGATATAATTGCTGATATCAGATACCAGAAGAGTTTGTGTTTTATTGACTGTGCAAAGGCACTTGACTATGTGGATCATAACAAATTTGGCTAACATTGAGAAAAATGGGAATCCCAGAATCTCTGTCTAGGCCAAAAAGCCGTTGTCTGAACAGAGCAAGTTATATTGCATGGTTTAGAATTGGGAAAGGTGTGCATTATTTCTCCATCCCTATCCAATCTGTGTGCTGAACAAGTAATTCACTAAACTGGACCATACGTAGAAGAATATGGCATCAAGATTGGACAAAGACTTATCCATAACCTGTGTTATGCAGATGACACAGCCTTGCTTGCTGAAAGTGAGGAGAATATGAAACACTTGCTGCAGAAGATCAAAGACTACAGCCTTCAGCATGGATTATGCCTCAACATCAAGAAAACAAAGGTCCTCACCACAGTACCAACAGTCAACATTATGATAGACAAAGAAAGGATTGATGCCGTCGATGACTTATTATTCTGTGGATCAACAGTCACACTCTTCGTACCAGCAGTCAAGAAATTAGGAGATGTATTGCACTGGGCAAGGCTGCTGTCAGGGATTTCTCCAAAGTGTTGAAGAACAAGGATGTCAGTTTGAAGCCTAAGGTGTGCCTGATGCATGCAGTGAACTTTTCAATCACCTGCTATGCATCAAAGAGCTGGACAGTGAATAAGAATGACAGAAGAGGAATTAAGGCCTTTGAATCGTGGTGCTGGAGAAGAGTACTGAATATCCCATGGTCTGACCAAAGAACAGACAGATGTGTCTTGGAAAAAGTGCAGCCAAAGTGCTTCTTGGAAGTAAAGAGGGTGAAACGTCATCTTTCATACCGTGGACACAGAGACTATTCCTTGGAGAGGGATATCATGCTTGGAAAGGTGGGGAGGGTCAGCAAAGGAGAGGAAGACCCCCAATGAGATGGCTTGACACAGTGACTGCAACAGTAGGCACTAGTGTGTCAGAGATGATGAGGACGGCACAGAATAGGGCAGAGTGCAGGTCAGTTGTTCATAGGGTCGCTATGAGTCAGACTTCACTTGATGGCACCTAGCAACAACAACAACAACAACTATGTTTCTGCTCACATGGAGCAATAGTTGAGTGCTTGACTGTTAACCAAAGGGTTAGTGGTTCCAACTCATCCACGTGCTCCACGGGGGGAAAACTTGGCATTCTGCCCCATTAAAACCTAGAAAACCCCACAGGACAATACTACAGTCTCACAAAGTCACTATGAATCAAAAACGGACTTGACAGCACCTAACAAGAACAATACTGTGTTCAGATTTTCTCACTTTACTGCTTTTGTTGTTGTGTGCTGAGGATTGATTCGAATCTACATACAACACAGAACTGCCCCATCAGCTTCCTAGGCAGAACTCTTTATAGGCACAGAGTGCCAGGTAGAATGGCTGGTGGGTTGGGGCCGCTATTGTTAACACTGAGGTTTAGAGATTTTAGGTAATTTGCCAAAGGTCCACCACTCATAAAGGTGGAGGCCAGGGTTCAAATCAAGGCTCTCTTAACCCTAAAATCTATGCTGTTTGGATGTCTTTTTTCTTCTGGTAGAGCATGTGGTTTGCACTTCTGATGTAGCTCTTGACTTTGTTATATGGTAATTAACAGCTATGATTTTTTAAAAACATTACTGCTATTTGGGCAAAAGGTGACGGAGAAAATTGGCTTTCCATTTAACAACTCACATCCATGCTGTTCCATGGTGTTGACTAATCCCCACAATGCAACAGCACTCTTCCCACTGCCCACTGTTCCCATCTCCGTTCATCCTTCTTTCCTATCCTTTTTAGCTTTCTGAGCTTTATCAGGCAAGTGCTGCCCTTTCGACCTTGTGTGGTTGATTGTTCTAAGGGTAATTGTAATTAATGTGTGTGCGTCTCTCAGGGGAGACTGAGTTTCTTAAGGGCAAGCACGCTATTTTGCTTTTTCCTATATATATCTTCCATAAACCCCAGTTAAGCACAGCACCTTGAATGTTTACTGAAATAGACTGAATTGTTAACCCTCACAGTATCATACTTGGTCAGGATGAAGATGTCTATTTAATCAATTATTCTGTTGATGGTTTTAAAAATATCATTAACAATGATTAATCATCTTTGTCCGTGTCATAATGATGTGTTCTGATTCAGGGATGCTAACAGACTCTATTGAAGGAGAGGTCAGTGAGTCCGTAGAGCCAAGAAGTGTTAATCATAATAACAGTGACCATTTGTAGATGGTTTACTGTGTGTCAGGATAGTACTGAGGACTATGAGTGAGTTCTTTATGTAATTGTCCCAATGCTCTGAGACAGATTCTCTTGTTTTCATGGAGGAGCTTGAGAGTAATTGACTCAGGGTTGCTCAGCTGGAAAGTGGTGGAGCCACAGCTTAAGCCAAGCTGCCTGACCTCAGCGTCCAGGCTTTAAACAATGCTTGGTGTGTGCGTGTAAAGGAAAGAATCTCTCCACATTCCCTGCTGCTTCCAAGTGCTCCCTCCCTCCACTCAGAGTTTCCAAGGCCCTGCCAGAACGCAGATTAGACTGAGGATAGTGTTTGTTCAGTGTCTATACAACAGAACTAGGTACCCTGCGGATTCAGTGGTTAGAGCCTTCAGGTATAACCCAAAGGTCAGCAGTTTGGTCACCCTAGCCTCTGTGTGAGAAAGGTGTGGCCATCTGCTTCTGTAAAGATTACAATTTGGGAATCCTCTGGACAGTTCTGCTTTGTTGTATAGGATTGTTAGGAGCCAAACTTGACTGAAGTGGATTTCTTTTATTTTGACGTTCCATTGACTGAGTTCCTGGATAGTGCAAATGGTTAAGCCCTCAATAGACTACTAGCTAGAGCTTGGCAGTTCAGACCCACCCAGAGGTGTCATATAAGGTAGACCTGGCAATCTAGTTTTGAAAGGTCACAGATTTGGAAACCTTGTGAGGTGCAGTCATTCTTTCTACATGTGAGGTCACCATGAATTTGAAATTACCCAACGGCAACTAACAACTGCAGCATGTCACCAGTGGGGAGCAGGGACTTCTTTGTGGGAGAAGCACCAGTGAACTGGGGTGCGTAAAATCGGAGCTGGGTTCCAGCCATGCCTTGCCCGCCTCCTCAGAGAGTGTGTGTGTGTGTGTGTGTGTGTGTGTGTTTCCTGTTTGGTGGAATCTCCTACTACAAATAGGACACCAGCATCCCTTCCCTTGTCTCTACTGTAGTAAGTAAATAAACTTAGAATAAATAGCTGACCTATTACCTACTTTAGTAGATCTGCTTGCACCTTGGGTCTTAGGGCAATGGAATGAGATGCGAAGAGTGGAATTGCATGTATCAGTGAGCCTGGTGGCAAATTAGTTCTGCTTTAATTCTTTAAAACACACACCCCCCCCAAAAACTTTTATGTGGTGTGTATGTGTTGTTCTGGAATTCTACCTGCCTCATTTTGACAAAGTTCGTTAAGAGTCTGGACTTCAAGGACTCCCCCTCCCCTTCAGACTTTGTTGTTGTTGTTATGTGCTGTCGAGTTGCTTGCGACTCATAGAGACCCTATGTACAACAGCCCTAAACTCTGCTGTGTCCTGTGCCAATCGCACTGTCTCTGACACTCCCATCCTGATTATCCCAGTCACTGAATCAATCTGCCTCATAGAGGGTCTT